>NC_067163.1:28949050-29289550 GCF_903995435.1 Acomys russatus | reverse complement strand
ACTGAGGTACATACTGTCAGGAGATTGCCTTTTTAGAAAATTACTCATGGCTCAAGGAACAGCTAGTTACCATCAACAAAATGTGACTAGACAGATGAGTATTTCTCATCACAGGAGAAACTTTAAGGACTTCTGAATTAGTATTTTAAAAACTCATTACAGTTAAATTAATAGAAAAATGGAATTTCCATGCTCTATGAGATCATGGGTCAAGATCAAATGTCTGGTAGCAGGAATAGTTCAGTTAGAGTTAGTCCCTTCACATGGCTATGCATGCCAAGTGGGGTAGCACAGTGGAGGTTTGCTTTCCTTGGTTTTGCTCACTGTTGTGCAGGTGTGTCTCATACTTATCTTGTACCAGCAGAGAAATCCAATATTCTCATTTCTCAACTGGAGTTTGCATTTCATATGATTATATATTTGTTTTAGGAAATAAATAATAGAAAAGCATATTTGCTTTGCCACTTCTTCCTGACTAAAAAATAACATTTTGGAGCACTCGATACTCTTAATATTTTTCTCATATTACATTCTGTTTGCACAATATTTCTGAAAGAAAAATAACAATGTTTAGTTTTAGAAGTTAAGAAATTGAAAGTAGGGATAATTCGACCCCTTTTTTCTATTTGTGTCCCACTTAGTTTCTTTCTCTTGTGTCATTGTTCCAGGTGGTATTTAAAGCTCTATATTTAAAAAAAGAGTGGGGCTAGTGGACAGTCCTGTCTCATGCTTGATTTCAATGTGATTGCTTTGAAGTTTTCTCCATATAGGATCATTCATTTCTGTCTTTATTATGCTGATGAATGTTTCCTCTAATTCTATCTCTCTGGGAGTTTTATCAAGAAAGCATATTGGATTTTGCCAAAACCTTTTTCTTCATCTGTGGAGCTGAACATGTGACTTTTGTGTTTAAGTCCATAGATGTAGTGATTGAAAGTTCATCTTAAGCATTATTTGAAAGACAGAAGTCAAGAATAATATTGAAGAGAGACAAAAATAGAATGTTAAGAAAAATGAATACAGTGACTACTAAACAAAAATTTAAGGACATTTCTGTGTAGAATAGTGAAATGTTACAGTGACTGGTAATGGGAAATGGAGTGAAATTATTTGTTTATGTTTACATTCTTGTGTTGTATTCTTACAACAAGATGATACATGGAAATTAAAGAATTCTCCACTCTGGGTGAGAAAGTACAAACTTCATTGCATTAAGTTAGTGGTGAATGACAAGATATAGGGCTGTTGGTGAGTGTAGGTCTGTACGTTGAGAGCTTACTGTGGAGCTCTATTCTCATAGCTTTATTGTTTTAATGAAGCAAAAAACAGAGCTCTCATTTATAAAGAATGTTACTTAAGAGAGGATTCAGGTTGGAAGAACTAGGTGAGGTGTGAAATAGTTCAGAAGAGTAGGCGGGTGATTGGGCTAGGAAGTCGGCTATATCTGTACTCAAGCAAGCATGATAGAACAAGTTGAAGTGAATTCTAATGAAAAGTAAACCAGAGATAATCCTGTGTTTTTCTCCAGCTATAATGAGCTTCAAAGGTTCAGACCCAAACTGACAGTAAATTGGGATTCACATGGATTATGTTTTTATTCAGCTGAGTATGACAGTCTGAAAGAAGCAAAGAAATTAATGATGTTTACAGGTTCTGGTTATAATTTGATTTCATGGAATTTTGTGCAGATCAAGAAGATAGAAGGGACAAACCGTGGGTGAGAGACAGTGTAAAGATCAGAGAAGATATGGATCTTGGTTTGGCATCTGACTGGAGGAATGGAATAGTGTAAAAAGTGAACTGGAAAATAAAGGGAACATCGTCAATCAGAGAGATGCTTACAATTAAGATTGAAAAAAAGTTACAAATATTGGGAATGGAGAGGTCTAGAGTAAGATTATGGAAGTGAGTTTCTGCATTTAGGCAATCATAAGTATTATAGGCATAAAGAAATGCAAGAAACCAAAATTTACGTTGATTGAAGAATCATTTCAGTGTATATTTAAATCAAAGTACTAAAAAAGAAATCACGAAACAATCAAGTCTTACAAAAACAAGCGAGTGGCTCAAGAGGTCTGTGTTTAAAAGGGAAGAATTGTCCACATCCTCTCTCAAAATTTGCCGAGTAAATGCTTATTGCGCTAATAGTAGGTGTCTATTGCCTTCAAGAAAGCTACTGAAACCTGGTTTACTGATTACAAGAAATCCTTTCATTAGAAGAGGTAAAATTTTGTGACAAAGCAGAGAGTATGGAAGCTGGAGAACGGAATGTGTGTTATTTCTGTGCCTTCTTGTCAAGGTGTTCAATAAGCTTCAGGAATTGCGTGCTTCAAATCATGCCTCCACCGAATCTTGTTGTACAACGACTCCTTCGTATCTGACTCTTTTTTTTTTTTTTTCTACCTTTAAAAATATTCATGCATTTTAATAGGCTGTTGTTTATGGAATTGCTACAAATACTACTGGTAAGATCTTTACGACAGTTAGGAAATATGCAGTGAACAAGCAATGACACTGAAAGGCGGCAGAGTTAAGACTGCTTAGTGACCATCACTAGTCAGAGCCTACCAACAAACTAGTTGCAATGAAAGGTGAAACTCTCTAGGAGGCACATTGATTCTGAAGATCCTCTAGTGCACCAAGAAATGGATTGCTAATGGATTTAGCCTAATGATCTGCAAGCTTACTTATTGGATCAAAATTTGTAAAATGCCTGTTTCAGTGTGTGGGATGTAGGAGCAGCCAGTAAGACATTGCTATCTTATATTCTCTTTAATCAGTATTTGAAAACCAGGTGGGATACTCAGTCATGGCTCAGGTTATCTCTTTATTTGTGTCTACAGGTATTTGTATAGATTCTGTCGCCAAGATACATTGAATCACCAGGTGTTTTGATGCTACATTAAGTAATGCTTTCACTACAGTTACAATCTTACACACGTACATATCACACACATGGAGTGAAGTGTGTGTGTGTGTGTGTGTGTGTGTGTGTGTGTGTGTGTGTGTGTTCATTAAGATTTTGCCTTTGTAAGAGACATTCAGCTGGAGGTCAGAGGTCTCTTGTTCATTTTGTACAAATTAACAGGTTGAGTCTAGTGAACTTGTATAAGATATCTTTGAATTCTGAAATATTTTGATGAGAATATATTCATAATTTTCTTCTATGATGCATCATTTTTACGTACATTTTACACTTTTTCTTGAGTTCAAACGTAATTTGTTATTGGAATTGTGGTTCATTCAATACCTTGAACTTTATGCAAAACTCAAATCTTCACTGATTGTAGCTCTAAACGTTAGACGTCTAAAGCTAAAGCATATGATTTCACATGAATTTCTTGTTACTTTATATACCCACAACATAAAATTAGAGATTAATTGGGACTGTGAAATTTATTCATTTCATTAATGTCACTTAAAATATGACACGTATTTTAAGTTTTACATTCATTGCAAAGTATACTGCTTTTCACAGCTGTCAGATTTTAAAGACATATTTATGGTACGTTATAAAATATGTATTACCATTTTGTCGGAAAAGCAAACATGGCTTCATAGAATAAATTGTGTGGGCTGCAGCACTTAGGAAATATGTGGCTTAGGAGAGTGTAAAGAACAAGAAATGAGTTTATTGCTGAACACTGATTTTTTTACACTATGTTGAATTATGTATCATTGGTGCTAAATGTGTTAATATTTTATCTATTTTATGGTCCAAAATATGTCAAATGAAAATTTAGTTTTTGTTATTTGTATATGAAAACTCTCTCAATGTTCCCACAATAAATATAATATCAAGTCTAGAGTGCCAGTTTTAAATACATTAAAATCCAACACCTCCTGCTTTTATATGCAATCTTTGTGGCCATAGATATATTTATTTTTTATTTCTACTGCAATAATGCCATGTACTTCTCAGCATAAGCATCACAGTTTACATCTCACAACTCTGTTAGTGGGGGGCAACAACATAAGTTTTATTTAGATTAAATAAAGGCTATATTAATTTATTTAGACTAAATAAAGGCTACACTAACCCTTTATTTTCCTCCCAAAGGTTCTAGAAGAGTATCCTATTATTTGCTTATCTAAGTTGTTGGAGGAACACATTCTTTGTCCTGGTGGCAGCAACCTCTTCCAGTCACAAGGGGCCACACTCTGCTTTGAGAGCCTTCTTCCAAACTAACCATTATGAGGTAAGTCTTCTTGGCTTTCTCTGACTGATTTGAATATTCATCTAAACAAACTGGGTCCTCACCAACAACCCACACAAATACCACATACCATGTCCAAATCCATTTATTAATAAATTACACCTGCAAATTTCATTGGCAGGCAAGGATTAGTTATTTAACATTATTGTCTGGGGAATTTTCCTGCCTACAATAGAAGATCAAATAGAGTCAAAGTATTGAAATATATGGAATGCTATCTCAGCCTAAGAAAAACATGGTTACCTGAGCCTGTGTTCATATTCTTTTTTAATTTTTTATATCTTATAATTTATTCACATTACATCCCTATTGTTAGCCCCTTGCACTTTTCTTGCCATTACCATCCTTACTCCCTCTTCTGCCCTATAACCCTTTCTTAGACCTCTGGCAGGGGAGCCCTTCTCTCTTACCTACTGGCCACAGCCTATCAGGTGTCATGAGAATAGACTGCATCCTTCCTCTGTGTGCCCACAAGGCCACCCTGCTGAGGAGCAGTAATGAAATCCTGGCCACTAGAGTGCATGTCAGAGGTTCAGTGGCAGCCCCCTACCCCCATATGGAGAATTAGCTGTTCATTGGCTACATCTGAACAGGGGCTCTAGGGGCATTCCAGGGGCATACTTATATACTATAGTAAATCTGTGCTCTCTATGACCTTGATATTAATCACCAAATAAGTCTGTAATCTTTTCTTCCTAAATTATGACCTTAACCCAAATAACCTCTGAAAAGTACTCTTGAACTGAGATTGCTTAGGACTACACCTGCTTCTGTATGCTTCCTTGTATAAATGTGTATGATTTTCCTTAATAAAATCCCTATCTTTTTCTTTTTCCAGGGAGGAAATTGCTTTGGTTTTAGCATCCATGTTATTTTGCCCTGCTTCAGGTATACAAATTATCTGAACATTTTATATCTTGTCCATTTTTGTTTGGGTTTCAGACCCACCAAGGTACAAATCCATTATGTTCATTATAATATCTCACATGTGAATGTGCTGAGAATTTTACTCCTATGGAAAGAATTTGAGTATTGATAGACATGTAGCCAAAATTAAGAAAAAATCATTAGTTTCACTCACAGGAATTTCTATAGCTAATAGTGTAATTGTTATTTCACAGGCAATTCCACCAGCCTGTCTTTAGAGTCCTAGCAACCTCTTATGACATCACCTGCCACCACTCCAAGTGTGTGTGTGCTGAATAAAAGGACCTGCCCACCACCCTGTGCTGGCTCTCTCTCTTGGTTTCTCTCTCTCTCTCTCTCTCTCTCTCTCTCTCTCTCTCTCTCTCTCTCTCTCTCTCTCTCTCTCAATCTTTCTGTTTTCCCTCTGTCCCTTTTTGCCCTGGTGGCTCTGTCCTCATCTGTCTATCTGCCTGTACAATCATCTACCCCCTAACTCCTCTCCCCTTCCCTTCTCCCTCAAATATATGCTGTGTGGCATAATAATACAGTATAACAGTAATAGAAAGGGAAAAGTAGAGGTCATTACATCATTGGCTAAGCTCTAAACGAATTTTCAACCATATTTTCTTCTTTGCAGGTTTCTGTAGAGATACAGTGAATTTCTTAACTTGATACATTTTAAAAACTTTTTAGTTGATATAATAAAGCCTTATACTTATAGACTTATCATTGTTACTTGCATATGTCTATGCACATTGCTATGTGTATGCAGAGCCACTGGAGGCCAAAGAGCATATTAGGCTCCCTGAAACTGTAGTTGCACGCAAATTTTATGTGTCCAATGTATGTTCAAAGAACTGAACTCTGTTCAGATCAACTGAGACAACTGAAAAGTACATTTTGTAATTTGTTAGGCTGTCCAATATGCTCCAGGTTTCCAGCCTTCATGAACTTCCTCCCATACTGGTGTGGGCTTTGCCTTTGGGTCAGTTATGCTCCTGTATACAACCCATTACACATAATCCTGTAAAATCCTCCTGTAATGGATATAAACATGTTTTTGTTTTAATCACAAGTGTGGGAGGTGAAACAGACTTGTGTGAGGGTATGCTGTGTTTGTCCACTGGAAAAAGACTTATGAGAGGACATTTGATGTTTGCCCACTTATGACGGCATGATCTCTATCGATTGATAAACATCCTGGTACAGACTCTAAGAGCGCAGTCATATATAGACTGACTGTTTATCACTACATTTTGAGATGTTTCTAGAGAGAAACACTCCAGAGAACACTTCGAGGTTCTGGGTTCTTGCTCCTGCTCTGGAATCAAACTGCTGTGGTTGCCGTCACCTTTGCTGAATTGTTTGGTTTGTGTTTAATAGGTCTGCTGAAATCCTGTAAATGAAGGATGGAGTCCCTCCAAGGGAGTGAATCTTAAATGGTCCACTTCTCATGTTTCCATTAACCTCTTTTCTCTCTTATCTAGGGTAGGTGGGCTGGAAGGGATGTATAAGCATTGAAGAACCCCAAATAAAGCAGGTTTCTAAAAGTGCAGAGCCTGTCCAGTCCAGTACAATCTATTGGTTCGCCTCATCAGACTTTGGTCTGACTTCAGTTTCTTACCTGGGGCGAGCAGATGTTTGTTTCTGTCTCCTAGGAAACATAGTCTCACAACAAGTATTTCCTGGATTAGTTCTCATGCCCTTGAAGTAACAAAGACATATAGATTTCACTCACGTAAATTATATGTAATTGGCTACTGAAAAAGAATTGAATGGATTTGTACCATTCAGAGTAGTGCTTTTAGCAAGAGATTCTTCACTTTTAATTAAGTTAATTTCACAGTTATCATGTCTTAGAGTTTCAGTTTCAGTCCTTCTCTATCCTCAATATGTTTTCCACTACATTTCTTCCCCGAAGAGGCCTTTAATACAACTAATTGATTGTTCTGGTAGAAGTGAAGATTTTGTTTACCGGTTCATGAACGAGACATATATTCGATCTACTAAATATTTGTAAGGAAATTCCTTATATTGCTTTTCTATATCAGCCTCAAAGTTTTATTTAAAAACTTCTGTTGTATTGAGCCTCTTGTTTTAGTGAAAACCCCATAATAAGTGAATTTAAACTTATTAGATATTCTTTTCTCTCCAAATTTTCTAACAAATTTGCTGCACAGTTTTAGGGTACACACAAAATTTTGTCAAAAGCAGGTTCCTACTTGGGACGTTCATGGACCCCAATTCCTTCCCTCTGTATAGCCTGCTCATTTTATTTATTTCACTTGTGTAATATAAATTCAAGTTAATAAAGTATTCTTCAAGAATGTATAGTGGAAATTGAATCAATAAATAAATGTACAGTCAGCAACACTTTCTCTTAGGCTTTATGTGCATTTATTATTGTTCATAATTTAATATTTATTGAGCACTAAGAATCACACTCTAGTTAAAACAGTGAAGTTGATTCCATCTCTTCCCAGCAGACTCATATTCTCATGGAAGACATAATTTATAAAAGTGTCAAACTTTGCCTTCACGGTTATATAAATCATGATAGAAGGTAAACCATAAAGTTTGAGCACAATTTGTCTTAAAGTTTATTTTTGTCCATAAAAATATTTTTAAAAATGTCTCCATGGAGAATGATATCTGGCTAAAAGAAAGATTGGCATGTCAGAGTATTAACTAAGGGACACCGCTCCGATATCTGCAGTATAACATAAGATGCAAGTGAAGTCTGTTAAAGCTAGAATGAAAGGAAAAGCTGTTGGACCCAGACACAAAGTCATTTTCACTTCCAAGCATTCGAAGTAAGTGTTGCCACCGAAAAAGCTGAGTTTTAGACAGGAGGAAATATGGTCAAGTCACTTTATTCAAACTTAGGCCTGAACCTGCAGGGGGTTCACGCCCTTGCTTGGATTTTACAAATTAGGTGTGACTTGAGTGGACTAGGGCTGCCTAGAGTATATGGCACGCTTATTTTCTAAAGCCATAACTCTCTGTGTCATTTTCATCCTACTCCACTTGGAACTTCAGTCTTGATTAAAGTGGCAGGCAGATAGCTAAAAGAGCTTAGCCTTTACTTCTGGTTGTTTTTCTGATGGATTTCATATTTTACCTGCAGATTTGAAAGCAGAAAACACTTAAAAACCAAACAGACCATAAATTCAGAAAATTCAGACAAAAATTCCACTGACACCATTATTTGATATTCTCTAAGTCAACTGTTTATAAAAAGGATTAGACTCAGGTTTCCTAGATTTTTAATCTAAGTTGCCTACTATACCAGCAACTGATAATCTGTCTCAACTCCACAAACTTTCTGTGGAAGAATTCACAGATTACAGTGAAGTAGTTTGTAAGTAAATAGCTGCCCGTCCTGTGAGTGTGTCTCGACACTTGAGGAACCAACAGCCCTTAACAGCCAGAAGCAAACATCCCGTCAGATGTTTTTTTTTTTTTCTTTTTTTTTTTTATTAATTTATTCTTGTTACATCTCAATGGTTATCCCATCCCTTGTATCCTCCCATTCTTCCCACCCTCCCATTTCCCCTTATTCCCCTCCCCTATGACTGTTCCTGAGGGGGATTTCCTCCCCCTGTATATGCTCATAGGGTATCAAGTCTCTTCTTGGTAACCTGCTGTCCTTCCTCTGAGTGCCACCAGGTCTCCCCCTCCAGGGAACATGGTCAAATGTGAGGCACCAGAGTATGTGAGAAAGTCATATCTCACTCTCCACACAACTGTGGAGAATGTTCTGATCATTGGCTAGATCTGGGTAGGGGTTTAAAGTTTACCACCTGTATTGTCCTTGGCTGGTGCCTTAGTTTGAGCGGGACCCCTGGGCCCAAATCTGCCTATCATAATGTTCCGAGCAACTCCTGTCAGATGTTTTAACCTTTCAATGATATGAATATCTTGTTCAAATTGGCTTAATAATAAGAAGATTTATTATACTTCATATAAGAAGCCAGGAGAGAAGCCATTGTGTGTACAGTGATTCATATTGACCAAGATTCCTCAATGTTACACAGTCTCATTGTTCAGAATTAGTGTCTGTTTCTTAGAATCATGAACTAAGCCATTCTAGACATTGTATCCAGAATACCCATGCATTGAAACTTAAATGACAATTATTTCTGATTGGCTGATTGGTAAATGGAAGCAAGAACAAACTAACAACTAACTAACTAACTATCTCTCTATGTCTCTCTCTTTTTCTCTGTCTCTGTCTCTGTCTCTCTTTCTGTTGTACAAATCTATCTGTGTGGGTGTGTGCATGAGTGCTTGAATGATCGTTTGTACATGTATGTGTGTGTTTAAGATCAAGCATGGAGTCAGCTGTCTTCGTCATTTGCTTTTTACCTCATTCTAAGAACACAGTCCTCACTAACTCTAGAGCTCTCTAACTGGCTGATTCCATCACATACGCTATTTTTCATTGAGTATTGCTTATTGCTAAGAGAAAGTTATCATTATAATATGGTTATGGAAATTTGTATATATTTGTGGTGATTTTTTTTCCTGCACTTGTTTAGAACTCTCTCTTTTATGGAGGACAACTGCCACTCTTGAAGTAAATTTTCCCAATTTAGTACCTTTAGATTTGACATGGTTTAGGGCCTTAGCTTCTTGTAACAGCTGGTACATTAATGCCAGGCTATAGGACTTGGTGTGAAAAAAAAATAGAATAAACAAGAGAAAGACTTTGTAATGCTTCTGTGAAACTGTGATTTACAGACAGAGAGTAAGGTATAATATAAAGTTTTTGGTTTCAATGAGATTGGATACCTGAGAAAAATATTTGGTTTACTCTAATTTTGAAAAAAATAGTAGATTAGAGACAGCATAAGGGCAAATGTAAGTGTGAGTTTTACACTGTCAGAGTGTACTGTTTCAAGGGACGATTGTTAATGGCAACACATAATTTTAATAAAAAAGACCCAAAGTCCATTTATTTCAACAAAAGAATATTGAAATGTAATTCTAACTTAATATGATAAATAGGTAGAATTATCTACTGATAAATGATTAAAAATGAATGTCTGAGTGTAGTATTGATTGCTTCATCTTAGAAAAACATTAAAAATGCCCTGGGCTTGTTTAAACTGATTAAAAACCTCTTGTGCTCCTTTCTATATAAATATGATACTGGTTTTAATGCTGAATATCATTCAAATAGCTTAGATGCACATTATATCATCCATTATAAATAACAGTACAAATACAGTAATATTACATAAGTTAACTAGATAAACCTTACTGGCTAGGCTATATGAGCAGTATTATTGATAGACATATCCCCATCTGTCCCCTGCCTGGGACAGGGTTTCTTTGCGTAATCTGGCTGTACTGGATTTGCTTTGTAAATCAGGCTGGCCTCGAACTCTCAAATATCCACCTGCCTCTGCCTCCTGAGTACTGAGGTTAAAGGCATGTGCCACCACTACATGGCTCATACTTTTTTGTTGTTGTTGTTGTCGTCGTCAAGTTTGTTTGCTGCTGTATTTCATGGAGAATCATAATTCAAATCTTACATTTATTGAAGAAAGTATATGTTGTAAAATACAGTTAGAGGATAGATAGACTTCTCAACTCTTTTCTTCAAATGTTACTTAGTAAATGACTTTTCAGCTTTTATCCATCATATCTATTTTCATTTTATTATTCTAATTATTCATTTTCCCTTTAATAAAATATTGGTGAAATGGGTGAGAAGAAATATGATTCTTTAATTCAAGTACTTTGCAAAACAGTTCAATGGCTTTATCAGTCCTAATCTATGGTATTGGTGAATAATGAACGACAAGTACCTGCAAAATGAAGTTCAGCTTTAAAACAAAAAGTTAACTGTATAGACTGTATCTACAATGGTTTCAAGTTTTTTTAATCACTGCATTCTAACCCCAGTTATCATAGCTCCAGAATCTCTATATACCATTTTTTTTCACCCTTGTTGGCTTGAGGAATGACAAGAAAGAGACTGGATGATTGAGTGTGAAGCAATATTGTAATAGGTGTGTGGAGGCTCACGATTCTCCAAGAGTGAAGAATGCACGAGGGTGAGACTCGTGGGACCCAGAAAAGGGGGACTTTCAGGGAAATTGTTTTCCTTTCCACTTTGCTGTTTGCTGAGCATCCTCTGTGTCCTGTGGTACAGAAGGTGGAAGCATACTCAATTGATTATCTATTTGATACAAACAACACATAATATTGAAGGAGAATCCATTATGTATTAAGCATGTGGTATTGTTTCATAAAAATCATTTGATATAATCTCCAATTTTCTCATGAGGAAACTAAAGTACAGACATTTGTTCTTTGTCTCAGTTTCTTTTCCAATGTTGTGATAAAATAATGTAACAAAAGCAGTTCAAGGGAAAAAGTGCTTTCCATCATGGAAGAGAAATCTAGGCTATGTCACAGTGAGAAGGCAGTTCATTACATCACATCTATGACCAGGAAACATGAAATTATGTAAGATGCCTAGTGTCCAGCCCATGTTTTTCTTTTATATAGCCCAGGATCGCTTGCCTACAATGTGGTACTCCTACAGTAAAACATTCTTTCCAATTCAACTGTATCAATCAAGATGAACCTCACAGGTATTCCCAGAGACTTACTTCCAAGGTATTTTATATTCTGTCAAGTTGACCACACTAACTGTCATGTGGTTAATGGTATTGTCAATATATTTAGTCTGTTTTCTGTTACCATAATAAAATAAGAGAGGGTGGGAACACTTGTTAGGAAAAGAGTCATAGTTATTTCCCAGTTCCAGAAGATTGAAAGCCTGGCCTTGGCATAGTCTCAGCTCTGAAAAAACTCCAGGGCTGATAATGTTACTCCAGCAGGCACAGTGGCAGAAAGAAGAGACCGCATCACCACACAGATCTAAGCTGGGCTTTCCTATCAACTTGTTTTCATGAGCTCTAAGCCCCACCTTAATCATCCAAATCCTTTCCAAGGACACTATCTCTAGTGGTATTACACAGGATTCCACATTCTAAATATCCTTCCAAATTTGCATTGCTACACAAAGTACCAAACTTTCAGCAAATGTTCTCCTGTGGGATGATTGAAAGCATGGCCTGAACACCTAGGTGCTCTTCTTAACCATCAAACTATTCTGTCACAAGTACAATGTGGTTTATTCACCTCTATATTAATTGATTTTGTTTCTATTCTCAGATTAAAAAATAGATATCAAGAAAACTGCATTTGTGCTTTCTTGCCACCACATTCTGGGGATTTACCATGGAAGGGTAGTCAAGCAACTTCATAAATGTGAATTCTATACATTTTGAAGGCACTGGAGAGAGAGACACACATGAGACCCATTGTATGCTTTGAGTGTGAGCCCAAATGGTCATGTGTTAGAAACCCATTCGTCTGCAGCAATATCAGGGAACCAGCAGAAGCCACAACAGGTAAGGCTTAATGCAAAGTGAAGAGGTTATGGGAGCTCTCTCCTTGGATACAGTTAATGCTAATCCCATAGAGTGATGTAGTTCCTAAAACTTTGACTTGTTATAAAAGAATCAAGCAGGATTCTCTCTACTATATGTAGTTTCTTGGATCACCATATGGTCCTTCTTACGTGTGGGCTCCCACCACTGCACATCCATTCACCACAAGACTGTCAGCATGGCCATCAGAAATCAGTGCTATATTCTCAAACCTCCATAACTGTGAACTTAATAAAATAGTATCTGGATATAATCAGTTTCATATAGCAACAGAAAAAATATGTGAAGCCAGGAAAAGTATAAGCCCTTAAAGATTAGCAGTAATTTAAATTGAGTAATGAATATATTAGTATTAGTAACTAATCTTTTGGATGAATTTCTTCTTCAGTAAAAGATATGGAAGCAAAGGGAACACATTAGCTTTCCTAAGCACTGGCCACTTATTTAGGAGACAAAATGTACAGTTAAACAGAGGTTTGCTCTGTTTAGCTTCCAATATATGAAGTGAAAGGTTACACCTGATTTCTGACCTAGGAGACATGGACAGCGATCACAAGACTCTTTCCTTGTGAGTTCTGACTAGACATAAAGTGTCAGGATTGTCACATTAAATACCATGACTATCTGTGATGTATAGTGGATAAAAGGGTTAACCCTTATTTCTTTTTATATTTTGGGGACTCACAAACAAGATTTCTTTCTTAGTTGTGTATTCCAAACGGTTTATTGTATATGACATATATATTATATTTACTTATGTGTGTGTGTGTTTATGTGCCAATGTAAACACAGAATAGGCATTGAATTCCCCTGAACTGGAGTTACAGGCTAATAAATATTAAAGTATTGGCTGTCTTAACTGTCTGTTAAAGACATTTAAGAAAGTGTTTCTTAAATGCCTTCATTATGTGAGCATTCTCAGATTGTCTTGGCTTTTGAATCTTGGAAAGAAAAATACTTCAAGGATAGTAAAGAGGAGATGAAAGCTTTTGTAAAGCTTGTTTTGGCAAATAATGCTGAACCCAAAATTGGGGAAAAAAAGGGACATAAATGAGGAGATGTTGCTTTATGTTTTGTTTCATTTTTAAATTGTAAAGCTCTGAAATCATTGGTGGAGAATGATCTAAATCTTGATTATCTGCCCTGCTGCTTCCCTTGTCTTAGTCCCTTAGCTACAAGTAAATGCTTATGTCCTATGTAAACATAAAATATGAATTATGTAAGAGAGTGTCAAGTCATTACAGGGAAAGGATTACATTACCAATTTTACAAGGCCCTACTTAGTTGACAGCAGGAGAAAACTACATTCAGATGAATGTAAAGCAGTGTCGAATGGATAATTATATCTCCAGATTTTAATATATTGACCAGAGAACATGCAGGACACATTTTTTAAAGCCGAACCCTTTAGCTCTGTTTTCACCGAAGAACATAAGCTAGGAACAAAATCTATTGCCCTTGTCATGGTTCTCTGAAGGCTAATAACTAGCTTTATTGGAAATACTGAGGCACATTTATATCCCCACTGCTGAAGTGTGGTCACTGAAATGCGGCTGAGGGAATCGCAAATGAGAACCCACAGACCCAGCAGGCTGCCAGCCTTAGCTTTCAATTACTCACTTTGTAGATGATGTGAGCTCTCAGTTTCTCTTTCTGTAAGGTTTTATATGAGTACCATGTCCCTCAGAGGGAGGAAAGGATATCAAATGTTTTCTACAGCCTAGTCCATTGCAGGGTTTGGGGAAGCACTATTTTACAGATATGGCACAAATGAGGCTTCCGTTATCTGTGAGCTTTGGTCAGTGTCCCTATTCTGCACTGATGTGAGATGACTGTGGTTAGCTTATAGTTCTCAGAGTGCTATTCTACTCAATTTTAAGTAAAATTTACTATTGAAAGAGCCACAGCCATCTGTTATGCTTATGGAATTTAGATTTCTCAGACCAGTCCTTTATAAAACATGTATGATCATTTAGAAAACTGAAAATGTGGGTCATTCTTTATCTGGAAAGCAATGAGATTTAATTTTTTTTAAAAGTCCCAATGGAAAAGGCCAGTTACAAACTGTCTACCTTGGGGCCGTTTACACTCTTAATTTAAATCAGTTTTGTATTAAAAACTTCCACCAAAATCTGCCTCAACATTGAGTTAATCATGATTTTAGAAACTATTTCAGAGGTGTTTTGGGTGTATGCTCATCTTAATATGCATAATTTGAGGCTATACTATTTATAGTTTAATATGGCTTTTTGTAGACTAATTTTGATCATTTGTCTTTGCTATTGTTCTTAGTTGATTTTTTTTAGCAAAATAAGTCAGTGTGATTAATGAACTTTATAAACACTGGAAAAAGTGCCAAGCAACGTGCAACACTTAGTTCTATATGATGGCATAGCTTTAGAAACAATGTTGTTGAGCACAGGATTGTCTTTACAGATTAATGGCAGTGCATTGTGTTTGATAGGATTATGAGAGACTTTTTCAAATCAACAGTTAAAACTTAATGAGAAGGAAAAGCCATATGGTTTGCATTATAAACTAGAAGCTCATAAAATACCACTAATACAGGCAAGATAAGCACATCTAAGGAATCTGATATTACCTAAGTAATCTGACAAACCCTAAATTCAAATACTCTACCCTAAACTTAATTCCTATTCATTAAAAATATACTGATTTTTTGACATGATGCTAAGCACTAAACTTTAAATCTAAAATTGGTAGTTATCCTTTCTCTGAGCTATGCTGCCTCTGACAATAGATGGCGTTTTCTATTTATTAAATATATGTAACAGCAGCATACAGAACACCATATAATTGTCTTCTAAACATAGCCTTTTTCTAGCTATGAGCCTTAAAGATGCACCTTCAGTCTCTAGGCACTCTTTCCTGTCACCTTCTTGTTTATTCGTCTTTCTTATGGCTTCTCTGGACCCAGCGGGGCCTGCAAAAACTACTGTACCAAGCAAGGACAATGCGTACAATAAACCTAGACACCCTATTCAAATCTAGCCAACGGACAGCTCATTCTCTATGGTTGTGTGGAGACTGGGGACTAACTCTGACATGAACTATGGCGGCCCCTATTTGACCACTTCTCCTTGGTGGGGAGGCCTGGTGGCACACAGAGGAAGGGGGAGCATGCTATCTGGATGAGACCTAATAGGCATGGTCATATGAAGGGGGAGAAGGTCCCCATCTGTCACAGGCCAAGGGTAGGGTAATAGGGTGAAAGAGGGAAGGAGGGGGGAACGGGAAGATACAAGTGAGGGGATAATAATCCGGATATTATCTGAATAAATTATTTAAATAAAAAATAAAATATAAAAATACAAAATGGAAAAAAAAGACTCATGTCTATGTAGAGTTCTTAATACACTGATTTCTGGGCCAGTCATATAACTCTGGATAAAAGCCTCTGTAGCAGAGCCCAGTGACCTAGTGAGTTTGAGCCTGGATACTCACATGGAAAAAGGTGAAAGCCAGATTCTGAAGGAGATTGTCAACATTTTACAAGTCTCAACACACACACACACACACACACACACACACACACACACACACACACTGCAAGTTTTTTTCCTATGTCCTCCATTGCTCTTAATAATTACATGGAGATCTTTATGTTTATTAAAACTTCAGGCATCTAGATGGACAGATAACAGCTGTCAACTATTCTAGCCTGGCCTATTCCCCAGCCTCCTGGCCATCACCACATGCACATACACAGGTACACAAACACACACACACAACTAATAGGTTCAAACTAAAAGTAAAATATGACCACAATATCACCAAAGTTTATGTGCATACTTTGATAATTTAATACTTTATGATAAATTATGCTTATGGATAATACTTGTTCAGAGTTGGATGATAGTTTTTATTGAATAACCTAATCATACATGAGTGTTTGAAAATTTTATAGCACTAATGTTCAGTTTATGAAAGATAACTATTAAAATATAATTGTTTTTCTTTAATCTCTGCTCTTACTACTGAAAGGACTAAAGATTGGAGCAATTCTTCAAGATTGCTTGCCATTCAACAGAACAAAAACTATGGATTACTTTAATATAAAAGTACAATGTTCCCAAATGACTGTTGGTGAGGGAGGTCTAATCCTTTGAAAATATTTTTAATTCCTCTTAGAAGAGCAATTCTATTACATTGTATTGAAAATTATAAAGCTATTTTTCTTGATAGAAGCATTTTAAGCATGTCTGCCTAGGTATAAGCCAAATGGTTGTTTACAAATCAGACATCCCAGTCCTCTTTTTTTCTGTTAAGATTCTATCTTGGCATTGCCTCAGTTTGTAATTTGTTTAAAAGTGGTTTTGTTTGAATGTTAAAATCCAAAATATAGGTATGTCTTGATGCATCTGTGTATTGCACCTGCATGTTTGGGTCCTAACGGATAGCCTCTCACATTACTGAGCACCATCCTTTTCCATTTTCTCTATAGTACTGGTACCAAATATATAGGATATTCCTGCTTCCCCACAAAAGCCTAGATACTGGGTTTAAAGATTAATAATGAATATTTAGCTTATAAGAATTTTTACTGGAGGAAACAGAGAACCTGGTGACAATAAGATAGACACTGTGTTAAAACTACACAGAATAATCTATGGAATATCTAGGAAGAAAATCATCAAAGGATTTCAGAATGATGATTTCTTAAGTGAGAATACTGAGTGATAGTTTTAGATAGGGAGAGAATTCTAGTGTATAAAAAATTCCAACATGCCTTTACCTTGTATATGACCACTTGAATACTTACTTATAAATGTACACTCTATAGATATAAGACTACCTTAAGATCTTTATATCAGATTACCTCACAGTGTGCCACTTTACACTGACAATGCATCCATGTTTAGCCAAATAAGGAAATCTCAAGCGATTTCTGCCCAACTTCATGCTTTTGGTAGATCAAGATATTTTATATTTTTCATAAAACTAAGTAAACAGATTATGGTATCTAACTGAAAGAAAACAGACCTAAACAAGATGAAAAAAGATTTAAATATATCACTCTAAAAGAACAGTTTAAAGTTAATACTAATTTTTAAGCAAAATATAAAAATAAGATGTCAGAATTTTCACTTTCAGGAAGTAGGAGTTTGACATCTATCGAAGTAAGAGGTTAAAATAAATAATTATTCAGCAAGCAGTTAAACAAATACAGCTTGAAAATATGGAACAATGTAAAACTTTAAATAAAATAATATTTAAGTACTGATTTCTAACAACCTAATTAATAATGAGTATCAATTCAACCAATATAGTACTTCAGGGTATTAGCAAGTGACATATTAAACCATCATTAACAGAATGACTTGGCTCAGCATTCAGAGATTAATGATAAACTTATGCAATTTAAGCAACAGCTTAAGTCATTTAATGCTCAATTAGGATTTTGAAAAGTTCAATTAAACTTAAGAATAAGCTGTAAGTATTCTAAATATAATTCTTAATAATGAAGAAATAGAGCTTGTGAAGCATAACCAGAAATAGGAAAAGACAAATTAAATTTCACTGTTAATAAGTGACATACTACACTTAAAGACCCAATATTGCAAGAAAAAAATAACGTTTATAGTAGAAAGATAGTTCAGTGATTAAGAGCATGAGTTGTGTTCATACCACCGAAGAAGCCTGGCTGGCTCACAATGACCTTTCATCAATGTCATGGAATCTGATATACTTTGGATTCTGGGTGCATCCACAATTATACCTGATTATACCCTGACCCACACACATATACATATAATTTAAAATAAAATAGATATATACAAAGTTTCAACTTGTATGTATATACATATACATACCAGTAACAAATTTACTGGGAAAGACATTAGGACAATTGTATTCATAATAGCTTTTTAAAAAGCACAGGGTAATAAGCCTAGCCAAGAAAGTGAAAACGTCTATATTGAAAACACTAAGACACTGATAAAAGGAATCAATGAAGGAAAGACCTCTTACGATCTTAGATTGGCAAAGCCAATATTATAAAATAGGCTGTGTCATCAAAAAGAATCTAAAAATTCAGTGTAATCTTAAAAATTCCAAGAACATTCCAGTAGAGAACAAAATCAAGAAATTCATAAAAAAAAAAAAACCCACAAAAGGCTGCACACTCTGAACAAATCTAAGAAAAGAGAACACTACTGGAGTTACTACAATTACAAACTTCAAATTACTGAAGGAACAAAACAAAAGGCTTGCTTGTTACTACGACAAAACAGATTTGTCAGCCAATAGAGCAGAACATAATCGCCACATGACTACTGACAAAGGTGTCAAAAACATATAGAGGCTAAACCAAAACAAAACAAAAAACCATATTCAACAAAAAGATGTTGCATAAATTGTACGTTTTCATTTTTCTCCCTATACACAAGTTAAATCATGTGATTGAAACTACTGTGTGGAAGTAAATATGCATAGTGAATACACTTCAATTTAAAAGTGAAGGGATGAATTCTTAAACAGATATCCAATATCCTATGAAACAATGACTTCGATTACATCTAATTAAAAGGTTTCTTTACATATTTAAGAAGAATAAAAGGACTGTCTACAAAATGGAAAAAAAATTCTTTGCCAACTGTACATTATTGAGAGCTAGTATCTAAAATTTATATTAAAAACTACAAAAATTTAAAACAAAAAGCTTAACCTTCCAATGATCAAACAGGCTACTCAAATAAATAGCCATTTCTCAAAACAAGTAACACAAATAGCTGAGAAGTATTTTAATTAATTTTCCACCACCCATAATCATCAGGTAAATGCAAATTAAACCTATGCTGAGGCACAACATCACCCAATCAGAATAGCTATTATCAAGAAGATTGATGACAGCAATCAGTAAGCATTACTCACACAGGTATATTAAATTCTGGGAACCTGAGGTATATGCAATCCAATACAACTACTAATAAAAGGTGATCCATTAGTTACTTTTCTATAGCTGTGATAAAACACCAAGATCAAGTAAAGTTATGGAATGTATTGGGATTTACAGTTCTATAGTGACAAAACTCCATCACCATTTATGTGGGTAAGCAGGAGCATTTGAGAGCTCAAATCATTAACCACAAGAAAAAAGAGAAACAGTGAACAAGAAATGGCAATGTCTTTTGAAATCTCCGACCTATCCCTAGTGATTTGTTCTTCAAGCTGGGAATACTTTCTAAGCTCCCCCTAAAAACAAACAACTGGGGAACATTCTTTAAAATGTCCAGACTATGGAGGATATCACATTCAAGCCCCAGAGATGGCTAGATTCTATAGTAGGCAATATTAACAAAAGAAACAATTTTTTCTACATTGTGATATTTTCAATTGTATTGTAGCAATATTTGCCCACATTAATGGTGTATATATATATATGCTTTATAATATATATTATATGTGTATTGTTATTAAAATAAACTCTAAGGCTTTCTTCATCAGCAGTTGGGAACAGATGCAAAGATCCAGCCAGATATTATGGGGAAAGTGTCTAAACTGAAATTCTCCATCAAACCCCTCCCTTCAGAACTCAGGGAATTCATTGGAAGAGAAGAAAGAAATACTGTAAGAACCAGAGAACATTAGGATAACAAGACCCTCCAAATCAACTGAACAGCGTGCAGATGAACACACAGAGACTGAGCAAACACAGGACCTACATGGGTCTGCATCATGTACTCTATGTATACACCATAGCTATTAGCTTAGTATTTTATGGGTCTCTGACTCTTGTGCCTACTTTTGCTGCTCTTTTCCTCCTGTTGGGTTGCCATGTCTAACTTTGATGACAGTTTTTGATTCGTCTGATTATATATTTTTTTCATGTTTGTTATCTCTCAGAATCCTGTTCTTTTCTATGAAACACAGAAAGGGAGTAGATCCATAGTGGAGTGGAGGTGGATAGCAACTGGGAAGAGTAGAGGGAAGAGAAACTATAGTCAGGATATATTGTATGAGGAAAAACAATCTATTTTCAAGAAAGGAAAACAATGTAAAAAATAAAAATGACTCTAAGAATATGATATTATCCTACATAAAATCAGCATATTCCCTCCAAGGTAATTTACATTTTAATTAAAAAAAAAAAAAAGAAATCATATGATTGAATTGATCCATTGGGGAAAAAAAAAAGAACACAGTGAAAACATGACTCATGTAGCCTATATATATGGAAAGCATTTCAAATTTCATTTTTTTGTCTTTTATGCTTAAAGATTGATGGAATTGAAAACTTTCTAATACTCTAAAGGCTAATCTATTTTTGTATTCACTCTTCAATTTATTTTATGTATTAAGTATGCATTGATAATTTATTAATGCCAGAAGTTAATGGACTGTAAAGGTGAATAATAAATAATCCAAAGCCTAATATGATCATAATAAAATGGAAATATATTCACATTAACTTATAGAAGTGAGAATTGTGAATTTATACTGCTGTATAAAGTTAACACATGTGTTCCAATATTAAAAGTTAATATTTCAAAATTATCACAATAACATACAATAGCAATATTTATGAACTATACATGCACACACTACTTGGTTAAGATGCACAGGAGTATTCAAAAGTGACAAATATTTTAACCGTATACCTATCTCACAGTGTCCAATCTTTCAAGTGTAAAGATCATAATTCCTTAAAATGTAAAACACATTGATAGTAATCCTCTGTAGCCCAAGAAAGCAACCAAAAACCTACCTGACCCCCTTAAAGGAAATGGGGCATCATTCCTTTAAGGTTTCTTCTAGCTGAATAAGGACTAATAATATCCAGTAGGAGCCCAAATAAAATCAAGGAAATGGTTAAACAAGCTCGGAATCGCATTTGTGGTCCAGTTTCTAAATGTTGAGAAATTCCAGTCATATTGGGGTTAAAATATTTTTGCTCTATATAGGTGTTTTAAGTTGATAATAACAAGATGTGATGGAGATTGATTTATATTCAGAATTTTATATGGACCAAGATAGGAAAGATGTTTTCTTCAACGCTTTCAAACACAAATAGCCAAAACATTAAGAGTGTAACATTCATATAACTCTTGATTGTGTCATGATTCTTCTTGCTATAGGTAGTTTATTGTATACATGTGTAATAAATAAAAATGTTTAAAAATGTAAAACACAACTCTTCTATAGAAACAAAAATATATAAAAATTTTTTTTTTTGGAAAACTACAAGGAACTGAAAGGAAAGAGTCAGGAACATTAATGTATATAAAGCGCCTTAAAACAACTTGAGAATAAAACAGGAGTTCTAACACTAATTATGGCATCTAAAATAAGATAAAAGCAAAACAACAATTTTAGGAAATTGTAGGAACCAGGCCCGACTGGGCTGCCTGCCTGTCTTGCTGTTTCATGTCCTGTTTCTAGCAGCTTCCACATCTGTGTTTAACTTGGTTAGCTAATCATGTTTACTGCTCTGAGAACGCGCCCCTCCCTTCCTCAAGACTTTTCCTTCTGTGTGCGATTACCTCTTCAGGGATTTCACCTGGAAGGAGGATTCCTGTTTTGCTGCCTATAAGAAGGCTCTTTGGAACTCTGGGGGAAGAATAATAAACCATTGCCGAGGCTGTTGCTGGGGCTGCTGCTCTCTTAGCACAAAGGACCCGCTCTGTTAGTGTGTGTGTGTGTGTGTGTGTGTGTGTGTGTGTGTGTGTGTGTGTGTGTGTGTGTGTGTGTGTGTGTGTGTGTGTGTGTGTGTGTGTGTGTGTGTGTGTGTGTGTGTGTGTGTGTGTGTGTGTGTGTGTGTGTGTGTGTGTGTGTGTGTGCGCGCGCGTGCATGAGTTAAATCCGCAGCCCCTCGCCCTCCACTCGGTACTGCGGTGGCACGGGCCCTACAAGTGGAGGTTCCACGGAGCTCAAGGAAAGAAGGGAGGAAACTGATGGATCGCCCAGGGAAGCTGGCCAGCGCCTCAAGGAGGTAGGAAATGGGCATTTGGAAATAGGTGCCACAGGTTTGTCCACGGTTTTGATGGGCTAGTGATTAAGGCGCCGGGAAAATAGGTGTCGCAGGTTCATCCACGGTTCTGGTGGATCAAGTAGTGAGATTGTTAGAGGATTAAGGCACCGGGTTTAAGCATGAGAGTGTTAAAGATTTTATGAAAACAATAGAATTGAGTAGTCCTTGGTTTATGGTATCGGGAGAACTAAATATCCAAGATTGGGATCAGGTGAAGTCTGATCTCCAGAGGACTTTACGAAATGAAGGGTCCAACAGTGTTCCTATCGCTACCTTTTCGTTATGGCGTCTTGTTAAAGATGCGCTTAGGAGTGAGGATGAGAAAATAAGAGAGCAGCTAGGAAGTTTGGGACTTGCCCTAAATGAAGTGCAGGAGGAGCGATCTGTAAAATCTTTAGCCCTGTCTGAGATTGCCTCTGATGTATCTTCTAATTCTGAGGAGGAAGAGGCAACTTTAACCTCTGAGATACGGACCCTAAAGAAGTTGAAGGAGTGTAAGATTAAAGGGAAAGAAACTAGAGGAGAGCAGCCCCCGGCGTATAACCCAGATTATCAAAGTAAATTGTCTTTGGCAAAGCCTTCTGCTCCCTCTCGGGGAGTAGACTTTCCAGTAGTCGAAGTGCCTCATCCAAGTAACCCAGGGCAAACGCAGAGACAGCATGAAGCCCTCCAGTATAAAGACATAAAACAGCTTAAGGAGGCAGTTCTGGCCTATGGTCCACATGCCCCTTTTACGATTGCCATTTTTGAATCCTTCACAGGACAATTCTTAAAACGTGGATATGCTAGCAGGCATGGGTTTGTATACTGAACTTAGTGCCTAGATACAATATGACCCAGCTGTGTATGCGCAGATTGCAACTTGCGCCACGAGGGCTTGGAAGTCCTTGCCTAATAAGGGGGCAGGAGACCAGCTGTCTAAACTGGCCCAGGGACCTTCAGAGCCCTTCCAGGAATTTGTTGATCACCTTATGCAATTGGCAGGAAGGATTTTTGGAGATGTGGAAGGAGCCATACCTATTATTAAACAATTGGCCCTTGAAAATGCTAGTAAGGATTGTCAGGAAGCCCTTTGGCCTTATAAATATAAAAGTGTGAATGACTATCTGAAAATTTGCCGAAGTATAGATCCTACTCACAGAATGGGACTAGTATTAGCTTCTGCTGTTCAGGGATGATCACCTTCTGGGGGAGTTCGGCCGAAAACATGTTTCAGGTGTGGCCAGATAGGACACCTTAAGAGAGAATGTACTCGAAGGGAGACTGGACAAGCTTGAGATAAAGTTGATCATCCTAAGCCAACTTTGTGTCCTTGTTGCCAACGAGGGTATCATTGGGGGAATGAGTGCTGTTCTGAGACAAATAGGCAAGGGAGGCCATTGCAGGGAAACGGGCCCGGGGTCAGTTCCAGGCCCAGTCAAGACAGTTGTGCAGAGCATTGCAGACACCTGCCCTTCAAATGATTCAGCCTGTGCATTCTATCCCCCAAACAAACCCATTTTTACCTGAGATCTCACCGGGGGGACAGCAGGCAGCGCGGAATTGGACCTCTGTACCTCCCTCAGAGTCATATTAATACCTCAGATGGGCCCCCAGGTCATTGGGACAGGAATTTTTGGTCCATTACCTGATGGCTCATTAGGACTGTTGCTGGGTCGAAGTAGTGCCCTTATGAGAGGTCTTAAAGTTATTCCTGGAATCATTGATGCTGATACAAGGGGAGAAATAAATATTATGGTGGAAACTACTAAGCGTATTCTGGTGATTCCCCAAGGAGGCCGTATAGCGCAAATAATCCTAGTACCTCAATTCCAAACAACCAACCCATTTTTAAAGGAAAAGAGAGATGAGGGAGGGTTCGACTCTACTGGGCCAGTGGCTTATTGGAGTGCAACCCTTAATGACCGCCCTATGCTTACACTGAAAATTGATAGCAGAGAATTTAAAGACCTACTGGACACGGGAGCGGACACCTCGGTCCTTTCGCTCTCTTGTTGGCCTGTGGCCTGGCCACTGCAACAAACAAATACCCAATTGCAAGGAGTGGGAACAGCCAACACTCCTTTTTGCAGTACTAAGATGTTGACTTGGAAGGATGAGGAGGGACATCAGGGAATATTTCAGCCATATGTCCTCCCTCATATTCCTATTAATTTATGGGGAAGGGATATACTAGAAGGAATGGGGGCTGTATAGACCACACAGCCAGTACAAAGAATGTTAAATCAACATGGATTTTTGTCCAGGACAAGTTTAGGCAAAAACCAACAGGGCAATAACTGTCCTGTCTCGGACCAAGAGATAACTCTCCGCCATCCTTCTGATAAACAGGGGCTAGGGTATTTTCCGTAGGGGCCATTGTTCAACAGCCTCCAATTCCCGCTATTCCTATTAACTAGAAAAATGATACCCGGGTTTGGGTTGAACAATGGCCCCTGTCTAAAGAAAAGTTGGAGGCTGCCAGTATGCTTGTACAAGAGCAACTCACTCTAGGTCATATTATACATTCTACATCCCCTTGGGACACACCTATTTCTGTTATCAAAAAGAAATCAGGAAGATGGAGACTGTTACAGGACCTTAGAGCTGCCAATGCTACGATGGTAGTTATGGGGGCCATTCAACTTGGCCTCCCTGTTCCAGTAGCCATTCCTAAGCATTGGCATATGATTGTAATTGACTTGAAAGATTGGTTTTACTATTCCCCTACATCCCAATGATTCCCAATGGTTTGCCTTTAGTGTTCCCTCTATTAATTTGCGAGAACCTTATAAAAGATATCAATGGGTAGTATTGCCTCAGGGTATGGCTAACAGTCCCACCATTTGTCAGAATTATGTAGCATCTGCCATAGAGCCTGTCAGGATGCATTTTCCTACTGTATATATTATTCATTATATGGATGATATTTTGCTGGCTGCACAGACAGAGGAGGAGGTATTATCTGCTTTAGCTGACTTACAGGAGATGCTGAAATGGGCTAATTTACAGATCTCACCTGAGAAAATTCAAAAGCAATTTCCTTATCAATATTTACGTCATCAGTTGTTGCAGAGTGGTGTTAAACCTCAAAAGATTACTCTAAGATTGGATTCCCTTTCCACTCTCAATGATTTTCAGAAGCTTCTGGGAGATATTAATTGGATCCATCCCAGCTTAGGAATTACTTCCGGCCAATTAAAACTGCTGTTTGATATTTTGCAAGGAGATCCCGATCCTACTTCTGCCTGACATTTAACACCAGAGGATCGTACTTGCATAGAACTTCTGCAAAAGGCCGTATCTCAGGTCCATGTTAATTATATAGATTATAACCAACCGTTATTGCTGTTGATATTCTGCACAGCCCAGGCTCCTACTGGAGTTTTTTTTGCAGACCAGGCCTATCTTGTGGGTGCACTCACAGGCTTCACCTGCTAGAGTAGAAATTTCTTATCCTCAAGCTGTAATAACACTATTATTTAAGGCCCAGAAATCCAGCCTGCATATTTTTGGAAAAAAGCCTGATATAGTAATCTCTTCTTTTTCTTTGGCCCAAGTAACATGGCTTCAAAATAATAATGATGATTGGGCAATTTTTATTTATTTATTTATTTAAAAATTTTTATTAATTTATTCTTGTTACATCTCAATGGTTATCCCATCCCTTGTATCCTCCCATTCTTCCCTCCCTCCCATTTTTCCGTTATTCCCCTCCCCTATGACTGTTCCTGAGGGGAATTTCCTCTCCCTGTATATGCTCATAAGGTACCAAATCTCTTCTTGGTAACTTGCTATCCTTCCTCTGAGTTCCACCAGGTCTCCCCCTCCAGGGGACATGGTCAAATGTGAGGCACCAGAGTACGTGTGAAAGTCATACCCCACTCTCCACTCAACTGTGGAGAATGTTCTGACCATTGGCTAGATCTGGGTAAGGGTTTAAAGTTTACCGCCTGTATTGTCCTTGGCTGGTCCCTTAGTTTGAGCGGGATCCCTGGGCCCAAATCGGCCTATCATAATGTTCTACTTGTAGGTTTCTAGGACCCTCTGGATCCTTCTACTTTGCTATTCTCCCATGCTTCTCTCTAGAGTCCCAATAGGATGCCCCCCCCCCGCTCTGTCCCAGTTTCCTGATAAGTGAAGGATTTCATGGGACATGCCCCTTGGCCTAGTATGCAGATATAACTGTGTAGCCAGAACATGGAAACAGCCTAAGTGTCCCTCTGTAGTAGAATGGATAAAGAAACTGTGGTACGTATACACTATGGAATACTACTCAGCTATTAAAAGCAAGGAATTCCCGAAATTTGTGGACAAATGGATTGAGCTAGAAATGATCATAGTGAGTGAGTTAACCCAGAAGCAGAAAGATTGGGCAATTTTTGTGTCTTATACCCTCAGCAAATTTGACAGTCATTATCTTCCAAATAAGTTAGTTGAATTTTTAAAAATGCACTCTGTTGTTTTTTTCTAAAATTATACAGAAGCAGCCTATTCCTCATGCTAGGGTGGTCTTTATTGACGGAGCTTCTAAAGGTATGGCAGCAGCCTTTTCCCGGGAGGTAATCAAACGAATTACAGTCGCCACCCTTTCTGCTCAGGTGGCAGAATTGCAGGCTATTCTTTTGGCTCTACAATTATTTCCTAATCAACCTAAGACAGGAGGGTTTTGAAGTACAAAGCCTTTCCAATGACGGGTAGTATAGGAAACTGTCCCTGGCAACCTAAGACAGGAGCTCATTTGTATTATATAAAGGGAGGACCTGTAGGAACCAGGCCAGACTGACTGGGCTGCCTGACTGTCTTGCTGTTTCATGTCCTATTTCTAGCAACTTCCACGTCTGTGTTTACCTTGGTTAGCTAGTCATGTTTACTGCTCTGAGAACGCTCCCCTTCCTTCCTAGAGACTTTTCCTCCTGTGTGCGATTACCTCTTGAGGGATTTCACCTGGGGGGAGGATTCCTGTTTTGCTGCCTATAAGAAGGCTCTTTGGAACTCTTGGGGGAAGAATAATAAACCACTGCCGAGGCTGTTGCTGCGGCTGTTGCTCTTTTAGCACGAAGGACCCGCTGTGTTATTGTGTGTGTGTGCATGAGTTAAATCTGCAGGCCCTCCCTTCCTCCGTGCTCGACTTGGTACTGCGGTGGCGCGGGCGCCACAGGCAATAACTAAAATACCTACCCTAAATTAACAAACATGTAAAACAACATATAGCATGCTACAGTGTGGGCTGAGTAATACCAAAGAATGCAATGTATATGTATATATTATGGTTCTATAGAGACACAACCAACAACATGGATCAATGATGAAGCAGACACTTTATACTTAGGTGAGTAGAGAGATAATTGTTTGGTGTGAACGGGGAGAATAGCAAGTCTGAAACTGGCAAAGCTACTGTCCCAGCTCAGATCCAAACACTGAAAGCGGCAATAGGTTCAGAAAGAACTAATGCCTCAATTTATAATTTCTCTAGGTATGAGGAGGAATTCCTTCTGAATTGGTTGAGGTCAACCTTTTGTATCATCCATGACTTACAAGTGGTGTAGGAGTCACAGTTATAGAAAGCAGAACCAGAATTGTTAACATGTAGGGTTTTTCCACAAGGGAAAGAAATGATTGACATCTATTGACCTGGGTGGCTGGAGTAGATGTGGTCTAGTACCCTGGTGACATTTTGCTATTCCATGGAGCTAGCCTTCACCAGAAGCCCCCAAAATGCTAGTGCTGTTTAAGCCCTAGTCTTGAGTTTTGTCTCTTAGTGAATAGAAGGAATCCTCATGAAAGAGATCTCATGTACTTTGCATTCTCTGCCCAAAGAACCCATTCTTTTAAACATAAGCTTATTGTGTAATTCAAATGCTGATTTCTGTGTCCTGCCCCTGCCCCATATCTGGTTGTAAGTCTTGTTCTGAGAATCTTCTGTCTCAATGTTGTATAAACTCTGCTCCTCAATTGTCACTTGATATGCCAATAAAGCAGCTTACGGCCAATCACTCAGCAAGGGAGACCTTGGGGCTGAACTTCCTGTCAGCCAAGGCAGAGTTAGAGGAGGAAGCCAGGGATTCAGCCATAGCAGAGATCCAGGTGACATCAGGAGAGAGGAGCTAGAACAAGAAAGCTACAAAGTGCAAATATCTCTGGGATATAAACTGGGAGGAAGTCAGATTATTTTAGGGGGTTAAGAACAGAGAAAAACTACTCAGTTATTGTGTTGTGAAGCTTATTATTAAATATAAAAGGGTCTCAATTACTTGTGTGACAGCCAGGTTAAAAGAGAAACTGAGAAACAAACACATTTGTAAAAATAACCATAATACATTCTTATACTCTTTACAAATACTTTCCTTCCTAGGCCTTACCCTGAAAACAGTTTTCCTGATAAGGAGAAACTATTCTTATGGTAAAAGTCACCTTAGCAAGGGTGTTCCTATGTGGCTTTGCCTGAAACTTTGTTGTGCTAATTGTCACATGGAAATCTTTTTCCAAGTTTTTAAAATATAATTTATGCAAATTACATTTTGATTGTTATCCCCTCACTTGTATCTTCCTGTTCCCTCCCTCCCTCTTTTACCCTATTCCCCTTCCCTAGACCTGTAAGAGAAGGGGACCTTCTCCCCAGTCATATGATCACAGCCTATCAGGTCTTGTCTGGATAGCCTGCTTCCCCTTCCTTTGAGTGTCACCAGGCCTTCCCACAAAAGGGAAGTGGTCAAATAGGGGTGCCAGAGTTCATGTCAGAGTCAGTCCCCTCTCTCCACACAACCCAGACCCACGGTTTTAATACATTTAAATGTGTAAGGAAAATAAACCGCTTGATCAGACTGCTAGGTTCCTGGGAGGGGACTAGCAGAGTTGCGTGTGCACTAACAAGACAGTTTTTGACCCAGTACCGGCTAAACTGATGCTGACTAGTTTCACTCACAACCTCATCCTTCCAGCTGTAATGCTTTCAGGGACCCCCCCCCCACACACAAAGTGTATGGAGGACAGACCCACAATATGGCAGGATGATCTTCTTAGTGCAGCCTATTTGATTTAAATGCCATTACACTCAAACTTTTCTCATAAAATACCTAGTATGATGTTGGATCAAATATATGCTTATTCATACAAACTTATCAGCCAGATACCAGAGTAGCCATCTCAGGACAGTACAGGTAGTTCCTCAATGGGGATATTTTGGATTGTGATACTATTAATGTCACATGTAAAAACAGTCACATATTTTCTTCCTTTTATATCTTCATTTGACATAGATGACATCAGTAGCAGTATACTCAAATATTTGAAATAATGTTCTTTTTGTTTGTTAGTTTGTTTTAAATTACTCAATGTTAGGAAACTTAAAAGTGGTGTGGGAGTACCATGGTGGGCCCATGTATGCAACAGGCATGGTACTAGGAGGTTTATTGGGGGAAGGGATAGGAGTGAGCACTTGGAAAATGGCTTAAGGCCGAGGAGTGGACCTGCAGACAGACAGACAGAGGCATGAGGACAGAGAGGAGAGGACACAGAGAAGGACAGTAAGGAGAAGAGAGAGACTGAGATGAACAGAGAGAGAGAGAGTTGGGTGGTGGGTGTTCCCTTTATACTCATTACACAGCTGACAGTAGGTGGGCAGATTGTGGCTGCAGGTGATAGTTAAGACATAAGTCACTGCTAGGTTCCTGAGACAGGGCCAGCAGAGTTGCCTGTGCACTAACAGTCAGGAATGAGATATGCATCATATTATTTCATTACCGTGAACATATTTCTGCAGTTCTAGGCATTCTCAAACTTAATTCTTAGAAGAGAAACTGTAAACTTAGAAGAAGGACCATAAAGGAAAGGTAAACAGTTTATAGTTTATTGCATACAGTTTATAAGCTGATCTTAATATCCTGCTTCTGGGTTGCCTAGTAAACTTAGGTCACCACCTGCTGCCTCTGCCACCAGGAAAGGGGAATAAAAGACTGGCCAGCCATCTAGCATGCTCTCTTGAGTCTCTTTCTCTTTCACTTGCTCAGTTTCTCTCTCTCTCTCTCTCTCTCTCTCTCTCTCTCTCTCTCTCTCTCTCTCTCTCGATATGCTTTCTCACTGCTCTCTCTCTTTTTCCGTACTGTTGCATGGAGGTGTATTTATATATTCCAAGGGGATTTGGACACAAGAAAAGGAAGATCAAATATACCCTTTAACAATCAAAATCTCTTTCCTTCCTTCTTTTCTCTCTAGCTCTCTGTTTCCCATATGAGGTCTCTCTCTGTCTCTGTCTCTGTCTCTCTCTCTCTTTCTCTCTCTCTCTCTCTCTCTCTCTCTCTCTCTCTCTGTCTCTCTCTCTCTCTCTCTCTCTCTCTCTCTCTCTCTCTCTGTGTGTGTGTGTGTGTGTACATGCAGTTTCTATCATGAAATCAGACATGAGGTTATTTGGGGTAAGTGGCCAGCAAAGGATATGAGGAAGAGTGAGGACTGTAGTATAAGGGGAACAAATAAGAGCAGGGTGCAACAATATATAAAAAGAAAGGTGTCATAATGGAAATTACTGTTCAGAATTCTACCTATGAACCAAAGAAATTAGAGAAATTTGACTGAATTCACATATAGTAAAAATATTTCTATGGAGCATAGGTGATAACAATGTCACATTAAAGAATGTTTACATTGTGACAGGGAAATTTTCTGATGAAATGACTACCTTAAATATACGATTTTCTATATTATAATCTTAAAAGATAAAAGAGTAAGATTTCCTAATTATATTTTACAACACTAATTTTTATCATATTGATCTATTACAATGTGCTCATGTGGGGCTATCTATAGCTATTATAGAATTGAAGTAACTATGGCCTTAAAATTCCTCTTAGGAATCAGATTTACTAGGTCAAAACCTGAATTATGCCTTGGAATCCATTTGTAGTTGGTTTGTCATTTTATTTTGTTACAAATCATGTTAAAATATTATTTTTCTAACAGATACTAACAAGTAGGAAAACATTTTTTGTTAGATGCACACTTTCTTCCAGAATGATAGCCTTGTGCTCTACATCAGAAACTGCTGTTCTTAAAGAAAGATGCACTGACAATCAAAACATATAAAATAATAATTCAGCCACAGATTAAAATATGAGTATTTAGAATAAACAATGGAATTATTTCTTATTCATAGTTACCACAAGTGCATTATTTAAATAAAGCAAATTAACTACAGACTTGCCGATTTGCTTATTACTCGATAATTTAAGATAAATATAAGAACTTAATGTTCCTGATGTGATCCCTGCATTTGTGCAGAACATAAACCTCAGGGCACATTTTGGATTTTCTAATGAGACCCATCTGTTTGCCTTTTCAGCACTGCTCGGATGTTTACTTTGGTAATATCACTGTAGTTGGTCTGGTCAGTGTTTCATCATTAGCTCAAGGGAAAATTTTTTGTTTTTCTGCTTTTTCAAGACAGGGGTTCTCTGTGTTATCTTGGCCATCCTGGACTTGATTTGTAGACCAGGCTGGCTGGCCTCGAACTCAGAGCAGTCTGTCTGCCTCTGCCTCCTGAGTGCTGGAATTAAAGGCATGTGTCACCAAGCCCAGCTCAGAAATGATTTTTATCAGAGATATTTCAAAAATTAAAAATAAAATGTTTTTAAGATTTAAGACATCTAACTTGCATTGATCAGGAATGTAGGTCAAAATGTATACATGTTAGTAAGCACACCCAAACACTCACATCTACATATGCACATATATATCTATTTATGTCTTCTGATTCCAGTGAAAGACTTAAGTATACACAAGGTGCATCATCTTCATTGGGTACTTTGTATGTATAGTGGGTAGTAGACTTGCTCTCCTTTATTGCATAGGTATATGAAAACAATCCTGTATGTGAGATGGCCAAGTAAGCACCTTATCTATTTTCCTTTGGCTCAGAGAAGTTAATATAAGTGCTATAAAATAAATATAATTAAATACAATGAGGCATGTATTATGTCACCTGAGTCTTTAAATACAAGGAATAGTACAATTAAGGAGACACATCTGGAAAAACTAAGGAAACTTTGATAAGTGACGTTGGCTTTTATTTTCTTAGAGTCAGTCCGTTCTTCAGAAAGCTCACAATTTGTATATAAATTAAAGTTTTCTTTTCTTAGAAACAAAGAGAATGAGAATAATGAGACATGTCTTTCATGCATCAATTGGCTGCTGCAAAATGAAGCTTGTCACATACATATGAACAAAGTGAACAGCTGATTATTCCTACAATAACTGTCAATCCTTAAACTTAGTGAGTGCCTCAAAAATATTAAAATGATGAGAAACAATGCTTGAGTAATGGCTTTACAAAAAGGCTTACATTTTTGAGGGTCATTCTTTTTTTTTTTTTTTAAGGTCATTCTACATGTAGTTTCCAAAAGTCCTTGACTGGAGCTTGTGTGTGTATATCTATATATGCTTAAATTATACTCTCCTTTCATTTGATGTTTCAACATAAATTTAATAAGAATTTTAATTATGCTAGTTTTCCCTGTTGTCTTTTATTCCCAACTAAAATTTTATTAATTTTAACCTTAAATTAATTTTGTAGATTATATTTTTAAAAATTTATCACTACTTGATTTATATTGCTAAACCAAGTAAATAATTCATGGCAAAATTCTTTTTCCTATTCCAGATTTGCAAACATTAAGCAAAAGCTATTTTTTCCAGATTCCTGGCACAGGTGCTCATGTTGGACAATCATTTGCATTCATTTAGAAAAAAAGAGAGGAAGAGAGAGAACTAAAATTGTTACTTTCTCATTCTTCATTAAATAAATCCTGGATGGCATCACAACCTTAAGTGATGACTTCATGGTGGATGGTTCCAAGGATATTTTGTTAAAACAACTTAGGTTTCATGTGGCTTTGCAGAAAAGTTCCTACCTCCTCATTGAACACTAAAATTTTCTTAACATTATATGTTGCCCCTCTCTGTCAAAAAGGACAGATCCCTCTGGCTTCACTAGGACAATCATGGCCCTTCTTAGCTGGGTGACTGCAAAATAGACCTCTCTCTCTTTAATTCTTCACCTTAGCTTTCTATAGCACCACTACTTCATATTTTCCCACACAAATGGATGCATGTTAGATTTTGGGAAACCAGAACATGCTTTGCATGCCCCATCACAAGCTGGCAAAGCAACATGACATGCAAGGCACACTATTTTATTCTCCTGTGGAATGTGATCTTTGAACTAGCAAAGCACGGGTACAGCCTAGGTTTTCTTTTCACAATATGATGATTCCCCTGAAGCACTATGTTCTGCACCTCAAATAATAATACAATTTAAAAAATTCTTTCTGTAACTCAGTGGGCGCATTTGCTACCGGTGGTATAGATAAGTCCCCAAACTGGTAAATACTGTGTTTCTTAGATAAACAAGAAAGGAAAGAAGGTACATGGGATTTATTTCTTGCCATGCTTCTTGGATGAAAGTGCTTTCTCTAGTGTAATTATTGTATTTTTCTTCCAGTCTCAAAATGATGACATTCCTCTGACTGTTTTAATGGAAGAAATTCAAGAGTGTATTCAAAAGTTACAAATGTGGATTCTAGCTAGTTCTACAACAAAACCCTAATTTTAACTATTTCTAATAAAAATCATTAAATTTTATTTAATATAATGGCAAAGTATTACTTTGGTCTTCTGACTGAGCACTAGGTTGTAGAGTTTCAACATTTTTCTTATATAGAAAATGTTCTTGGCTGGATTAGTACTAATGTTGAGGCAACATTAACACATTCATGTTTCTACAGTCCAAAAATACACTAAAAAGCCCCAATATCCTATTTACTCTGGGCGTATTCTCATTTACAAATAGGTACAATAGTAACAAATCATAATAAAGCATTATTTCTGGCAAAACAATGGAAATTGTACTAAAGAATAGTCACTTATAAACATGGTTTCAGTAACTATCAGAATATGAAAAATAAAAGAAGCCAAATGTCTTGATTTTCTATTTAAAAATATGGATAAGTTTGTGAAACATATTTTCTTATAAAAATTAAAAAGCTGAACATTTCCAGGTGGCTAGTAAGAGATTTTGTAAGTAGTCTCAATAGGCTTTGGCATCCTTTTTTTTGTTGTTGTTTAATTTTAGTTTTAGAATGTTAATTATATATTAGCTACTTATATGCATATTCTATAATTATTATAATTGTAAAATTGTGAAAATTATAAATCACACTAATTGCAATATTAGCACACAACGTTAATTAGCTATAAAACTGACTTTTGGTAACTTGTTAGATGGAGTGACTAGTTCTATTTTTCTGCTCAAACAGTTTTAATTTTAATAATTTTATTATAGAATTTAATAAAATATTACAGATAGACATTTTCTTTGCTTTTCTAATTTCTATCAAGTAAATATTTTGGTGGCCAAATTAATATACCTTGATCACATTTTATTATATTCATACAATTTTTTTCTAGGTTGTAGCAGTTTTAAGTCTCAGGTATGTGGCTGAATAGAAAGTTGTATCGTTGTTAGCAATAAATCAACAAATCCAATTAAGAAAATGTGTAACTCCTAAATCTTGAAAAGACACTATAGTCAGCTTTCAGTTTTATAGGGTCAGCAGTTTGGAGGAAGTACACATAAAACAAGATCAAATATATTATTCAAGCAATGGACCATAAAATTCCGTTGTTTAATCAGCAGAAAAGATTTGTCAAGGGGATAAACTGTTACATGGCTGCTGTCAGTTTAATGTAAGCCTGTATCATGTGGTTTGCAGTGTACCTGACAGCTTAAGTTGAGGAGTGATGGGATGATCTCCTCAATGACCATAGATAGAGAAGTAAATGTTCTGCTTTGTTTGATAAAATGATTTTTTAGGAACATGAAATTGGATTAATAATTACTTCAGACTAAATATTGGTTTGATTATCAATAGAATGATTTTCCCTAAATATTCTTGAGACAACATGATTTTATAAATGCAATGGATATATGACTATTATACAATCTTTACAGTTGTAGATTGTCATAGTTGTATGTAAAGATCTATGCTTCATACTACATGTAGTTTCAGGTCTAGGGGACATTCTTATTCAGCATATATTCTTGTAATATTATAAAATTGCACTGAAATGCAAATGGGTAGAATATCCCTCTAAAACACTGCTAATGTAAACTGAAATTCTTCAAATGACTAAAACCTTTACTAAGTAATAAGTTAATCTTCTAAAAGGAAATATATATGTATATATATATATCACTTAAAATATTTACTATACCTTAGCTATTATGAATAATGCTGCAATAAATCCTGATATTCAAGTATCTCTGTAAAACATTGAAGTCTCTAAGGTAAATTTACAGCTGGGTAAAATAAAATTTTATTTTTAGACTTGTGTGGTCTTTTCATATTGACTCAACAGTGACTAGACTAATTACACTCTTAGTAGGGCCATATAAGTGTTTTCTTTGTGAGTATCCTCACCAGCATTTGTTGTTATCTCTTATTGATCTTTAACATTTCTGTGATGAAATGAAGTCTCTGTGTGTAACATTAGTTTGCATTTCCTTGATGGCTAGGCCTACTGAACATTTTATGTATGTTTATTATCCATTTGTACTTTATTTTGGGGGGACTTCTGTTTATTTTCTTCAGTGATTTTTTTGTTTGACACTTTGCTATTTCATATATTTTTCATTTAATATTTTTTCTATATTATGGATAATGATTCTTTCAGATGTATAGCTTGCTTGAAAATATTGTTTCTCACACTGTAGGTTGTTTCTTCACTCTATTGTTTCCTTTGCTTTGACAAACTCTTTTCATCCTATGTTAGATTTTCACTTTATTGTTGTTGATTTTATTTTAATTAATTTTAATTAACTACATCAACTCCTCCCTTTTCTATGTCTCTCCTCTAACCCTTTATATAATTCCCATTTCATGAAATCCCAAATCTCAATTGTTGGTATTATTTTCTGAAAGACTAAGATCCTATTCAGAAACTATTCAGTAGAGTCACCTAGCACCATGTACAAAGAACAAAGCATATGGCATAGCCATAAAAATATTGATCCTCTTAAATCATTATGCTAATTATTGGGTTGTTTCCTGCAGTATTGAGGTCTGAAGTCAGGGTTCTAGAGATGGTGGTTAAGTGCTCCACCATTGATGTCGATTACCAATTGAGTAGGGTTATATTTTCAATGCACAATTAACTGCTATGTACACAGTACTCAACCTTAGAAAAACACTCACCATTTCAACAATGAAACTTTATAGCTAAGAATTTTCTGAAAACTTGTTTACAGGAAATGGTAGTGAGCTGAGAAGGAAGAAGTAATCAGGTGACTAATGGGGTAGTGATGGGCAGTCTGTCCAATTATATGTTTTACTGGTCAGCCAAGACTTCTCCAGCATGCACTTTGGAAATACAAATGCAAATGGTACCTAATATTTGATAATGATATGAGGAAAGTGAAATATATCTGAGAGCTAGCAATTGCATTTATGAGATTTGAAGAAAATCTCATGTGAAGAATAGTTAACAGAACTATGATATGAATTATAAAAGTATCTCTTATTTGCCTAAAGTAATTGTTGTCTTGGTGGGTTACTTCTGAATGAGCTCACTATTTCTTGCTCTTTCTGAATTCTGGCTGGGTTTTCCAACTCAGCTCTTCTGGCTCAAAACTTATCTCCAAGCTGACTGACTTAAACTGTTTCTCTCAGCTTCTTCTGAATTGCTCTGCTTCTAGACTCCATGAACTGAACTGCACATAATTGAACAAACTCAACTGTACTCAACTAAAGTCAATGAAACCCCTTGTACTGTACTGTACTGTATTGTACTGGACTGAACTCAACCCTACTGTCCTGTCTTCTGTATTGATCTCCCTAACACATTCAGCTCTACTTCTTTCTCTATGGAACTGCCCTCTACACTAAGCTCTTTACTATGCTCCACTGTATTATCTTCTCTATTCTTTTCCTTCTGTACCTTACTCTAGTCCTCAACTCTACTGAACTGCTCTTAAGTATCTTCTCTTTCCTGTTCATTCTTGTGAGACTTAGGTGTATCTTATGTCTGACTCATTCTGCCAAGTCTTTCTCTGACTCATCACTTTGCCTGCCATTCAATTAGACATCACTTTCAAACATGAGTGTTTTCTTCTACAAACTAAACTTACCTTCATTGTTTGGGATTAAAGTTGTATACTAAGGACATGTTTGCATTCCAGCCAGATCCTAGAAGGTCTTTGGATGCAATCAGAGCAGCCATGTTGTTGGATTAAATTTCCTCTACAATGAATGATTTTTAAAATAGAAAAACTTGGAAGAGCTGGCCATTTCTTTCTATATATAGAAAAGGTGATGAAGAACAAGACACAATACTTCTACACAGCACTAAGGGTGAGAAATGTAAATATGGTGGCAATTTTCAGAATTATCTTATGAATAAATATAGATGGCATATTTTACAATTTCAGAGGCCTACATAAAGTGAGGTGCTAGAGGAGATAATAGTTTCTCTGTCAACATGGAGTACTTTTATACAATTTAGAGAGCTATGCTGAGGGGAACAGAGAAAATGAAAACATTTAAACAGCAGTGTATGTGTCAGACCTTATTTTTAGTTTTTAAAATTATTAATGTATTTAATACTAAAAATGTTGGAAGGATATATTTTCTATTACCTGAATTAAAAAGTTTAGTCAACCAGGGCTGCACAAAGGATTTAGATTGCCTTTATGCAGTCTGGTAGCTCCAAATATGTTCTTTTAACCAATCAACTTGTTTTATTCAAGAGTAGTTCAAATTATCATTATGATTAGGCTCTAGATTGCCCCTCAAAGGTTCATGTACTAAATTTTTATCTCTGTTTTGCTTATATTGGGTAAGGGTAAAACATTTTACTAAACTGAGCTTAAATATTGATGTCAGCATCATCAGTAACAGTATGTTAGCCTCCTAGAATTGTAATCAGTACCAGATATAATTGGCTACTGAGTATAGTTAAGCACCTGCTATTGGGGGTAGAGACTGATAGACTTTTCTACTCATTTTCTCCTTGGTGCTAAGATCAGGTCATTCACCCTCTCAAACAAGTCTCACTTCCTCACGCTGAATTCAGATAACTAATATAGCACATCCTATTTCTTTTTTTTTTCTTTTTTTTATTATTAATTTATTCAAATTACATCTCAGTTGTTAGCCCATCCCTTGTATCCTTCCATTCTTCCCTCCCTCCCGCTTCCCCCCCTATTCCCCTCCCCTATGTCTGTGACTGAGGGGGACCTCCTCCCCGTGTATATGCTCCTAGGGTATCGAGTCTCTTCTTGGTGACCTATTATCCTTCCTCTGAGTGCCACCAGGTGTCCCCATCCAACGGACATGGTCAAATATGGGGCATCAGAGTTTGTGTGAAAGTCAGATCTCCTTCTCCACTTAACGGTGAAGAATGTTCTGTCCATCGGCTAGTCTGGGTAGGGGTTCGAAGTTTACTGCCTATATTTTCCTTGGCTGGTGCCATAGTTTGAGGAGGACCCCAGGGCCCAGACCGGCCTGAAGTTTTCCAGGACCCTCTGGATCCTTCTATTTCCTCATTCTCCCAGGATTCTCACACCTAAAGTCTCAATAGGATGTCCTTCCCTCAGACCCACTTTCCTGGTAGGTAAAGTTTTTCATGCCGACATACCCCTTGGACTAGTGTCTCGATATAAGTGAGTATATACCATTTAACTCTTTTTGCTTCTGGGTGAACTCAGTCATTATGATAATTTCTAGTTCAATCCATTTGTCCACAAGTTTCAGAAATTCGTTGTTTTTAATAGCTGAGTAGTATTCCATAGTGTAAATGTACCACAGTTTCTTAGTCCATTCTTCTACTGAGGGACACTTAGGCTGTTTCCATGTTCTGGCTATTATGAATAAGGCAGCTATGAACATGGTTGAGCATATGTCCCTGTTGTGTGGTAGTGCATCTTCTGGGTATATTCCAAGGAGTGGAATAACTGGGTCTTGAGGAAGCCCTATTCCCAGTTTTCTGAGAAAGCGCCAGATAGATTTCCAAAGTGGTTGTACTAGTTTGCATTCCCACCAGCAATGAAGGAGTGTTCCTCTTTCTCCACATCCTTGCCAGCATGTGGTGTCAGTTGAGTTATTGATCTTAGCCAGCTGATGGGTGTAAGATGGAATCTCAGTGTCGGTTTGATTTGCATTTCTCTGATGACTAAGGAGGTTGAGCATTTCTTCAAGTGTTTCTCAGCCATTTGATATTCCTCTGCTGAGAATTCTCTGTTTAGATTTGAGCCCCATTTCTCAATTGGGTTATTGGGTTTGGTGGTGTTTAATTTCTTGAGTTCTTTATATATTTTGGATATTAAACCTTTGTCAGATGAAGGGTTGGTGAAGATCTTTTCCCCGTCTGTAGGCTGTCGCTTTGTTCTCTTGACAGTGTCTCCTGCCTTACAGAAGCTACTCAGCCTCATGAGGTCCCATTTATTAATTGTTGACATTAAGGCCTGGGCCATTGGTGTTCTGTTCAGGAAGTTGTCTCCTGTGCCTATGTGTTCCAGACTCTTCCCCACTTTTTCCTCTAAATGGATTAATGTCTCTGGTTTTAGGTTGAGGTCTTTAATCCACTTGGACTTGAGTTTTGTGCATGGTGACAAATAGGTGTCTAATTGCATTTTTCTACATTAGACATCCAGTTAGACCAGCGCCGTTTGCTGAAGATGCTGTCATTTTTCCATTGAATGCACATCCTATTTCTAAACACCCTTCACTGGTAAAACAGTTTTCTGTTGTATGGCTTGGACTCTTCCACTATGTCTTCCTATAGATTCCTTTTTATAATAACTTATCTTCATTATCCAAGATTAAATTATAAGGGTTTTTTAATGTTTGTTTTGCTTTTATATAACTCCTTCAATCTTCTTGAAAAAAATATCTGTCAAGTTATTCTGTTGTCCTGAAAGTTGCTTATAGAAAGTATTTAAACACAAGTATTTCATATGATGAAAAGCTTTTACATTAGTCACACATTTAAAACTCAGATATAGTGAGATATGGATTACATAAAATAAAATATATATCTCCTAACTAAAAAGTTTAAAGGGCTTTGGCAATGTATAAAAATTATGTAGCAACAGTCCTGCATGCTCCTTCAGGGGAAGTTCTCTTATTCTATTCTTGGCTCCCTGTAGCCATCGATATGTCTGGCTTTGTAATTTTTTGTGTCCTGGAGAAGTTTTCTTTCAAATGAAACATGCTATCTAGGAGGAAAGCTTGGCAGAAACTCAGAAATTAACCCAAATAATCAGGCTCATAAGGAATTCACACGTCTCAGGCAGTTCCTATGACTTCCAAGGCCCACAGGTGCAGTCCTACGGTTACATTAGCAGTAAGGAGAGCTGAGAAGAGATCTTCTCACCTGTAAAGTTGTCTGCAAGTCTCACAGAGAGATATAGACAAGCAGCTTTTGAAAGTCATCACTCAGGGTCCAGTAGGTTTCTCAGTGTTGCACATGTCATTGAATCATCCACACACATGTAGGCAAACATGAAGAGAAATCACACAGTTTTTAATTAATTGATTATTGACCATTTGTATGCAAAATCTAGGTTTAGACCTTTGGTATGGATTCATCAATTTAGTCACCCAAACCTACCCCCCCCATATAATCAATACTTCTTTTTAAAATATATTTTATTAATTTATTCATATTATGGCTCAATTGTTATCCCATACCTTGTATCCTCCCATTCCTCCCTCCATCCCATTTTCCCCTTACTCCCCTCCCCTATGACTGTGTATGAAGGGGACCTATTCCCCCTGTATATGCTTATAGGGTATCAAATCTCTTCTTGGTAGCCTGCTATCCTTCCTCTGAGTGCCACCAGGCTCCCCATTCAGGGGATGTGGTCAAATATGCTCCAGCACACAACAAGAACATTTGCTCAACCATGTTCATAGCAGCCTCATTCATAATAGCCAGAACATGGAAACAGCCTAAGTGTCCCTCAGTAGAAGAATGGATAAAGAAACTGTGGTACATATACACTATGGAATACTACTCAGCTATTAAAAACAAGGAATTAATACTTCTTAAGCCTGTGTAGCAATCCAGGCAATGGCTATGCATTAGTGTGAATGTAAGTGACCCAAACAAACTGAATCCTTAAGCAGAATTGTGAGGTTAATGCAAGTGTACCTGCCTACTCATCTTAAACCAATATCTATCTATCTATCTATATATATATATCTATATCTATATCTATATATCTATATATATATATATTAGTTAGTTCTATTTCCCACGAGGAAGGATATAAAAAAATGAAGTGAAAGTAGGAGAAAATATGAACATTGAGGATATTTAATTTGGAAACTGAAAGTCAGATGACTGAGCTTCCTATGGCCTTGACTATTCCTGGCTGAGATGAAAATGCAGATACAGGTGGGGAGAAACCATATTGAAACTTCTCTTTATTTTGTTGTCCCATTGATATATTTTTGAGATGAGTCTATTGGAAATAGATAGTCAATGAAGTCCTAGATCCTCTGAGGGTAGTGATATTTAAAATGTGTAACAAACAGTCAACCCGAACAATCCGAGCAGAAAAATTGCTTTGAAATTACCAATAGCCACACAGAGAAGCTCAGAATCTTGCCACTGATCCTCAGATAGCTCAGGAGAGGAGGTGAGAGGGAAAAATCTGTAGTTAGTAAAGATACAGTCATTTACCTACTGACACCAGGCCTGAACGTAAAGCTGAGTCTAATTTTAGTAAATTGTACAGTCAAGGGTCACTTTGCATTAGGAAACTTAGATTATTGTGTTACACTTTTAAATTTTGGGAATATAGGCATTTATACACTGAAATATAACATTTAGTTTTTTAAAAATTTCTTCACTTTGCACCTCAATTGTAAGCCCCTTCCTCATTGCCTCCTGGCTTCGCTCTCTCTCCCTCCCTTGGTCCTCAGAAAGGGGAGCCCTCTTTCCGTAACATCTGACATCAGCCTATCCAGTCTCATCTGGACTGCCAGTATTCTCTTCCTCTGTGGCTTGGCAAGGCTGCCCCACAACGGGGAAATGATCAGCGAGTGTGCACCACAGTCCATGTCAGAAGTAGTTTCTACTCCTCAGATTATGGGACACAAAAGGAGACTGTGCTGCCTGTCTACTACATCTGAGCAGAGGATCTAGGTCCACACCATGTATGGTGATTGATTGGTGCATCAGTCTCTGCATCATCCCCCTCCTCAACCAGATTTGTTGGCTCCATCGGTTTCCTTGTGGAGGTCCTGACCCCTTCAGGTCCTTCTATTCCCCAACTCTTTCATAAGACTCCCTCTGTTCCACAAGGAAGTTTGGATGTGTGTCTCAGCATCTGCTTCAATATCCTGTTGGCTGGAGTCTTTCAGAGGACCTGTATTGTAGGCTCCCTTCCTGTTCCTTCACTTCAACTGCTTCTGGTGTCTATTCTATTTGTCCTTCTGAATGAGAATTAAGCATTTTCCCTAGGGCCCTCCTTGTTATTTAGTTTATTTATATCTGTGTATTATAGTGTGATTATCATGTATCATTTGGTTAATATCTTCTATATGAGTATATACTTTTGGTGTCTTTCTGGGTTTAGATTATCTCATTCAGGATGATAGTTTCAAGTTTCATCCATTTGCCTGCAAATTTCAATAGTTGAGTAGTATTCTATTGTGTAAATGTACCACAGTTCCTTTATCCAGTCTTCAGTTGAGGGACATCTAGGCTGTTTCCAGATTCTGGCTATTACAAATAAAGCTGCTATGAACATAGTTGATCAAATGTCCTTTTTATTTGAGACTGTTTCAAAAATTATTTCTTAACTAGACAGAAATGTTACTGTATTTCTGGTTGCAGATGTCAAGTTGATGCTTTATTTTTGCACTGCAATTACATATTTTCTTTTTCATGATATTGTTCGATTTTAACCATTTTTATTGCTTTAGAAGCATATGGTATTATTTAAATAATATAGTATAACTTTGATTATCATCAATATTGAATTCTTTTAATTATTCTTAACCCCAGTTAAACTTATACAAAGTCAAGCTTTCATTGCATAGTATAAAATATTATGAGTATTAATCCTGTATCTAAGATGGGTCTTTCTTTTTATCTCATTTGTAATCTTTAATTTTTCATAGACTGTCAGAACAGGATTATGATTGGCATTCAAAAAAAGAAAAAATATCAGTTACATCTTTTGTAGGGTTTTGTCCATATGTTATAATCTTGGAAGGATGGAGCAGCTTTTATCTAATGTCTAACATACTTTTATTACTAGAATTTTAAGCTTTTATAGTAAGCACATTTTAATTCTTTAATATACTTCTATCATCTGCTTTTGTTAAATATATGGATTTTTTTTTTACAGCTAAGAACATAGATAATTTATTCTGAAATCAGTAATGAGAAAACAATCCCTTTCTAAGCTGGATGCTAGCAGCTGCTTGCTATAATGTATTGACCTAATGTTTCAACAGCTTTATAATATAATGTCGTAGAATATCATTAAATTAAGAAAAAAAAAGGACAAATGCTAGATTTGTAATAGAAAAACAAAACAAAACAAAACAACAACCGTATTTTTTCAACATACATACTCTTACACATACAAATAAATATGTATTTTAATTTTAAAATCAAAGACCTTTGGTCTTGTAACACATTCAGTATTTATTAATTTTAGTTATAACATCTAGTAATTTAATAATTTAAAGCATTATGCAACGATAATATAAAAGCATGTTTGCTACTTTTTATATCATGATTTTCATAGTTATTATGTCATTAACATTAAAATTGTTATCTGACAAAATTAAGTAAACATAAAACAAATTTCAAGGTTTTAAAATTTTATTTTATTTCATTGTATATAAGTGATTTATCTGCTAAAGAGGGCATCATATCGCAACAAAATGGTTGTGAGCTACCATGTGGTTGCTGGAAATTGAACTCAGGACCCCTGGAAGAGCAGGCAGCACTCTTAACCACTGAGCCATCTCTCCAGCCCAAATTTCAAGTTTTTAATCCAACTCCCAAATATTATTTGATATTGATTGACAAGGGCTACCTTAGTGATATCAAATGGAAGATACTCTTATTTCTAGAAAGGTAGTTTCAAAGATATTATATATAGTTTCTATCCTCTAATCTGATTAAACCACATATCAAGGTTATAAGATTAAAGTCATTTCTTGATACACACTATAAAATCCACACATTAATATTTTATTAAACAGCTTATCTTCCGGGCTGTGTCTAGTTCTGGATGGCTCTCTTTCATTGTAGACTCTATTAGCCCCTTCATGTTTACTAGTGAGAAAGAAAGGAAAGTTGGATTGAGAACAGGAGGTTGAGAAGCTCTGGCTCCAAAGACTCTTGCAAAACTTTACAATGTGCCTATAAAATCATTAAGTTGTGTTACAATTCCATATCTAACCTTGGGAAATTGTATGGTATACCAATTAAAATATTAGTTTTTAGTAGTATCAAATAAGATTTCCCGTAAACACTTTTATTCTAAGTGATTTTGTTTTAGACTTTCTTTGTTTCAAAAAAAATTTCAAATAGACAGTTTAATGGCCTGTAATATACAGTCAATAATAGCTAAAAGCTCCCTTTGCAGTAATAATAATGTATTCATTATTATTTTCTCTCAAGTGTTGGAACAGAAACTATTCAGAAATGATTATCATAAACTAATCACCATTGAAGACAAGTCCACTTATCCTTTTTTGTTAACCTATGAAACTTTATTAAAATTAACTTCACATGTGTGGCTTAGTCATTACTTTTGGAAATACGATTTGATTCTATTCACATAAAGTAGGAATCAATTTACATAAAAAGTTTTTCTGAAATTTTATATATTTCTTAATTTCAACAGAAAAATGCTATAATTTTAAGGTAGCAAGTTCTTTTTAAAAGTTATTTAAATCAGACGAGATTGGCACATTCTGCCTGGTTTGGCTATCAAAGCACATGCTGAGACTCACAGCCAAACTTGTGGGTGGTGCTCAGGGAGTCTTATGGAAGAGTTAGGGAATAAGAGTACTTGGAGTAGAAATTTGAACACAGGGAAGGGGACTCAGTGAGGAACATGTGACAATCCTCAGATAACCCTGGAACTGTGGGGATTCATTTGGAAGCCAGAGAGTTCTTTTTTTTTTATTATTATTATTAATTTGTTCTTTTTACATCTCAGTGGTTATCCCATCCCTTGTGTCTTCCCATTCTTCCCTCCCTCCCATTTTCCCCTTACTCCCCTCTCCTATGACTGTGACTGGGGGGGACCTCCCCCTGTATATGCTCATAGGGTATCAAGTCTCTTCTTGGTAACCTGCTGTCCTTCCTCTGAGTGCCACCAGGGCTCCCCCCTCCAGGGGATGTGGTCAAATATGGGGCACCAGAGTTCATGTGGAAGTCATATGACTTTCAGGAAGTTCTTGGAGCTTTGAAAGGAAGCATAACCCTGGATCTCATACTTAGTCGCTTCAGACATGTGAGATATAACACATCTCTGAATTGGATCCACAGGTTCATAGTCCTTGGTTAAAGATATCCAAATACAAAACTTATGAAATTTGGAGCAAGAGAGAGTTTAGGTCACACCCTTGTATTCAGCATAGAGAAAAGGAATTCTTAAGTTTTTGGCCTCATTTCTTTTCCACACTTAGGAGTAATGTCAAAGTTTCAGAAACCAAATTTGCTACATGCAGAGTTCATCTTATTCTTTTTCTGTTTTTTTTTTTTTTTTCATCTCTCCAAGAACCCAGAAGCCTGAAATAACAAGGAAAGAAATAAAGAAAAGAAAAAGTATTTCTGTTAGGAAACCTTCCTTGGAAATGTCTCATGGAATAAGTAATTTATCAATAATATACTAATTATATTAGCTTCCTATAGCTGCTCTAGCAAAGTGCCATACACTTAAGTTGCTGACAACATAAATTTATTCTTAATAGTTTTGGAAGTCAGAAATCCAAAATCAGCATTTCTGGGCTGAAATCAGTGTATTGGCCAGATTGATTCTTCTGGAAGCTCCAGGGAAGAATCAATTTTTTTGCCTATGTCAAGGACTTACCTTTTCAGTTAGTGGCTTCTATTCTACCTTCAAATTCAGCAGTCCAGGTCTTCCAATCACTCCTCTTATTTATTTATTTATTATTTATTTATTTATTGCTATGGCACCTTTGTTATCGATAAGCAGCCTACTTTCCGTGACTGGATCCTCAATCTCATGGTGCTCTAGGTAACCAAAAACAGTCTACATTGCTCCAAATCTTTAGAGATACCTCAAAAAGTCTATCTGCTGTGTTATATGGATTACTTATAGATTAGGGTATTTAGATGCAGTCCTCTTTGGGAAAAAGAAATAAGTTGTCTGAAAACATGTTGCTTTAAATAACAATTAACTCTTCAACATAAAAACAACTGGTCGTCTCCAGTTGCTTCTACAGAAAAATTAGTACATGAAATCTGCATCTAGTGCATCTCCAATATCATTACAAATTTTCATTATTTTGCGGCATTTTTATTGGGCACACCTGCTAAGCCATGGTTAAATAAATAAATAGTCCACTGTTCAAATACAAAGAAAGCTTATAAAAAGGCAAATGATTTTAAGTGAAGGAATTGGTAATAGATAACTATAGTAACACGGATGTTTCTCAGAACCTGATATTTACAGGGTTGAGTTATTACCTGATTAAATTCTTATAGACAAGATCTAAAAAGAACTTAAATAATTAACTGAGATTATTGATTTGCCATCTTGAATTAATTGAGGAAAGAAGCAAAGTAGAAAGCAATTGGATATATATTTTAGGATCAGAAATTTATACTCATTAATTTTATTTTATTTTATTATTATTTTTATTAATTTATTCTTGTTACATCTCAATGTTTATCCCATCCCTTGTATCCTCCCTTTCTTCCCTCCCTCCCATTTTCCCATTATTCCCCTCCCCTAGGACTGTTCCTGAGGGAGGTTTCCTCCCCCTGTATATGCTCACAGGGTATTAAGTCTCTTCTTGGTAGCCTGCAACCTTCCTCTGAATGCCACCAGGTCTCCCCCTCCAGGGGATATGGTCAAATGTGAGGCACCAGAGTACGTGAGAAAGTCATATCCCACTCTCCACTTAACTGTGAAGAATGTTCTGACCATTGCCTAGATCTGGGTAGGGGTTTAAAGTTTACCGCCTGTATTGTCCTTGGCTGGTGCCTTAGTTTGAGCGGGACCCCTGGGCCCAAATCTGCCTATCATAATGTTCTACTTGTAGGTTTCTAGGACCCTCTGGATCCTTCTACTTTGCTATTCTTCCATGCTTCTCTCATTTAGAGTCCCAATAGGATGTCCTCCCCTCTATCCCAGTTTCCTGGTAAGTGAAGGCTTTCATGGGACATGCCCCTTGGGCTAGTAGGCAGATATAAGTGAGTATATACCATTTGATTCTTTCTGCTTCTGGGTTAACTCACTCATTATGATCATTTCTAGCTCAATCCATTTGTCCACAAATTTCAGGAATTTCTTGTTTTTAATAGCTGAGTAGTATTCTGTAGTGTATATGTACCACAGTTTCTTTATCCATTCTTGTACTGATGGACACTTAGACTGTTTCCATGTTCTAGCTATTATGAATAAGGCTGCTATGAACATGGTTGAGCAAATTTTCTTGTTGTGTGCTGGAGCATCTTCTGGGTATATTCCAAGAAGTGGAATAGCTGGGTTTTGAGGAAGCCCTATTCCCATTTTTCTGAGATAGCACCAGATAGATTTCCAAAGTGGCTGTACTAGTTTGCATTCCCACCAGCAATGAAGGAGTGTTCCTCTCTCTCCACATCCTCGCCAGCATGTGGTGTCGGTTGAATTTTTGATCTTAGCCATTCTGATGGGTGTAAAATGGAATCTCAGAGTTGTTTTGATTTGCATTTCCCTGATGACTAAGAAGGTTGGGCATTTCCTTAAGTGTTTCTCGGCCATTTGATATTCCTCTGTTGACAGTTCTCTGTTTAGTTCCAAGCCCCTTTTCTCAATTGGGTTATTGGGTTTGGTGGTGTTTAATTTCTTGAGTTCTTTATATATTTTGGATATTAGACCTTTGTCAGATGTAGGGTTGGTGAAGATTTTTTCCCAGTCTGTAGGCTGTCCCTTTGTTCTCTTGACAGTGTCTCCTGCCTTACAGAAGCTTCTCAGCCTCATGAGGTCTCATTAGTAATGGTTGACATTAAGGCCTGGGCTGTTGGTGTTCTGTTCAGGAAGTTGTCTCCAATATGTTCCAGGCTCTTCCCCACTTTTTCTTCTACGTGACTTAATGTCTCTGGTTTTATGTTGATGTCTTTAATCCACTTGGATTTGAGTTTTGTGCAAGGTGACAAATATGGGTCCAGTTGCATTTTTTTACACATAGACCTCCAGTTAGACCAGCACCATTTGTTGAAGATGCTATCCTTTTTCCATTGAATGGATTTGGCTTCTCTGTCAAAAATCAAGTGCCCATATGTGTGTGGATTCATATCTGGGTCTTCGATTCGATTCCACTGATCAACCAGCCTGTTGCTGTGCCAGTAGCATGCTGTTTTAATTACTATTGCTTTATAGTACAGTTTGAGATCAGGTATGGAGATTCCTCCGGAGCACCTTTTATGGTACAAGATTGTTTTAGCTATTCTGGGTTTTTTGTTTTTCCATATGAAGTTCAGAATTGAACTTTCACTGTCTTTAAAAAATTGCGTAGGTATTTTGATAGGGATTACATTGAATCTGTAGATTGCTTTTGGTAGGATGGCCATTTTTTCTATGTTAATTCTCCCGATCCATGAGCAAGGAAGATCATTCCATCTTCTCAGGTCATATTCAATCTCTTTCTTCAGAGTTTTGAAATTTTTTTTCAAGCAAGTCTTTCACTTAGTTAGAGTAACTCCTAGATATTTTATATTGCTTGTGGCTAATGTGAAGGGTGTGGTTTTCCTAATTTCTTCCTCTGCAAGCTTGTCATTTGTATATAGGAAGGCTACAGACTTTTTTGAGTTAATTTTGTATCCAGCTAATTTTCTGAAGGTATTTATCAGCTGTAGGAGTTCTCTGGTGGAATTTTGAGGGTCACTTCTGTACACTATCATACATCTGCTAATAGGGATAATTTGACTTCCTCCTTTCCCATTTGGAAACCCTTGATCTCCTTTTGTTGTCTCATTGCTCTGGCTAGAACTTCGAGTACTATATTGAAGAGATATGGAGAGAGTGGGCAGCCTTGCCTTGTTCCCGATTTGAGAGGAATTTCCTTGAGTATCTCACCATTTACTTTGATTTTGGCTATTGGCTTGCTGTATATAGCCTTTATTATGTTGAGGAAAGTGCTTTGTATCCCCAATATCTCTAAAACTTTGAACATGAATAGGTGTTGGATTTTATCAAATGCTTTCTCTACATCTAAAGAGATGATCATGTGGTTTTTTTATTTTCAGTTTGTTTATATGGTGGATTACATTGATGGATTTCCATATATTAAACCATCCCTGCATGCCTGGAATGAAGCCTACTTGGTCATGATGAATGATATCTTTGATGTGTTCTTGTATACCTTTTGCAAGTATTTTAGTTACTATATCAAATATATACTATTCTTAAGTGAATAATAATTGCTTATATCTTAATGACTAAAATGTTTATTTTAGTTAGGTCCCATGCCAATTGTAGCTTCATGGATCTTGACACAAAATGACAAATGATGATGAGGTTGAAGACCAATTAGTTTAGCTTTACAATTATGATTAGTTGTTTATGAGGTAAGATGTTTTTAGGTCTAGACAGAAGTTGTAAGTTGATAATGATGAGATATGATAGATATTGATTTATATTCAGAATTTTAGATGAACCAAGATAGGAAAGATGTTTTCTTCAAGGCTTCCAAATACAAATAGCCAAAACACTTTGGATGTAACATTTATGTAATTCCTGACTATTTTTGGTTCTTCTTACTGCTTAATGTATATATGTATAATAATATAAATGTATACTTAAATATAAAAGATTTAATAATAAAAAGCAACTTCAGAAGACTAGCCTTATGATCTTTAAAAGGGGTAGATCATAGGGTCACTGGATAACCCTTTTTCTTAATAGTCCCAAGATTATTTCTATATAACTATCTTACTGGTTGGGTTGGTAGTTAAAATTGGAATCACTTGGGCAAAGGGGAACATATGTATATAACACATAAATATGGATTAAAATATGTGAACAGGGCCAGGTGTTGTGCCTCATGCCTTCAATCCCAGCACTCTGGAGGCAAAGGCAAATGTGAGTTCAAGGCCAACTGGGTGTAGAAAAATAAATAAATAAATAAATAAATAAATAAATAAATAAGTGTGTGAATAAAAGATATATGTATATATTACATATGTATTTACCTCGGTACTTCTTATCTAAATGAGATTTCATACCATGTTTCATATATTAAATTTATATTTAATATTTATATATTAAGAATGTGGTTGGTTGTATTATTGTTTATGAAAAGAAGGTATTTGGAAGTGAAAAATGTCGATATAGATGCATACATATTAAAATCACAAATGTTAAATAATCTCTAATTAGTGATATGCCATACTCACCACGTGAGATAAGATTTCAATGATACTTAAGACTCTACTGAAATAACAGTATGCTAACCATGTATTGTCTTTTTAAAAAATATTTATTTCCTGTGATAGTAAAAGAATAAAAAGTACAGCTACCTGAAATGCTGGGTCTCATGCTAATGATATTAGAATGATTTTATTGAGATTTATTTAGTATAGACAAACTTGCTTATGAAAAACCAAGTATAAATGTGTAAATTGTCTTCTTTGATGCCCTATTCAGAACATGATGTTGAAGTGGTTGTAGTGCACAAAATAGTGTCCCCCAAAATATCCACACACTAATGTCTGGAACCCATAGGAATATTCCCTCATTGGGTTATAAATTGAATTAAAATTCTTAGGCAGATGGCCTAAAATATAGATCTTGGGTTATTTGTACATATGCGATATCATCATAAAATGTAGCCATAAAAGAAAACAACAGCAAAATTAAGGAAAATACAATTTGAGAAATATTCAAGAGACAGTTTGTTTTGGAAGATAAGAATGGATGTACAGAATACAGCCAGCTTGTAACAGGAAACGTAACTCTATTAGTCCTTTGCTTGTAGCTCAGAAACCTCACATTGGGATTTTGACCTATAGAACAGTTAAGATATTAAAGCAATATTTTAAACTACTAACTTGTGGGTAACTTATGCTTCCATTAAGCATGATTGCAGTGTTTCCTTATCCAGCGGGTTTTTCTTATCTTTGCAATTTGCGATGTACAAAGCACTTAGAGAATTTTTTTTATGAGATACAAGTGATGGTCTTACCAGTAGTTGGAGCCTAGACTGGGCGTGTTTAGACTCTTGTCTCTTATTCAAAGAATTTAAAATCAAGGGTCACACAGATTTGCAAAAGAAGAAAGATAATTTTACTTGTAACAAATTGATAGTACAAATTAAGAGGGACATACTGTCAATTTTGACAATGGGCCACGTGAGGGGAAATACTTAAGGGTCCTGATTATTCTTTGGGGTTTCCTTTCAATACTTCAAGAGAACAGTGAGTTGCTTACTAACGCCCATAGTGTAGGCGGTTCCTTATTTTGATTGATAGGTTTGAATATATACTCATTTCTCTACTCAGCTTGTCCTTTCATGTATAATATATCATTTTAGTCATGTGTATGTGCAATATATGTATATATTTGCATATTTTAAATATTAAATAGGAGATTCTTCCTAGAAAGTTACTGAGGTTACATTTTCACCTTACTGTTCATGCTCCCAAAATTGGTTCAGGTTACGTCAGCCCTTCTATTCATTATACCCATATAAATTTGGAATATACTTGAATAGGTATTTGTTATGAGGGATTCAAAATTTCTTCCATGGTTATAGAAGGTAGTACGTGTAGCTCTTTTGAGCCTGATTTGGAAATAAATTCTCATAGCCTGACATTGCTTACAATATTAGTTATCTAAATATTATTATTTAAACCAATTTAGTGTTTCTTCAGCAGATCTGTTACCAGAGAACTGTAAAATCACCCTGCTCAGTAAATGATACCTCTTTGTGTTGTCTCATTTTTTGAGGGGAGATGCAAACGAATAAAGTATTACTGCAGATAGAGGATTCACCTGACCCGTGATAGACAATATAATTAAAAGGTCGCATGTGGTTGTAGCATGACACTAAGATGGATTATTGGAGTTTGTGTAATTTGTTAGAGGAATCACTAATTCAGTGGAGAAATAGACAGGCAATAGTATGACAGGGCCTCTGAGGACAGTGCAGACTCCATCACCTGAGACAGAAAGCATGGTGGGGTGGGGTGGGGGGGGCTCCAAAGATGGGCTATCTGCACCTGTTTGAAAGAAGTAAGAATCTCTTATTAGACTTTTCTGAGGATGTTTGGAGCTTTACAGTGGAAAATCTACAAGTAAGCTTTCTAATTTCATGACCAAAAGCAGTATAGGGGTTGGGGATCAAGATATATTGCTACCAATGTATGTTTTGGTAAAAGCTTGGCATTTGGAAGTCTGGTAACTACAGTTTTACTAGATTGCTTGTTACTTTCTCTAAGAGAGAAATGATGCAGTAGGTATCGAGGACTTGGCAGCAGCTAGACTGGAACATTAAATTCTCACAGCAGTGGTTATACCAAAGTCTAATATGGTGAGAAATTGAGAGTTTATTTTTCAGTTACATACGGGAATATGGATAAGGCTTGCTTAAATGTCAAAAGCAGCTACACCAAAAATAACAAAATTTGTACAAGAGCCATGACTTCCAAAGGCTGTGAACCTTGATCTTTCGTATAAATTACAGATAGCTAGACTGGTCACAGAGTCTCCTCCAGGCAGCTCAAGTGGTTTGAGTCTCCTCCTCAAGCAGTCGTTTATTGCTTCAGTTGCTTTGTTTGGCTTCCTGTATACCTTGTTAGTTTCAAGAACTTCTTGAAACTTGTGAATTGTTTACTTCTCAAGTTATATGAGCCTCTAGCCTCCCTTTCTGAGGGGAATGTTTCATATTAGAACATGCTGAGTCAGGAAATAAAGTCACAGTGTTTCTGTAGAGCTCCTTTCCCATCAAGTAGCCCCACAGATTATAAAGTTAAAAGATCACATCCCTGAGCAGTGATAATTTGACTTCCTCTTTTCTAATGTATCCCCTTGATCTCCTTTAGTTGTCTCATTGCTCTAGCTAGGATATTAAGTAATTTATTGAAAAGATACAGAGAGAGTAGACAGCTTTGTCTTGTCCCTGATTTCAGTGGAACTGGTTTAAGTTTCTCTCCAATTAGTTTGATGTTGGATATAGGCTTGCTGTATATTGCCTTTACTGTGTTTAGGTACATGTCTTGTATCCGTGCGCTTTTAAGACTTTAAGCATGAATGGGTGTTGGATTTTGTCAAATGATTTTTCTGCATGTAAGAAGATGATAATGTGTTTTTTCAGTGTGTTTATATGATATATTATGTTGTTGCATTTCTGTATATTGAACCCCCCCACATGCCTTCTTGGTCATGATATTTTGATGTTTTTCTTGGATTTGGTTTGTGAGTAATTTATTGAGTATTTTTGCACTAATGTTCATAAGAGAAACTGGTCTGAAATTCTCTTTCTTTCCTGAGTCTTTCTGTGGTTTAGGTATTAAGGTGACTGTGGCCTCATTGAATGAGTTTGGTAATGTTCCTTCTGATTTCATTCTGTGGAACAGTTTGAAGAGAATTGGTATTATCTCTTTTTTGAAGGTCTGGTAGAATTCTGCACTGAATTCATCTGGCCCTGGGATTTTATTGGTTTGGAGACTTTTGATGACTGCCTCTATTTCCTTAAGAGATATAGGACTATTTAATTTTATTACTTGATCTTGATTCAATATGATAGTATATATAAGTGACCCCAAAATTCTACCAAGTAACTCCTACAACTTATAAACACCTACAGAAAAGTGGCTAGATACAAAATTAACTTTTAAAAGTCTGTAACCCTTAGGCTGTTTCCATGTTCTGGTATTATGAATAAGGCTGCTATAACGTGGTTGAGTAAATTTTCTTGTTGTGTGCTGGAGCATCTTCTGGGTATATCCCAAGGAGTGGAATAGCTGGGTCTTGCGGAAGCTCTACCATGTCCCCTGAATGAGGAGACCTGGTGGCACTCAGAGGAAGGATAGCAGGCTACCAAGAAGAGACTTGATACCCTATGAGCATATGTAGGGGGAGGAATTCCCCCTCAGTCACAGTCATAGAGGAAGGGTATAAGGGGAAAATAGGAGGGAGGGAGGAATGGGAGAACACAAGGGAGGGGATAACCATTGAGATGTAATATGAATAAATTAATAAAATAAAATTTAAAAAGTCTGTAACCCTTCGGTATACAAATGACAAATGGGTTGAAAAAGAAATTAGAGAAATTACACCCTTCAAAATAGCCACAAATAATATAAAGTATCTTGGTATAAATCTAGCCAAACCAAAAAAAAAAAAAAAAAAAAAAAAAAAAAAAAAAAAAAAAAAAAAAACTTAAATTAAAAAAAAACTTCAAGTCTCTGAAGAAAGAAATTGAGGAAAATATCAGAAGATAGAAAGATCTCCCATGCTCGTGGATCAGGAGACTCAACATAGTAAAAATGGTCATCCTATCAAAAGCAATCTACAGATTCAATGCAATTCCTATCAAATGTCCTATACAATTCTTTACAGACCTTGAAACATCAATTCTCAACTTCATATGGAAAAACAAAAAACCCAAAATAGCTAAACTTTCCTGTACAATAAAACTAAAATTGAAGTGGATTAATGACCTCAACATTAAACTAGACACACTAAATTTGTTAGAAAAAAAAGTGGGGAAGAATATTAACTCATTGGCACAGGAAATAACTTCCTGAATAGCACACTTCCTGACCTAGAGCTCATGCTCTAAGGTCAACAATTAATAAGTAGGACCTCATGAAATTGAAAAGCTTCTGTAAAGCAAACAATATTGTCAGCAGAACAAAACAACAGTCTACAGACTGGAAAAAGATCTGCACCAATCCTACATACAACAAAGGGCTAATATGCAAGGTATACAAAGAACTCAGGACATTAAACACCACCAAAGCAAAAAACCCAATTAAAAATGGGGTACAGATCAAAACAAAGAATTCTCAACAGAGGAATATTGAGTGACTTCAAGACAGTCTCAATGACTGTAGTCATCAGTTAGATGCAAATTGAAATGACTCTAAGATTCCATCTTACACCCATCAGAATGGCTAAGATCAAAAACTCAAGTGACAGCACATGCTGGCAAGGATATGGAGGAAAGGAGGCACTCCTTCATTGCTGTTAGGAGTACAAACTTGTACAACCACTTTGAAAATCAATCTGGTGCTTTCTCAGAAAATTGGGGATAATTCTACCTCAAGACCCAGCTATACCACTCCTGGGCATATACCTGAAAGATACTTCACCATTCAACAAGGACTTTTGCTCAAGAATGTTCATAGCAGCTTTATTCTTAATAGCCAGAATCTGGAAACAATCTAGATGCCCCTCAACTGAAGAATGTACAGAGAAAAAAAAAAATGATACATTTGCACAATGGAGTACTATGCTGCTATCAAAAAATGAGGAAATCTTTGAAATTTGCAGGCAAATGGATGGAAGTAGAAAAAATCATCCTGAATGATGTAACCCAGACCCAGAAAGACAGGCAGGCTATGTACTTACTTATAAGTGTATATTAGCCCAATATAGATGTCCTCAGAGAGACTCCACCCAGTGGAGGATTGGGACAGATGCTAGGACTCACAGCATCTGGACTCTAGGTGAAGTACTGTGATTTGTATGGAAGAATTGGGGGATGGAATGACAGGGATGGGGTTGTCAGGAGCTCCACAAGGAGGCTATCTAGGATGGCAGATCTGGACCCAGGGAGCCTGCACCAATCAAGGGCATTGCAAGCAGAGAATGTAGACCCCCTCTTCAGAGACAGCCTGTGGACAGCTCTTTCACCATGTTCAAAGAGGGGGGAAGATTGTGCGGGACTGCCTCTGACAGGAACTCAGGTACCTGACATTTGATCACTGCCCCTTAGAGGTGTGGCCCTGTGGGAACACTGAGGAAGGGGATGCAGGCTATCCATCCTGAAAGACTGTGGTCGGAAGGAGGGAAAGGAGGACCCCACCTGTCAGCAGTCTCTAGGAAGAGATTAGGGTGGAAGAGAGAGGAAATAGGATGATGAGAGTAAGAGAATTACAGTTGGGATGTAATGTGAATAAATTATAATAAAAAAAAAAGAACAAGTGAAAAAAAAAAAGAAAAAAGATGGTTAAAAGATCTTCTAACAAAACCATAGAAGTCTATAATTATACACCTCACAAGAGGGAGCAAGGCAGGTGAAGTAGGAAAAGAGAAAGGATTGGTTATCTGGAGTCTTACTTTGCCTGTGTTTGTATTGAGGTGAGCTAAAGACTGTCCCATCTCCTCAAGACAAAGGAGAAATAAACAGTTAACCACATTACTGTTAATTTTGTCTTTGGCCAAGTTAAAGATTGTTCTAAGCATAGGAATGTGGTCTATCTTAAACCTATTGACCCCCACATATTTCTATTATTTCATTTTTTTTAGCTTTTTGTTTAATTAAGGTCAGGAAGGAACAGCTAATTCAATTCACTATAGTTTATTTGATTATTAGATTTGTGGTCAATTAAAACATTGCCATTGGTTTGTCTTCAACCTAATAGTTGCACGTACAAGCTGATCTTTTGATCATTGTTAACTAAACACTGACATGTGTTTTGAGAATTCTTTGCTAAAATATCAGTGTTAAAAATATTAGCAGAGTTTCTGCTTAGAGAATTTGTTAATTCTCCCTATTCCCCAACGCCTTACCTCCTCAACAGATTTTGTGTCAGGATACAAAATTAGAACGCATGTATACGTATAATAAATGAGTGTAATCATTTCTGTGGCAAATGTTTGAAAATCAGCTGGAATCATTTCCATTACAACTTAGATGGCAGACTAATATGTTTAGTTTTATTTTGCACTAGATAAAATTCAAAAGTACTTATCACTGACCTAAAAACATGAACAGGAATGGTTATGTCTATGCAATAATCTGTGTAAACACTGCATTTTCCTACTGAAAAGGGAAAAAACATTTAGTTTTGAAAAAACTATTCAAAACTAGGAAAAATAAAAATGTCTAAGGTTTTATGTAAACTTTACAGATATTTTATAATCATAGAGTTATTTATGGATATTCATGGAATTACCACCAAGGTTAGAGTATGATTAAAGGATTAATTCTGGTTTGTTCTACTCAACTTCTATACCCTATACCAGTGTAACAAGGATAAAGAGAATTCAATAAGGTGAAAAGTCCAAAGCTGGCATGTCAAGAATAAATAAACACAGAATATAAAACATTATTGTACCGGAGATAAAAATGACTTAGAAATTGCTATTCTACTTTATTATGAAGTTAGCACATCAATTTAGAAAAACATTGATTTTATTCTGAGATGTAATGTCTGAGTTGAAATAATGAGAACAAAATAAAAATAAAAGTCTCTGAAATGGAGAAATTAATTTGTTTAAAATCCCTGACCATGACATTAATATCTGATTACATTTCTGTAGACTAGAAGTGAGAGCAGCACAAATAATTGAGATTATTGAATGGTGCATGGAAAGAAATGATTTCTTAATATATGTAATGATGACTTAATAAAGGACTTCAGATGGAAAGGGACTTTTAATTTACTCTACTTAAATACCTTCTTTAAAATGAGGTCTATATTTTTCTACTTTTGTTCATAAAATGAAGAAAATCACAGTAAGTTGAATGCCCACATCAAAAGAACTTTGCAGCCCATTGTTGTAGCCCAGTACTTACTAGGTTAAGCAGGAGAACAGTGAGTTTCCAATCAGCTTTGGTTGTTTAAACAGACCCTTGATATGAGGATGGCTGCAGTAATAATAGCTATCATTTGCTCTATGCTTCTTATATCAGGAATGAAATTATTTATGACCACAAGTATTATTCCACTAATTTCTTCTGAATTCCTGATGAGGTCGCTCATATCTTGTACCCGCCCCTTTTAATGTATGAGGAAATTATGTCAAGAAAGATTATATTACCTTCCATGGTAATATATACAGTATTTTAGAAACTTTGCATTGGAACCACTGCCTAACATATACGTGTTAAGTTTTAGGTTACAGGCTATTGAAGCCATGTTTACCTACAGCGTCTCTTTTCTCTTAGTACTGTGAAGGAAAAGTGCAAATCTCCTACCAAGCTGAGCTTGTGTGAGAATTTGTAACTCTCTAACAGACTTGCCAAGTAATCATATTCCAGGAGAATATCAGGCATCCTCATTCATTTCTCACTTCACCATGGAACACTGCAAGACTCCCAGCATATCATGGATCTACGAGTATGGTGGGATTCCTCACAGCCTCAGTAAGACTCCCTACCCTCTCTCTGCTACCCAGTTATCAGGAGCAGTGTGGCTGTAGTTCTATGTCAAAGGCTATTATCAACTCTGTGACAATCATGTGACACTTCCCTGTCTCCGAAACCTATGAAAAGAGACCATTCTGTCATGTGGACTTGAAACCTCTTCAGAGGCCCCACCATCCTGTCAATTGGCATTATGTCTTTCCATGCCATTAATAACTCTTCAATAAATCTCTTACCCCAAAGGACAAATGCCACAGTATTCCTTAAACCACAGACTTTTCTAATAATGTATGCTTTCAACAACAGCCAGATCAGTGTATCACTGTTAGTTTGTTTTTTTACTGTTTACTTGTTTGTATTCACTTGGGGATGCAAATACATGGAAGCCTTAGATAGAAAGTCATCTCATCTCATATCTCAGGCACAGTCTAGTATATTGCCCTTTTGATGATACACAGACAAGTTGAAAATATTCCTATTTAAGGAACATTTATATCTGAGGTATTACTTGACAGCAGAAGCCCCTCTCATTAAGTGATGCATACAGAATTACAGATGATGTGCAATTTAGAAGAATAAGAATTGCCAAACATTACTTAATGAGAAATATTGAACACCTTTAATCATGTTGAAAGATATTGTCAGGCATCAGAATGGATGGATGTTAAAGCACAATGAATATCCAGATAGTTATACTTGTCTTAAATTTCTCATTGTTCTGAGTGTGTTGAGAATCTCCCAGTTTATTCATCACTCTACTCTTTATGCTCCATTTTCACTGTGTAGACTCTTATGGTTCTTCTGCCTCTTATTCTTCTAGAGTCCACTACTTTATAGTATTCTGATAAAAGATTAAAATTATCTTTATCATATTTTATCTCACAATCCACACAAAGTTACAGTTTCATTTCTCTTTTTATTCAACTCTAAAGTCAATAATGTGACATCCCAAAAATTAATTAATATAACTTATGTAGAAGGAATCAAGTATCAAGAAATCAATGTCATCATAATGTCCTTGTGATGATTCACCTGAGGAGTGTCTTGAAGAATAAGCAGAACTCTAATATTAAGTTAGCACAGGAAATGACAAATACATAAAAATTTAGTATTTTATTATATAAAGAAATACAATGTGATTGTAATAAAATAAAAAATCTTACTTTGTCCTCTAAACTTAAAATGATATTTTGCATGAGAGAAAATGTGTTACATTGTCCTGAAATTGCTACATTTTCTCAACACATAATCACTTGGTACATGCCCTGAAATTTGGGGGACAGCATTGATGTTACTGCTGAATTAAAAATGTGAAAGATTGGATTATAACAATATACAAACACTTAATCTGATGACAGGTTCATTTCCAGGACTGCTTGTTGCAGGGCCATGCTCTGAAAAGGAAATACTTTCTTATAATGGATATACTTTCTTTTATTGACAATCTCCAGATTTTTGAATTAGTTTTTAAAATAATACTTTTATTTATTATTTGGGAATTTCACATCATGAACCAAATCACATTCACTTCCCAGTCCTCCCACGTGTAGTCCCTACCTTTGTGACTCCTTCTGAAAAAGAGAAATAAGAAAAGAAGGAGAAGAAAAGAGGAGGAGGAGGAGGAGGAGAAGGAAAATTTTAAACCAAAGCTAGGCATGGTGGCACATGCCTAAATTCCCAGCACTCATGAGGCAGAGACAGGCAGATCTCTGTGAGTTTGATACCAGCCTGGTCTACAACGTAAGTCAAGGATAGCCAAGGCTACACAGAGAAACCCTGTCTTGAAAAGCAAAACAACACAAACCAAAACAAAACCAAGTTGGATTTGTCTTGTTTGTATACTCACTAGAGCAAGGTCAAACTTCCGGTGGTCAGCCCTTTGAGGAAAACTGAGTCCTTCCCCATCTTCACCTTACATATGCTTCAGCATCCTTATCACATTTTTTACGAGTCTTACTCAATGGCTTTCTGTCTGGGCTGTTACTTTTTGGGGGGAGATGCATAGCAGGTAAGGATTGTCACAGAAACCTTCTATGTCCCTCTTTTGTACAGAGGTATAGCAAATTCCTAATGAACACTCAGCATTTCAAAGCAAAGATATTTATCTTCATAGATGTGCTCTCACTGATAAATTCTACGCTTCTTAATTTTTGGCATGACATTATGACTCATGGATGCCAGTAGTTTCCTTGAGATTATTATGTAATGGCACAGACAGGTTGTGAGGGCAGAATGACACATGGCAAAGGTGAATAACACAGGATAATGTCTCAATACATAATTGTAGCAGTTAGTGAGAATATATTTTAAAATTAACTATTTACATTACATTGAGAATGACTATCTGGACATTTTCTTGTTTCTTTTGAAAAAAAAATATCATTTATTTCTTCCCCTCAAATCATTAACAACTGTTCAAGACTATTGGCATGCCTATTAGGAAAGAATGACACAATTCTATGTTTAGATGTATAAAACCTTTGTCTAACGGAGTAGTCACTTGGCAGACCACCAGCTTCCACCAGCCCAAGTGACATCAGGTAACATCCTATTACTAAAGATATAACAATCCTTGAGTTAAGCAACTGCATTTTATTAGCATTTTGCCACCTCTGCTTATCCAGTGGTAGTAACTACAAAGAAAGCATTGCTCCAAACTGGAACAAATACACACCTGCCCCCTTCCTTAAACCCAGTTGGAGATTTTCAGTTGCCCAAAGTAAGTTCAGGCTATGATTCCATTATATCTATATTTTAATGGAAATTTGATGGTTCAATACAATATTATATTAATTTGGTTTCTCTTGCCATTATAATCACCAAAAAAAGAATATCTGTCCTTCATGTCCTGATCACAGACCATTATAAAGGGAAATCAGAGTAGGAACTCACTTGGCAGTGATATAAGAACCCTGGAGGACTGCAATTTACTAGCTTGCTTGAGCATGGCTCATTCATCTTGTTTTCTGATATAAACCACAACTATCTGTCCAGGGGTGCCCCCACCTACAGTGTGCTGGACCTCAAGCCATCAATTTTTAGTCAGAAAAATGCCTCACACATTTTCTTTACAAGCTAGGGAAAGTATTTACTCAATTGTGCTTCCCTCTTGCCAGATAACTCCAGCTTGTGTCAAAGTTGACAAAACAAACAAACAAACAAACAGAAAACCAAGACAATGCTTTTTATAAGGAAGGAAGTATACATAGAGTGTCATAAAATAGAACTCGCTTGTTAACTACAGATAGTACAACTGTTTCCATACAAAACTGATTATCACATAGACATTAACATGTGTGTTTTTAATGTTCAGATAATTATATGTAATTTCTGAAATTAAGCAAGGCTTGTGCTGCATATGATCAAAATATCTGGACAGAGAGAGAGAGACAGAGAGAGAGAGAGAGAGAGAGAGAGAGAGAGAGAGAGAGAGAGAGAGAGAGAGAGAGAGAGAGAGAGAGAGAGAGAGAGAGAGAGAGAGAGAGAACTAACTCTTACCTCAAAGGAAATAAGAGAGAGCTTATTATGGATTCAAATAATGATGACTTGTGTACACAGCTTTATGTTATTTCCAGTTCCATGTGTCAACAATGAAGTTGTTTCATGGGGTTTTTAATAGTAACAAATCAAAGAAATTAATACATTGAGACATTTCAAACTCATTGTTGGAAATCTAAGAGAGATAGTTAAGCAAAGAATTCTTGACTATAGCCCAAGATGTAACCTGATGGCATTCTCAGCTCTTGCGTTGGTGGAAGCTTATGATCTGCTAAGTCCTTAGTTGCTATATTCTAAAAGATTTTTAGTATATTTGTTACAGGATGGTAGGTCCCACACAAGGATGGATAAGAAATTATTATTTAGGGTCCTAAGAGAATCCATGATGTGTTGCAATCAGAATCTGGACTTGTAATGATCCAACATTCCAGAAACACTGATGTTCTAATGAGCTAATGAGCCTTCCAGAAGGTTCAGATCCTGCCTGGTGACTTTCACCCACATACACATGCATGTCTGTATTTCAACTCTGAGTTGTGGATTAGCTTTCTGGGATTGCCGTAGCCAAGAAGCACAATGGCTTAAAACCATAGAAATCCATCATCTTGGAGTTCTTGATGGCAGGGTTTGGAGATCAAGTTGTGAGAATGGTCTTAAAATCTGAAATGTCAAATCCTCATGCCCTCCAGCTGTTACCATCATAAAATATCTTTTAGCATCACTCAACATCATGTGAAATTCCATTTCCTTATAGTCAGGGCTCTGTCCTTTTGACCAAATTTTCCATTTGAAGGACACTGTATATAACGATTGGATTAGAATCCACTTTACTGATCTCATTTTCATGTAGTATCTTCTATGAAGTCCCGTTTTCTGTGTCAAGTCAGATTCTAACACACTGAAGGTTAGAGCTTGAATATGCCATTTTGTAACTTCACCATCTATACATTATATACATTTCATTTTTATTTTTGAAAGCCATAATTTTTCCATACAAACATATGAATTTGGGTGGAGGATTTAATTTAGTGATAGAAGTGCCTAGCTTGGGTGTGGCCTGGGTTCCATCACAGCACATCATAAAGTTTGGTTGAATTTGCTTCCATTTGTTTGTAAAATATTAGAACTGCCTGTTATCTAGTTTATTTGAGACAAAATATAACAAATCATATCAAATTCATCAAAATCAAACTACTATATTTGGATTAAGACAGTCCTTTTTATTTTTTTATTTTTTTTTTTTTATTTATTTTTTTTTTTTTATTAATTAATTTATTCTTGTTACATCTCAATGTTTATCCCATCCCTTGTATCCTCCCATTCCTCCCCCCCCCCATTTTCCCATTATTCCCCTCCCCTATGACTGTTCCTGAGGGGGATTACGTCCCCCTATATATTCTCATAGGGTATCAAGTCTCTTCTTGGCTACTTGCTGTCCTTCCTCTGAGTGCCACCAGGTCTCCCCCTCCAGGGGACATGGTCAAATGTGAGGCACCAGAGTATGTGAGAAAGTCATATCACACTCTCCACTCAACTGTGGAGAATATTCTGACCATTGGCTAGATCTGGGAAGGGGTTTAAAGTTTACCTCCTGTATTGTCCTTGGCTGGTGCCTTAGTTTGAGCGGGACCCCTGGGCCCAAATCTGCCTATCATATTGTTCTACTTGTAGATTTCTAGGACCCTCTGGATCCTTTTATTTTGCTGTTCTCCCATGCGTCTCTCATTTAGAGTCCCAATAGGATGCCTTCCCCTCTGTCCCAGTTTCCTGGTAAGTGAAGGCTTTCGTGGGACATGCCCTTGGGCTAGTATGCAGATATAAGTGAGTATATACCATTTGATTCTTTCTGCTTCTGGGTTAACTCACTCATTATGATCATTTCTAGCTCAATCCATTTATCCACAAATTTCGGGAATTCCTTGTTTTTAATAGCTGAGTAGTATTCCATAGTGTATATGTACCACAGTTTCTTTATCCACTCTTCTACTGAGGGACACTTAGGCTGTTTCCATGTTCTGGCTATTATGAATAAGGCTGCTATGAACATGGTTGAGCAAATTTTCTTGTTGTGTGCTGGAGCATCTTCTGGGTATATTCCAAGGAGTGGAATAGCTGGGTCTTGAGGAAGCCCTATTCCCATTTTTCTGAGATAGCACCAGATAGATTTCCAAAGTGGCTGTACTAGTTTGCATTCCCACCAGCAATGAAGGAGTGTTCCTCTCTCCCCACATCCTCGCCAGCATGTGGTGTCGCTTGAATTTTTGATCTTAGCCATTCTGATGGGTGTAAGATGGAATCTCAGAGTTGTTTTGATTTGCATTTCCCTGATGACTAAGGAGGTTGAGCATTTCTTTAAGTGTTTCTCAGCCATTTGATACTCCTCTGTTGAGAATTCTCTGTTTAGTTCCAAGCCCCATTTCTCAATTGGGTTATTCGGTTTGGTGGTGTTTAATTTCTTGAGTTCTTTATATATTTTGGATATTAGACCTTTGTCAGATGTAGGGTTGGTGAAGATTTTTTCCCAGTCTGTAGGCTGTCGCTTTGTTCTCTTGACAGTGTCTCCTGCCTTACAGAAGCTTCTCAGCCTCATGAGGTCCCATTTATTAATGGTTGACATTAAGGCCTGGGCCGTAGGTGTTCTGTTCAGGAAGTTGTCTCCTGTGCCAATATGTTCCAGGCTCTTTCCCACTTTTTCTTCTAAGTGAGTTAGTGTCTCTGGTTTTATGTTGAGGTCTTTAATCCACTTGGATTTGAGTTTTGTGCAAGGTGACAAATATGGGTCCAGTTTCATTTTTTTACACATAGACCTCCAGTTAGACCAGCACCATTTGTTGAAGATGCTATCCTTTTTCCATTGAATGGATTTGGCTTCTTTGTCAAAAATCAAGTGACCATATGTGTGTGGATTCATATCTGGGTCTTCGATTCGATTCCACTGATCAACCAGCCTGTTGCTGTGCCAGTACCATGCTGTTTTAAGTACTATTGCTTTATAGTACAGTTTGAGATCAGGTATGGAGATTCCTCCGGAGCATCTTTTATTGTACAAGATTGTTTTAGCTATTCTGGGTTTTTTGTTTTTCCATATGAAGTTCAGAATTGAACTTTCAATGTCTTTAAAAATTGTGTAGTTATTTTGATAGGGATTGCATTGAATCTGTAGATTGCTTTTGGTAGGATGGCCATTTTTACTATGTTAATTCTCCCGATCCATGAGCAAGGAAGATCACGCCATCTTCTCAGGTCATCTTCAATCTCTTTCTTCAGAGTTTTGAAATTTTTTTCATACAAGTCCTTCACTTGCTTAGTTAGGGTAACTCCTAGATATTTTATATTGCTTGTGGCTAATGTGAAGGGTGTGGTTTTCCTAATTCTTCCTCTGCAAGCTTGTCATTTGTGTATAGGAAGGCTACAGACTTTTTGAGTTAATTTTGTATCCAGCCAATTTGCTGAAGGTGTTTATCAGCTTTAGGAGTTCTCTGGTGGAGTTTTGAGGGTCACTGATGTACACTATCATATCATCTGCAAAGAGGGATAATTTGACTTCCTCCTTTCCCATTTGGATCCCCTTGATCTCCTTTTGTTGTCTTATTGCTCTGGCTAGAACTTCGAGTACTATATTGAAGAGATATGGAGAGAGTGGGCAGCCTTGCCTTGTTCCCGATTTGAGAGGAATTTCCTTGAGTATCTCACCATTTACTTTGATTTTGGCTATTGGCTTGCTGTATATAGCCTTTATTATGTTGAGGAAAGTGCCTTGTATCCCCGATCTCTCTAAAACTTTAAACATGAATGGGTGTTGAATTTATCAAATGCTTTCTCTGCATCCAAGGAGATAATCATGTGGTTTTTTATTTTCAGTTTGTTTATATGATGGATTACATTGATGGATTTCCGTATATTAAACCATCCCTGCATGCCTGGAATGAAGCCTACTTGGTCATGATGAATGATATCTTTGATGTGCTCCTGTATTCGTTTTGCAAGTATTTTATTTAGTATTTTTGCATCTATGTTCATAAGAGAAATTGGTCTGAAATTCTCTTTCTTTGTTGAGTCTTTGTGAGGTTTAGGTATCAATGAGACTATGGCCTCATAGAATGAATTTGGTAATTTTCCATCCATTTCTATCTTTTGGAGTAGCTTGAAGAGTATCGGTATTAGCTCGCCCTTAAAGGTCTGGTAGAATTCTGCACTGAAACCATCTGGCCCTGGGCTTTTTTTGGTTGGGAGACCATCGATGATTGCTTCTATTTCTGTCGGGGAGATGGACTATTTAACTTGTTTATCTGTTCTTCACTCAACTTTGGCAAGTGAACTTGATCAAGAAAATCGTCCATTTCCCTTAGATTTTCAAATTTTGTGGCGTATATGCCTTCAAAGTAGGATCTTATGATTCTTTGAATTTCTTCAGTGTCTGTTGTTATGTCTCCCTTTTCATTTCTGATTTTGTTGATTTCAATACTGTCTCTCTGCCTTTTAGTTAGTTTGGCTAATGGTCTGTCTATCTTGTTGATTTTCTCAAAGAACCAGCTTTTGGTTTTGTTGATTCTTTGGACTGTTTTCTTAGTTTCTAATTTGTTAATTTCAGCCCTGAGTTTGATAATTTCCAGGCGTCTACTCCTCTTGGGTGTTTCTGCTTCTTTTTTTTCTAGGGCTTCCAGTTGTGTTGTTAAGATGCTTATGTGCGATGTTTCCAATTTCTTTTTAAAGGCACTTAGTGCTATGAATTTTCCTCTTAGCACTGCTTTCAATGTATCCCACAAATTTGGGTATGTTGTTTCTTCATTTTCATTGAATTTCAGAAACTCCTTGATTTCTTTCTTTATTTCTTCCCTGACCCAGGTGTCATTTAGCAGAGAGTTGTTTAGTTTCCACAAACGTGTAGGCTTTTTGTTATTTCTGTTGTTGTTGAATTGCAGCCTAAGAGCATGGTGATCTGATAGGATACAAGGTATTATTTCAATCCTCTTGTATCTGTTGAGGCTTGCTTTGTGACCTACGATGTGATCAATTTTGGAGAAGGTTCCATGGGGTGCAGAGAAGAAGGTGTATTCTTTCTTGTTTGGGTGAAAGGTTCTATAGATATCTGTTAGATCCATTTGACCCATGGCATTGGTTAATGATGTTATTTCTCGGCTTAGTTTCTGTTTCAATGACTTATCCTTCAGTGAGAGTGGGGTGTTGAAGTCTCCCACTATTATTGTGTGGGGATCGATGTGTGGTTTAAGCTTTTTTAGGAGATCTTTTACATATGTGGGTGCCCTTGTATTGGGAGCATAGATGTTCAGAATTGTGATGTCATCTTGGTTGACTTTACCTTTGATGAGTATGAAGTGTCCTTCCTCATCCCTTTTGATTAATTTTGGTTGAAAGTCTATTTTGTTCGATACTAAAATGGCTACACCTGCTTGCTTCTTTTTTTTTTTTTTTTTTTTTTTTTTTTTTATATTTTTTTTTTTTTTAATTTTATTTTTTTTATTAATTTATTCTTGTTACATCTCAATGTTTATCCCATCCCTTGTATCCTCCCATTCCTCCCCCCCCCCCCATTTTCCCATTATTCCCCTCCCCTATGACTGTTCCTGAGAGGGATTACGTCCCCCTATATATTCTCATAGGGTATCAAAGTCTCTTCTTGGCTACTTGCTGTCCTTCCTCTGAGTGCCACCAGGTCTCCCCCTCCAGGGGACATGGTCAAATGTGAGGCACCAGAGTATGTGAGAAAGTCGTATCACACTCTCCACTCAACTGTGGAGAATATTCTGACCATTGGCTAGATCTGGGAAGGGGTTTAAAGTTTACCTCCTGTATTGTCCTTGGCTGGTGCCTTAGTTTGAGCGGGACCCCTGGGCCCAAATCTGCCTATCATATTGTTCTACTTGTAGATTTCTAGGACCCTCTGGATCCTTTTATTTTGCTGTTCTCCCATGCGTCTCTCATTTAGAGTCCCAATAGGATGCCTTCCCCTCTGTCCCAGTTTCCTGGTAAGTGAAGGCTTTTGTGGGACATGCCCCTTGGGCTAGTATGCAGATATAAGTGAGTATATACCATTTGATTCTTTCTGCTTCTGGGTTAACTCACTCATTATGATCATTTCTAGTTCAATCCATTTGTCCACAAATTTCGGGAATTCCTTGTTTTTAATAGCTGAGTAGTATTCCATAGTGTATATGTACCACAGTTTCTTTATCCACTCTTCTACTGAGGGACACTTAGGCTGTTTCCATGTTCTGGCTATTATGAATAAGGCTGCTATGAACATGGTTGAGCAAATTTTCTTGTTGTGTGCTGGAGCATCTTCTGGGTATATTCCAAGGAGTGGAATAGCTGGGTCTTGAGGAAGCCCTATTCCCATTTTTCTGAGATAGCACCAGATAGATTTCCAAAGTGGCTGTACTAGTTTGCATTCCCACCAGCAATGAAGGAGTGTTCCTCTCTCCCCACATCCTCGCCAGCATGTGGTGTCGCTTGAATTTTTGATCTTAGCCATTCTGATGGGTGTAAGATGGAATCTCAGAGTTGTTTTGATTTGCATTTCCCTGATGACTAAGGAGGTTGAGCATTTCTTTAAGTGTTTCTCAGCCATTTGATACTCCTCTGTTGAGAATTCTCTGTTTAGTTCCAAGCCCCATTTCTCAATTGGGTTATTCGGTTTGGTGGTGTTTAATTTCTTGAGTTCTTTATATATTTTGGATATTAGACCTTTGTCAGATGTAGGGTTGGTGAAGATTTTTTCCCAGTCTGTAGGCTGTCGCTTTGTTCTCTTGACAGTGTCTCCTGCCTTACAGAAGCTTCTCAGCCTCATGAGGTCCCATTTATTAATGGTTGACATTAAGGCCTGGGCCGTTGGTGTTCTGTTCAGGAAGTTGTCTCCTGTGCCAATATGTTCCAGGCTCTTTCCCACTTTTTCTTCTAAGTGGCTTAGTGTCTCTGGTTTTATGTTGAGGTCTTTAATCCACTTGGATTTGAGTTTTGTGCAAGGTGACAAATATGGGTCCAGTTTCATTTTTTACACATAGACCTCCAGTTAGACCAGCACCATTTGTTGAAGATGCTATCCTTTTTCCATTGAATGGATTTGGCTTCTTTGTCAAAAATCAAGTGACCATATGTGTGTGGATTCATATCTGGGTCTTCGATTCGATTCCACTGATCAACCAGCCTGTTGCTGTGCCAGTACCATGCTGTTTTAATTACTATTGCTTTATAGTACAGTTTGAGATCAGGTATGGAGATTCCTCCGGAGCATCTTTTATTGTACAAGATTGTTTTAGCTATTCTGGGTTTTTTGTTTTTCCATATGAAGTTCAGAATTGAACTTTCAATGTCTTTAAAAAATTGTGTAGTTATTTTGATAGGGATTGCATTGAATCTGTAGATTGCTTTTGGTAGGATGGCCATTTTTACTATGTTAATTCTCCCGATCCATGAGCAAGGAAGATCACGCCATCTTCTCAGGTCATCTTCAATCTCTTTCTTCAGAGTTTTGAAATTTTTTTCATACAAGTCCTTCACTTGCTTAGTTAGGGTAACTCCTAGATATTTTATATTGCTTGTGGCTAATGTGAAGGGTGTGGTTTTCCTAATTTCTTCCTCTGTAAGCTTGTCATTTGTGTATAGGAAGGCTACAGACTTTTTTGAGTTAATTTTGTATCCAGCCAATTTGCTGAAGGTGTTTATCAGCTTTAGGAGTTCTCTGGTGGAGTTTTGAGGGTCACTTATGTACACTATCATATCATCTGCAAAGAGGGATAATTTGACTTCCTCCTTTCCCATTTGGATACCCTTGATCTCCTTTTGTTGTCTTATTGCTCTGGCTAGAACTTCGAGTACTATATTGAAGAGATATGGAGAGAGTGGGCAGCCTTGCCTTGTTCCCGATTTGAGAGGAATTTCCTTGAGTATCTCACCATTTACTTTGATTTTGGCTATTGGCTTGCTGTATATAGCCTTTATTATGTTGAGGAAAGTGCCTTGTATCCCCGATCTCTCTAAAACTTTAAACATGAATGGGTGTTGAATTTTATCAAATGCTTTCTCTGCATCCAAGGAGATGATCATGTGGTTTTTTATTTTCAGTTTGTTTATATGATGGATTACATTGATGGATTTCCGTATATTAAACCATCCCTGCATGCCTGGAATGAAGCCTACTTGGTCATGATGAATGATATCTTTGATGTGCTCCTGTATTCGTTTTGCAAGTATTTTATTTAGTATTTTTGCATCTATGTTCATAAGAGAAATTGGTCTGAAATTCTCTTTCTTTGTTGAGTCTTTGTGAGGTTTAGGTATCAATGAGACTATGGCCTCATAGAATGAAGTTGGTAATTTTCCATCCATTTCTATCTTTTGGAGTAGCTTGAAGAGTATCGGTATTAGCTCGCCCTTAAAGGTCTGGTAGAATTCTGCACTGAAACCATCTGGCCCTGGGCTTTTTTTGGTTGGGAGACCATCGATGATTGCTTCTATTTCTGTAGGGGAAATGGGACTATTTAACTTGTTTATCTGTTCTTCACTCAACTTTGGCAAGTGAACTTGATCAAGAAAATCGTCCATTTCCCTTAGATTTTCAAATTTTGTGGCGTATATGCCTTCAAAGTAGGATCTTATGATTCTTTGAATTTCATCAGTGTCTGTTGTTATGTCTCCCTTTTCATTTCTGATTTGTTGATTTCAATACTGTCTCTCTGCCTTTTAGTTAGTTTGGCTAATGGTCTGTCTATCTTGTTGATTTTCTCAAAGAACCAGCTTTTGGTTTTGTTGATTCTTTGGACTGTTTTCTTAGTTTCTAATTTGTTAATTTCAGCCCTGAGTTTGATTATTTCCAGGCGTCTACTCCTCTTGGGTGTTTCTGCTTCTTTTTTTTCTAGGGCTTCCAGTTGTGTTGTTAAGATGCTTATGTGCGATGTTTCCAATTTCTTTTTAAAGGCACTTAGTGCTATGAATTTTCCTCTTAGCACTGCTTTCAATGTATCCCACAAATTTGGGTATGTTGTTTCTTCATTTTCATTGAATTTCAGAAACTCCTTGATTTCTTTCTTTATTTCTTCCCTGACCCAGGTGTCATTTAGCAGAGAGTTGTTTAGTTTCCACAAACGTGTAGGCTTTTTGTTATTTCTGTTGTTGTTGAATTGCAGCCTAAGAGCATGGTGATCTGATAGGATACAAGGTATTATTTCAATCCTCTTGTATCTGTTGAGGCTTGCTTTGTGACCTACGATGTGATCAATTTTGGAGAAGGTTCCATGGGGTGCAGAGAAGAAGGTGTATTCTTTCTTGTTTGGGTGAAAGGTTCTATAGATATCTGTTAGATCCATTTGACCCATGGCATTGGTTAATGATGTTATTTCTCGGCTTAGTTTCTGTTTCAATGACTTATCCTTCAGTGAGAGTGGGGTGTTGAAGTCTCCCACTATTATTGTGTGGGGATCGATGTGTGGTTTAAGCTTTTTTAGGAGATCTTTTACATATGTGGGTTGCCCTTGTATTGGGAGCATAGATGTTCAGAATTGTGATGTCATCTTGGTTGACTTTACCTTTGATGAGTATGAAGTGTCCTTCCTCATCCCTTTTGATTAATTTTGGTTGAAAGTCTATTTTGTTCGATACTAAAATGGCTACACCTGCTTGCTTCTTGTGACCATTTGCTTGGAATATTTTTTTCCAACCTTTTACCCTGAGGTAATGCCTTTCATTATGGGTGAGATGTGTTTCTTGGATGCAGAAGAATGTTGGGTCTTGTTTATGTACCCATTCGGTTAGTCTGTGTCTTTTTATTGGAGAATTGAGGCCATTGATGTTGAGAGATATTAATGACCAGTGACTGTTAAGAGTCTTAATTTTGATGTTGTTTCCAGTCGAGCGTTTGTGTAGTTGTGTTTTTGCCATGGGATAGTTATCTATTTCCTGGGTAGTTTTGGTTGTAGCTTGACCCTTTGGGATGGAGTTTTCCTTCTAGTACCTTCTGTAAAGCTGGGTTTGTGGATAGGTACTGTTTGAATTTGTTTTTGTCATGGAATATTTTGTTTTCTCCATCAATGGTTATTGATAATTTTGCTGGGTAAAGTAGTCTGGCCTGGCATCTGTGGTCTCTTAGGGTTTGCAGGATCTCTGTCCAGGCCCTTCTGGCTTTTATGGTCTCTGCTGAGAAGTCGGGTGTAATTCTGATAGGTTTACCATTAAATGTTATTTGGCCCTTTTCCCTTGCAGCTTTTAATATTTTTTCTTTGTTCTGCATGTTTTGTGTTTTGATTATTATGTGGCGGGCAGTTTTTCTTTTCTGGTCAATTCTATTTGGTGTTCTGTAGGCCTCTTGTATGTTTATAGGCATCTCTTTCTTTAGATTGGGGAAATTTTCTTCTATGATTTTGTTGAGAATAGTTTCTGGGCCCTGGAGTCTGATGTCTTCTCTTTCTTCAATGCCTATTATCCGCAAATTTCTTCTTTTCATGGTGTCCTTAATTTCTTGGATGTTTTGTGTCAGGAGTTTTCCAGATTTGGCATTTTCTTTAATGGTTGATTCAATATCTGTGATTGTATCTTCTAGCCCTGAGATTCGTTCTTCCATCTCTTGGATTCTGTTAGAAAAGCTCACCTCTGTGTTGCTCGCCTTCTTCTCTGAGGTCTCACGTTCTCGTTTTTCTTCTGTCTGTGTGTTTATCATTGAATCCATTTTCATTTTCAGATCTTGAACTGATTTTTTGATTTCTTTCATCTGATTTTTTGTATATTCCTGAGTTTCTTCCATTGCCTCTTTATAGGTCTTCAGAGCTTGAACCGTTTTAGTTATTTCTTTCATCTGGTTGTTTGCATTTTCCTGCAATTTTTCCAGTTCCACTCTATGTGCTTCTTTTATGTCTCTCACCTGTTTGTCTGCGTCTTCCTGCATTTGATTACGAATTTTATTTGTTTCCTCCATTATCATCCTCATTACTAAGGATTTGAGGTCATTTTCTTGTATTTCCGTTGTATTTGAGTTCTCTGGGTGGTTTTCTTTGGGATAGCTGGAAACTGGAGACGCCATGTTGATTTGGGGTTTTTTGCGTATGCTTTTTCGTTGTCCTTTAGACATCTTGCCGTCTTTGTTTTTGTTGGGTAGCTTCCAGAGTTGAATGGAGGGTGTCTGACGATAGATTCACTTGTTTTCTTACGATTTCCCTAGGCTGCGAGCTCAAAGCTTCACTGGTGTGGATGTTAGGAGGTTAGCCCTGTTGTTCTGGTCTCTCACAGCCAGTGATCCTCAGTCCCTCTCTGCTGTGGATCCTGCAATTGTTCTGGGTCTCTGAATGCGCGTTGGGTCAGGCCAAGGTATCCACAGCCTTCTGTGTTCCCTGCCAAGTCCAGCCAGGAGCACTGGGACCGAACCACGGGCAGAACTCAGCTAGATTCTCAGGGCCAGAACCGTCTGCCAAGCTCAGCTAGGGATTTTGGGCCCAAAATGCACACAGGGCCCAGCCAGAATTTTTGGGCTGGGACTACGCACCAAGCTCCGCTAGGGCCTTGTGGCCCAAAGTTCGTGCTGTGGTCAGTTATTGACTCAGGGCCCGAACTGACCACCAATCTCAGCCAGGAATTCTGGATTCAAACTGCACACTGTGTCCAACCAGAGTCTTAGAGCTGGTGGAACCGAGAGCTCTGTCCAGTCTGTGCCACAGCAGGAGAACTGCGGCTGCTCTGAGTTAGCGCCAGTGGTGGAACAAGTGCTCCGCCCGCACTGTGTCCCCGCAGGGGAGCTGCCGCTGAGCTGAGGTGGTGCCTAGGATGGAACCGAGCACGTCACCAAGCCTGCGCCACAGCAGGAGAACTGCGGCTGCTCTGAGTTAGCGCCAGTGGTGGGACAAGTGCTCCGCCCGCACTGTGTCCCCGCAGGGGAGCTGCCGCTGAGCTGAGGTGGTGCCTAGGATGGAACCGAGCACGTCACCAAGCCTGCGCCACAGCAGGAGAACTGTGGCTGCTCTGAGTTAGCGCCAGTGGTGGAACAAGTGCTCCGCCCGGACTGTGTCCCCGCAGGGGAGCTGCCGCTGAGCTGAGGTGGTGCCTAGGATGGAACCGAGCACGTCACCAAGCCTGCGCCACAGCAGGAGAACTGCGGCTGCTCTGAGTTAGCGCCTGTGGTGAAACCAAGTGCTCCGCCCAGACTGTGTCACCGCAGGGGAGCTGCCGCTGAGCTGAGGTAGTGCCTAGTGCGCAGCAGCGTGCTCAACTAAGCCTGCGCCACAGCAGGGGAGCTATGGCCACGCTGAGTTAGTGCCTCAGGCAGAATTGTTTGCTGGGCCGGGCCAATACCCGGGACTCTGGGGCCGAACTGTCCGCCGAGTCCAATCTGGGTCCAAAGGCTCCACGCGACCCAAATCCTGCCCCGAGTCCCCTCTCCCGCAGCAAATCCCACCAGCCACCACACCAATCGCCTCCACCGGAAGGCTATGAGCTGCAAACCTCAGCCGCCGCTGCTGGTGCCGCTGGTGCTGCTGCCTCTGCCGCTGCCGCTCCGATCAGAGAAAAACCATGCTCCTCCCGTGTGCAGGGGCACGCAGGTCCTCTGCACCCTGGTCCCTCCGAACCGTGGAGCACTCCTGCTGCCGTGATGTTCGGACCTCGGTGTTCCTGGCTCAGAAATCTGTGCAATTCCCTGAATTGTTCACTGGAGCCTCCAAACGCGGTCCACACTGCTCGCCGCCATCTTGGATCCCCACCTGCTTGCTTCTTGTGACCATTTGCTTGGAATATTTTTTTCCAACCTTTTACCCTGAGGTAATGCCTTTCATTATGGGTGAGATGTGTTTCTTGGATGCAGAAGAATGTTGGGTCTTGTTTATGTACCCATTCGGTTAGTCTGTGTCTTTTTATTGGAGAATTGAGGCCATTGATGTTGAGAGATATTAATGACCAGTGACTGTTAAGAGTCTTAATTTTGATGTTGTTTCCAGTCGAGCGTTTGTGTAGTTGTGTTTTTGCCATGGGATAGTTATCTATTTCCTGGGTAGTTTTGGTTGTAGCTTGACCCTTTGGGATGGAGTTTTCCTTCTAGTACCTTCTGTAAAGCTGGGTTTGTGGATAGGTACTGTTTGAATTTGTTTTTGTCATGGAATATTTTGTTTTCTCCATCAATGGTTATTGATAATTTTGCTGGGTAAAGTAGTCTGGCCTGGCATCTGTGTTCTCTTAGGGTTTGCAGGATCTCTGTCCAGGACCTTCTGGCTTTTATGGTCTCTGCTGAGAAGTCAGGTGTAATTCTGATAGGTTTACCATTAAATGTTATTTGGCCCTTTTCCCTTGCAGCTTTTAATATTTTTTCTTTGTTCTGCATGTTTTGTGTTTTGATTATTATGTGGCGGGCAGTTTTTCTTTTCTGGTCAATTCTATTTGGTGTTCTGTAGGCCTCTTGTATGTTTATAGGCATCTCTTTCTTTAGATTGGGGAAATTTTCTTCTATGATTTTGTTGAGAATAGTTTCTGGGCCCTGGAGTCTGATGTCTTCTCTTTCTTCAATGCCTATTATCCGCAAATTTCTTCTTTTCATGGTGTCCTTAATTTCTTGGATGTTTTGTGTCAGGAGTTTTCCAGATTTGGCATTTTCTTTAATGGTTGATTCAATATCTGTGATTGTATCTTCTAGCCCTGAGATTCGTTCTTCCATCTCTTGGATTCTGTTAGAAAAGCTCACCTCGGTGTTGCTCGCCTTCTTCTCTGAGGTCTCACGTTCTCGTTTTTCTTCTGTCTGTGTGTTTATCATTGAATCCATCTTCATTTTCAGATCTTGAACTGATTTTTTGATTTCTTTCATCTGATTTTTTGTATATTCCTGAGTTTCTTCCATTGCCTCTTTATAGGTCTTCAGAGCTTGAACCGTTTTAGTTATTTCTTTCATCTGGTTGTTTGCATTTTCCTGCAATTTTTCCAGTTCCACTCTATGTGCTTCTTTATGTCTCTCACCTGTTTGTCTGCGTCTTCCTGCATTTGATTACGAATTTTATTTGTTTCCTCCATTATCATCCTCATTACTAAGGATTTGAGGTCATTTTCTTGTATTTCCGTTGTATTTGAGTTCTCTGGGTGGTTTTCTTTGGGATAGCTGGAAACTGGAGACGCCATGTTGTTTTGGGGTTTTTTGCGTATGCTTTTTCGTTGTCCTTTAGACATCTTGCCGTCTTTGTTTTTGTTGGGTAGCTTCCAGAGTTGAATGGAGGGTGTCTGATGATAGATTCACTTGTTTTCTTACGATTTCCCTAGGCTGCGAGCTCAAAGCTTCACTGGTGTGGATGTTAGGAGGTTAGCCCTGTTGTTCTGGTCTCTCACAGCCAGTGATCCTCAGTCCCTCTCTGCTGTGGATCCTGCAATTGTTCTGGGTCTCTGAATGAGCGTTGGGTCAGGCCAAGGTATCCACAGCCTTCTGTGTTCCCTGCCAAGTCCAGCCAGGAGCACTGGGACCGAACCACGGGCAGAACTCAGCTAGATTCTCAGGGCCAGAACCGTCTGCCAAACTCAGCTAGGGATTTTGGGCCCAAAATGCACACAGGGCCCAGCCAGAATTTTTGGGCTGGGACTACGCACCAAGCTCCACTAGGGCCTTTTGGCCCAAAGTGCGTGCTGTGGTCAGTTATTGACTCAGGGCCCGAACTGACCACCAATCTCAGCCAGGAATTCTGGATTCAAACTGTACACTGTGTCCAACCAGAGTCTTAGAGCTGGTGGAACCGAGAGCTCTGTCCAGCCTGTGCCACAGCAGGAGAACTGCGGCTGCTCTGAGTTAGCGCCAGTGGTGGAACAAGTGCTCCGCCCGGACTGTGTCACCGCAGGGGAGCTGCCGCTGAGCTGAGGTGGTGCCTAGGATGGAACCGAGCACGTCACCAAGCCTGCGCCACAGCAGGAGAACTGCGGCTGCTCTGAGTTAGCGCCAGTGGTGGGACAAGTGCTCCGCCCGGACTGTGTCCCCGCAGGGGAGCTGCCGCTGAGCTGAGGTGGTGCCTAGGATGGAACCGAGCACGTCACCAAGCCTGCGCCACAGCAGGAGAACTGCGGCTGCTCTGAGTTAGCGCCAGTGGTGGGACAAGTGCTCCGCCCAGACTGTGTCCCCGCAGGGGAGCTGCCGCTGAGCTGAGGTGGTGCCTAGGATGGAACCGAGCACGTCACCAAGCCTGCGCCACAGCAGGAGAACTGTGGCTGCTCTGAGTTAGCGCCAGTGGTGGAACAAGTGCTCCGCCCGGGCTGTGTCCCCGCAGGGGAGCTGCCGCTGAGCTGAGGTGGTGCCTAGGATGGAACCGCGCACGTCACCAAGCCTGCGCCACAGCAGGAGAACTGCGGCTGCTCTGAGTTAGCGCCAGTGGTGGAACAAGTGCTCCGCCCGGACTGTGTCCCCGCAGGGGAGCTGCCGCTGAGCTGAGGTGGTGCCTAGGATGGAACCGAGCACGTCACCAAGCCTGCGCCACAGCAGGAGAACTGCGGCTGCTCTGAGTTAGCGCCTGTGGTGAAACCAAGTGCTCCGCCCAGACTGTGTCACCGCAGGGGAGCTGCCGCTGAGCTGAGGTAGAGCCTAGTGTGGAGCAGCGTGCTCAACTAAGCCTGCGCCACAGCAGGGGAGCTATGGCCACGCTGAGTTAGTGCCTCAGGCAGAATTGTTTGCTGGGCCGGGCCAATACCCGGGACTCTGGGGCCGAACTGTCCGCCGAGTCCAATCTGGGTCCAAAGGCTCCACGCGACCCAAATCCTGCCCCGAGTCCCCTCTCCCGCAGCAAATCCCACCAGCCACCACACCAATTGCCTCCACCGGAAGGCTATGAGCTGCAAACCTCAGCCGCCGCTGCTGGTGCCGCTGGTGCTGCCGCCTCTACCGCTGCCGCTCCGATCAGAGAAAAACCACGCTCCTCCCGTGTGCAGGGGCACGCAGGTCCTCCGCACCCTGGTCCCTCCGAACCGTGGAGCACTCCCGCTGCCGTGATGTTCGGACCTCGGTGTTCCTGGCTCAGAAATCTGTGCAATTCCCTGAATTGTTCACTGGAGCCTCCAAACGCGGTCCACACTGCTCGCCGCCATCTTGGATCCTCCAAGACAGTCCTTTTTAAAGTAAAATAAATAAATTACTTTTTACTAATATATTTCTGTAAACATTGCTATTATTTATTAATTTTGTTCCCCAAAACTTTTCTGAATTGATGATGGGAAACATTTTGATACCAGTATCTATGGTATATTTCAAGATTTGCATTTGATATTTGGAAATACTAAAGAATAGAGGGACCACATTTGAGTTGTTAAATCTTTACTTTCTTGGGGAAAAATATCATTGTCTTGTCCGTGCTAGCGTTGCACAGTGAAGTGTAGAGTCATTCAGCTTAGATTTTCAAAGTACTAATGCAAGATCAGTGTCACGGAGGATTGGTGTTTCGAAAGAGCTCATTGGCCTTTACATTACAAAGATCTTAAAACATAGCTTTTATAGGGTGGTACAAAATGAAGGGTTTTTGTTGGTTTGTTTGTATTGATGTCAACCAATGGAAGGTGGCTCCATAGTTTGGGCTCCTGGGAAGCAAACACTGCCATGGCATTTTTCGTGCACTACTTTAATTATTTGGGCTAAGCCCTCAAAAGAGATAGAGATAGGTAGGATCAGCATAGAAAGACACGGAGCCACAATGTAGACCAAAGGCAGTTTGACCATCTGGAAATCTTTTCAGGATAAAATCATTCTGTACTGTTCTCCACGATTGGGTGAATATGACCAGCCTTTATGGCCACTTAGAGATTAGACACTGGCTAAGCCATCCTGAGATGGAAAGCCAGTTGCTGTAAGTGACCTTCTCTAGATGAGCCAACCACTGAAGAAACTGACAGAGGGCTAATTTTTATTCACAGCTCTCCCAGGGACCAGTCATTTTTAGCTGGGGCATCTGGAAAGCCCCTCACATTGTAAGCACAGGAATGGGAAGATAGCACAATTTTTAAGACATTGTTTTCACCATGACTTTGCTGGCTTGCACCATAATATGAATGAATCCACACATACTGTGGATAATAAAGTAGTTCTTATTGCATGATAACCAAAAGTACTTAGCTTCTGTTTTTCATGCAGCATTCGTTATTAATATTTTTTGGAATGTTATGTAATTTGGTATTGCTGCTGTATGAAAACCTCCGTTCATTAAATCAAGGGATGTGAATGTGAAGGAACTTCTAGGAGCAAGTTTCTTTAATATCATTTTGATCTATTGTGCTTTAAACGTGTAGAGTTAAGTTGCATATATGTGTGCGTTGATGAAGACAACATACATGCAGTCTTATGAAAACAGTTTTTTTTTTAACAACACAGAAAGTGGGACGCTGAAAATCCACTCTCACCTTTTTCTAGACCTAGCTTCAGTTTTGCTGCACCAGTTTCTTCAAACACCCTGAGTACTGTCCACAGCATTCTTTAAGTCAAGCTGGAAGAAAACTTACTTCTGACAGCAAAAGAAGTGACTTTTTAGGGAAAATAAATATCATTCAACTTAGAGATCAGTGACATTCATTTAAAAAGTTTAAGGAAAGGACAAAAATGCAGCCTTGTCACCCCTTGGTATTTTCTCTGGTACTTTTTCCTTAGATACATAAGAGCAAATCTAGTCAAAGTAGGTACTTCTTACACAGGTCATCTACTTACTATTGATTTTTTTTTTCTTATTCTGGAGTCCTGCTAAATTAAATTCACATCTCCCAAAATATTACAAAACATTTCATTCCAATCAAGTTAATTCAAATGCCTGTTTGGATTATTTAAATAGATTTCTATCCTGTTTCCTTACCTCTCCACACAATCAAAACAGTCAGTTTAATTTTCTAAATACGCAGCTGTGTTTGGATCACATCCCTGCTCAAAAGCTGGGCCCCCTCCGTGCATACAGAATTTAGTAGAACTTCATTTTAAATTCAGAGCCCTTGATGGAATTGTTTCCCTCCACATTTGGGTTCTTAATTTATCCCACTTTCATCAATGTTCTCTTTTACATCTCAGCGCTTTGCTTCCCAACCTGCAAGGCCCCAATTCAATTAAACATAATTGAAGTCTTGAATCTTGAACTATAAGTTCATCTGACGATAGTCACCCTTCTCCCATCCCCCTTCCGGATGGGAAGTTAATTGGCTAATTATTTGTGCTTCTTTTAAGAGTTGTATGTGTTGATAACCTTTTCTTGATAATCTTACGCATTTTCTTTTTCCTGGTATATCCTGTTCTCCAATGAACATGTTTGAAGTTTGTGATTTCGTTCTCAGAATGTGAAACATCATTTACTGGAATTTGCTAAGGTGGACATGACCTATAAACTTAGTGTTTGCTTTCCACTATGGCAGTGGCGCTCAACCTTTCTAATGTTGTCACCCGTTTGTAAACTCTCATGTTGTAGTGACATCAGCTACAAAATAATTGGTGCTGCTACTTAATAACTGTAATTTTGTTATTTTATGAGTCATAATGTAGACATATATGTTTTCTGATTACCTTATGTGATCCCTATGGATCATTCAATTCCCAAAGGGGTCATGGGTCACAGATTGAAAGGCATTGCCCTATGGGTTTGGCATGCCCCTCATTACCTATAAATTATTTTACTTTACTTGTTGAATGAGGTAAGTATTTGAAGATAATATTATAATAAACACATAATCTTTTTGCAACAATTTAAATTTTATTTTTTATAAAACATCACAATTTATGGCAATCATTTTTCAATTTTTTATTTTTTGCACATATATTTATATTATTACACATATATACACTAAACTACCTATAGAAAGAAGAACCTTGACACAATCAGGAATTATATAAATAAAGTGTTATATTCTTAGGTTTTGACTATTTGTGTGTGTGTTTTTTAATTTTTTTATTATTAATTTATTCTTGTTATATCTTAATGGTTATCCCATCCCTTGTGTGCTCCCATTCTTCCCTCCCTCCCATTTTCCCCTTATTCCCTCCCCTATGACTGTTCCTGAGGGGGATTACCTCCTCCAGTATATGCTCATAGGGTATCAAGTCTCTTCTCAGTAACCTGCTATCCTTCCTCTGTGTGCCACCAGGTCTCCCCTTCCAGGGGACATGGTCAAACGTCAGGCACCAGAGTATGTGAGAGAGTCATATCCCACTCTCCACTCAAGTTCTGACCGTTGGCTAGATCTGGGTAGGGGTTTAAAGTTTACCGCCTGTATTGTCCTTGGCTGGTGCCTTAGTTTGAGCGGGACCCCTGGGCCCAAATCTGCCTATCATAATGTTCTACTTGTAGGTTTCTAGGACCCTCTGGATCCTTCTACTTTGCCATTCTCCCATGCTTCTCTCATCTAGAGTCCCAATAGGATGTCCTCCCTTCTGTCCCACTTTCCTGGTAAGTGAAGGCTTTCATGGGACATGCCCCTTGGGCTAGTATGCAGATATAAGTGAGTATATATCATTTAAGTCTTTCTGCTTCTGGGTTAACTCACTCATTATGATCATTTCTAGCTCAATCCATTTATCCACAAATTTAGGGAATTCCTTGTTTTTAATAGCTGAAGTATTCCATAATGTATATGTACAACAGTTTCTTTATCCATTCTTCTACTGAGGGACACTTAGGCTGTTTCCATGATCTGGCTATTATGAATAAGGCTGCTATGAACATGGTTGAGCAAATTTTCTTGTTGTGTGCTGGAGCATCTTCTGGGTATATTCCAGGAAGTGGAATAGCTGGATCTTGAGGAAGCCCTATTCCCATTTTTCTGAGATAGCACCAGATAGATTTCCAAAGTGGCTGTACTAGTTTGCATTCCCACCAGCAATGAAGGAGTGTTCCTCTCTCCCCACATCCTCGCCAGCGTGTGGTGTCCCTTGAATTTTTGATCTTAGCCATTCTGATGGGTATAAGATGGAATCTCAGAATTGTTTTGATTTGCATTTCCCAGATGACTAAGGAGGTTGAGCATATCTTTAAGTGTTTCTCAGCCATTTCATATTCCTCTGTTGAGAAGTCTCTGTTTAGTTCCATAAGGAATTAGCTGTAGTTTTACATTCAGAGTAAAATAATATTGCTGATGGTTAATAAACTAACTTGCCTTTCAGTACAGAATTCTACCAGACCTTCAAGGGCGAGCTAATATTGATTCTATTCAAGCTACTCCAAAAGAGTGAAATGGATGGAAAATTACCAAATTCATCCTTTGAGGCCATAGTCTCATTGATACCTAAACCTCAAAAAGACTCAGCAAAGAAAGAGAATTTCAGACCAATTTCTCTTATGAACATCGATGTAAAAATACTAAATAAAATACTTGCAAAACGAATACAAAAACACATCAAAGATATCATTCATCATGACCAAGTAGGCTTCATTCAAGGCACGCAGGGATGGTTTAATATACGGAAATCCATCAATGTAATCCACCATATAAACAAACTGAAAATAAAAAACCACATGATCATCTCTTTAGATACAGAGAAAGCATTTGATAAAATCCAACACCCACTCATGTTCAAAGTTTTAGAGATATTGGGGATACAAAGCACTTTCCTCAACATAATAAAGGCTATATACAGCAAGCCAATAGCCAAAATCAAAGTAAATGGTGAGATACTCAAGGAAATGCCTCTCAAATCGGGAACAAGGCAAGGCTGCCCACTCTCTCCATATCTCTTCAATATAGTACTCGAAGTTCTAGCCAGAGCAATGAGACACCAAAAGGAGATCAAGGGTATCCAAATGGGAAAGGAGGAAGTCAAATTATCCCTATTAGCAGATGTATGATAGTGTACAGAAGTGACCCTCAAAATTCCACCAGAGAACTCCTACAGCTGATAAACACCTTCAGAAAATTAGCTGGATACAAAATTAACTCAAAAAAGTCTGTAGCCTTCCTATATACAAATGACAAACTTGCAGAGGAAGAAATTAGGAAGACCACACCCTTCACATTAGCCACAAGCAATATAAAATATTTAGGAGTTACTCTAACTAAGCAAGTGAAAGACTTGCTTGAAAAAAATTTCAAAACTCTGAAGAAAGAGATTGAATATGACCTGAGAAGATGGAATGATCTTCCTTGCTCATGGATTGGGAGAATTAACATAGTAAATGACCATCCTAACAAAAGCAATCTACAGATTCAATGCAATCCCTATCAAAATACCTACACAATTTTTTAAAGACATTGAAAGTTCAATTCTGAACTTCATATGGAAAAACAAAAAACCCAGAATAGCTAAAACAAACTTGTACCATAAAAGGTGCTTTGGAGGAATCTCCATACCTGATCTCAAACTGTACTATAAAGCATTAGTAATTAAAACAGCTTGGTACTGGCACAGCAACAGGCTGGTTGATCAGTGGAATCGAATCGAAGACCCAGATATGAATCCACACACATATGGTCACTTGATTTTTGACAGAGAAGCAAAATCCATTCAATGGAAAAAGGATAGCATCTTCAACAAATGGTGCTGGTCTAACTGGAGGTCTATGTGTAAAAAAATGCAACTGGACCCATATTTGTCACCTTGCACAAAACTCAAATCCAAGTGGATTAAAGACCTCAACATAAAACCAGAGACACTAAGTCACTTAGAAGAAAAAGTGGGGAAGAGCCTGGAACATATTGGCACAGGAGACAACTTCCTGAACAGAACACCAACGGCCCAGCCTTAATGTCAACCATTAATAAATGGGACCTCATGAGGCTGAGAAGCTTCTGTAAGGCAGGAGACACTGTCAAGAGAACAAAGCGACAGCCTACAGACTGGGAAAAAATCTTCACCAACCCTACCTCTGACAAAGGTCTAAAATCTAAAATATATAAAGAACTCAAGAAATTAAACACCACCAAACCAAATAACCCAATTGAGAAATGGGGCTTGGAACTAAACAGAGAATTCTCAACAGAGGAATATCAAATGGCTGAGAAACACTTAAAGAAATGCTCAACCTCCTTAGTCATCTGGGAAATGCAAATCAAAACAACTCTGAGATTCCATCTTATACCCATCAGAATGGCTAAGATCAAATACTCAAGCGACACCACATGCTGGCGAGGATGTAGGGAGAGAGGAACACTTCTTCATTGCTGGTGGGAATGCAAACTAGTACAGCCACTTTGGAAATCTATCTGGGACTATTTGTGTTTGATAGCCTTGAAGAAAGCATCTTTCCTATCTTGGTGCATCTAAAATTCTGAATGTAAATCAATATCTATCATAATCTCATCATTAACAACTTAAAACATCTACCTAGACCTAAAAACCATCTTAACCCCTCAACAACTAAGCTTAATTGTAAGACTAAATATCTGGTCTACATCCCCATCATAGACTTGAGAAGTGGGAATGCAGGTTAGTAGTTTTCCAAATGGGAAGATGACAGAGACAGTTGGCTACCTGAATATTTCCCCAAAATTCTCTACAGTATTGGAGCATCTTCTTCAGCCTTTTGGCCTAATATATTTGACAGACATATTTGTGTGGCAGGAACTAATGAGGACTTTCTTACCTTGTTTTGACAGAGTTTGGCCACCGACTTGGCCTCCCTCCAAGATTGCCCTTTTTTTGGCAGAGTTCTGTCTGTGCCCAAAATGAGGACACTTTGCCCAGTGGCTCATTTGTCACATTTGAAGCCATCTCCATAAGGAGGTTCTATGATGCTCATCATTCTTTTTGAGGTAGGCTGGGTGTTGCCAGCTAACATGTTTCATTGTTTGTGAATCTTTAGAATAATAAAAACATTTTTAAATTTATGGCCATCATGTCACTCCTTATCATGGGCAAATTATTTCAACTTGGTTAATGATTACATGAAGATCTTTTAGTTCAACTTCTAATTTATCTTTGTTTCCAACAAAGAGATTAATTTGTAGTTTGGATGTCAAGTTGATAATTAGAATAATGTCTCTTAATGAATTTTCCATGAGTGAGACACGAGAATAGTTTACAAATTAATATAATTAATATGCTCAAAAATATAGTCAATAATGTTGTGATGAAAATTTCAGAGTAAGCATATAACTGTATGACAGCAACAAACTCAAAACATTAACATAATGTAAAATTTTCTGCAACAGTACATAAACTTCTTGGACAAATAACTCCAAGAAAGTGGGTGACCATACTATATGTAAGCATTAACTAGGAAGGAAATGTCATGGATCAACAACAGAGACTTGAAAATCTGGTCCATGCTTCTCTCATCTAGAGTCCCAATAGGATGTCCTCCCCTCTGTCCCAGTTTCCTGATAAGTGAAGGCTTTCGTGGGACATGCCTCTTGGGCTAGTATGCAGATATGAGAGAAGCATGGGAGAATAGCAAAGTAGAAGGATCCAGAGGGTCCTAGAAACCTACAAGTAGAACATTATGATAGGCAGATTTGGGCCCAGGGGTCCCGCTCAAACTAAGGCACCAGCCAAGGACAATACAGGCGATAAACTTTAAACTCCTACCCAGATCTAGCCAATGGTCAGAACATTCTCCACAGTTGAGTGGAGAGTGGGATATGACTTCCACACGTACTCTGGTGCCTTATATTTGACCATGTCCCCTGGAGGGGGAGACCTGGTGGCACTCAGAGGAAGGATAGCAGGTTATGGAGAAGAGACTTGATACCCTATGAGCATATACAGGGGGAGAAAATCCCCCTCAGGAACAGTCATGGGGGAGGGGAATAACGGGAAAATGGGAGGGAGGGAAGAATGGGAGGATACAAGGGATGGGATAAGCATTGAGATGTAACAAGAATAAATTAATAAAAAATTAAAAAAAATCTGGTCCACACTACTTAGTCATTCTAAATATCAGAAGTGAATGGGAAATTCTGTGTAAAGTTTTGAAACAATATGTGATGATACTTTTCTTCTGCAAAAAGGATAAACATATTCATTTCTACAAATTCTTTAAAATGTGTGTAGTTAAGGCTGAGAAGACGGCTCAGTGGGAAAACCTATTGAGCAAGACTGAGGTCATGTACAATGAAAAAATATACCTACAAAAGTAACTTGGATGTATTACTTTAATAGATTCTAGGTCTTGCTGCTGGACTGCGGGTGGAGTGATGAGAGTGGTATGGAAAACCAGGGGTATGAAAGATGAAGAAGGATCAGTAGCTGTACAGGGAGACCATCAAGGCCTGCGTATCTGGACCCAGAGGGGCCTGCAAAACTGTTGCACCAACCAAGGGCAATGCATGCAGAGAACCTAGTCCCCCTGCTCAGATCCAGCCAATGGACCGCTCATTCTCCATGGTTGTGGGGAGAGTGGGGATTGCCTCTGACATGAACTCTGCGAATAGAAATCAACTTTGATCACTAAATATTTTTTAGAGGGAGACTAAAACTGAGTAAGACAGAACCATACAGGAGAAAAATTTCAGAATAATGGACTAATGGCAAAAAAAGGAATCTAAGGGATGCTTAGAGCAGGAGGAGCTGTCTTTCTCATGAGAGAACATACAAGTTGCTTACCTAACATCAAATGGCCATAAAAACTTACACACAAGGAAAATTACACAGACTGAGAAGGTTTTTAAGGAATATATATGTATACATATATATACACTTATATGCATGCAATAATTTATAAAAAAGATGCCATATATTTGAAAGAGAATGAGGAAGGATATATGGTATAATTATGAAGGAAGAAAGGGAGGGGGAAATGGCGTAATTTTAATCTCAAGAAATAAGTTATGTAATTTTAAAAAGAATATATAGACAAAATATTGAAAAAAACACAAGTGCATGCATTCATTCATGAAAACATGTATTATATATGCTTTATCTATGGTAAATATATTAAAATATGTGTACGTATACTTATATATATGTTTGTGTGTAATAAAAACATATATATATATTTATATTCTTAATGGTTTTCTCCTGGTGCTTTTAAAAGATTTTTATCTTATATCATTTAGCTTGACAGACAAAAAAATTACAGATGAAAAAATTGTTTATATGATGTGAAGCACTCACAGAGTTTTTCTACTTAAAATATTCATTTTACATTTTCCTTCAGCATGTTAAAATGACAAATGTCTTTTCTGGGAAGGTATCCAGGTTCCCATGGATCTTATTTCTTTGATCAATAATCTCATCCTTTTATCTTGCTGACTCTAAATATGGATTTTGGTGACATCTTAAAAACTTCTACACAGTATAGTTTTTGAAAATTTTTTACTATTCTCCTATTAATCTTTGTTCAGAAACGGACAATAGGTAGAAACTTACCATTTTATCTCCAGAACTCTAATTCTCAATGCTTAAAGTTTTGTTTAAAAACATAAAGGCAAAGTCATTTTGTCATTTCCTCTTCTGTGTCGATTGTGTTTGTGACACTCATGTTCACAAATGACAGACCCTGTCGAGTCCACTATAACTAACATAATCAGACTTCATCTTATTTATCACACTTGTCCTTCAACACTAAATGCTTGCCTCCTCTCAGCCATTCTGTTTTCAAGTCTTAATAGTTCTTAACTGTTGCTTCCATCTTCTCTTCATGGCCAATTTCTTTACACAGCAACGAGGACTTCCGAACCTACACTTGGCAGATCAATCACTTCTTTCACTATATCATTTTTCCTCTTGGCCAGTGTCTAAGTGCTCTTGTTTTTTAAGTGTTACCCACTTCAATTGATTCTGTGGAGTATGAACTATTACTACGAACACTCAAGTTATCATCACTACTACCAATGTTGTGTGATACAACTCAGTTGATTTGCTTGTTTCCTAAATGAAATACCGTGCTGTATGTCTGGAGAGGGTAAATGTATGGCCTCAGTCTGCAGCGACACTTTTAGCCTTGCTTGAGCATACCCACTGCTTCTATCCCACACCTTTGTGTTGCCTTTGACTCTTAGTTTCTCCTCTGCTTCTGTATAAAATATCATGACTCAACTAACAAGGAATGAAAATTTTATTTCAGTTCACAGTTCAGGGTCTAGTCCATTATGCTCGCAACATCAGGGCAGCAGGAGCTTGAAGGAGCCAGTCACATCTCCAAGTGATTTATGAAAACCCACTAGCTTTTGTAAAGTTTAATATTTGAGTAACATAGAAAGTTACAAGTTTCCAGCAATAAAAATATATAACATTAGTTTTTAAATTTTATTTGATGCCATCTTTATATCATCAATTCATTAAGCCTGGTATCTTCTGGAAAGTTAAAGAGCATGTAGGATTAAAAGTTTGTAGTTTGGGGGATGGAAAGAAGACTCAGAGGTTAAGAGAACTAACTGCTCTTCCAGAGGTCCTGAGTTCAATTCCTGGCAACCATATGGTGGCTCACAACCATCTAAAATGCTATCTGATACCGTATTCTTGGATGTAGGTGTACATGCAAATAGAACACTCATGTACATATGATAAATCTTTTTTTTTTGTCTTTTTTTTTAATTAATTTATTCTTGTTACATCTCAATGTTTATCCCATCCCTTGTATCCTCCCATTCCTCCCCCCCCCTCCATTTTCCCATTATTCCCCTCCTCTATGGCTGTTCCTGAGGGGGATTACGTCCCCCTGTATATTCTCATAGGGTATCAAGTCTCTTCTTGGCTACTTGCTGTCCTTCCTCTGAGTGCTACCAGGTCTCCCCCTCCAGGGGACATGGTCAAATGTGAGGCACCAGAGTACGTGAGAAAGTCGTATCACACTCTCCACTCAACTGTGGAGAATATTCTGACCACTGGCTAGATCTGGGAAGGGGTTTAAAGTTTACCTCCTGTATTGTCCTTGGCTGGTGCCTTAGTTTGAGCGGGACCCCTGGGCCCAAATCTGCCTATCATATTGTTCTACTTGTAGATTTCTAGGACCCTCTGGATCCTTTTATTTTGCTGTTCTCCCATGCATCTCTCATTTAGAGTCCCAATAGGATGCCTTCCCCTCTGTCCCAGTTTCCTGGTAAGTGAAGGCTTTTGTGGGACATGCCCCTTGGGCTAGTATGCAGATATAAGTGAGTATATACCATTTGATTCTTTCTGCTTCTGGGTTAACTCACTCATTATGATCATTTCTAGCTCAATCCATTTATCCACAAATTTCGGGAATTCCTTGTTTTTAATAGCTGAGTAGTATTCCATAGTGTATATGTACCACAGTTTCTTTATCCACTCTTCTACTGAGGGACACTTAGGCTGTTTCCATGTTCTGGCTATTATGAATAAATCTTAAAAGATTTTTTTAAGAGTGTAGTGCTGGGTCTGGGGTCATTCAAATGAAACACCAAGCACTCCTGTGAGAGGGACATGTAAAAAAACTTTATTTTCAGGCAGAAAGAGAAACGGATACTGATGTCAGGGACACAGTCTAATGTAAGAGCATTGAAACTATGACAATCTGCCTCTTCCAGAGTTAGTTTATATAGGCAAAACCCACAATTTGCTCAAGCAAGGGGTTCCAAGGGAACAGGGTAGTTGACAGGGTGTTTGGCACTGACTCAAAATATTTTTTTCTCTTTTTACACAAAGCAAGTTTTATTGACCCCTATTCTGGCCAGTTTGGTCATGGACAGCTGCAAGTGTGGGTGGAGAATTCTTGGTGGTTATCAAGGGCATGAGATATGCTGAGTCTTTAACATGACTCTTGGTTGAAGTAACCAGATGCAGGTACTTTTACTCAGAGCTGGTGGTGTAGACATTTTTATTCTTAGAACATAAACATTGGTTCCTAGTCAACTTGACATCATCCAGGGAGTTCTTTCTGGGCCAGAGTTGGAAGTCTTTTGTGATGCAAGGGAGTCTGGTTGCCCTTTAACAGACTGGAGTCTCACTGCTGCTAGTGTGGTCCCTGTTAACGTAGGCCCTGTTAATGTAGGCCCCTCAGTAACAGTTTCACCATCTTAGGTGAGAATTCCTGCCTCACTCAGGGTCTCTGAGTTCACTTAGCAGATCCAAGATGGAGACGCAGGCTGTGGACATTACAGCTTTCACTAACTGGCCTGCTCAGCCAAGTGCATTGCAATATGGTACAGAAGTTCACAGAAGGATTTCAGAGTCCTTGCTGTCACATGTCCTTTGTATACTATTGTAGTCTGTATTTTGCTTGCTTTCGTGTATATAAAAGTATTCATTTCAGGATATTAGACTCTAAAAATTCAGTTAAGTATACATATCAGGTTGATCTTCCACATTTCAAACAATATTTAAAGAGTTCTAGATTTGTCAGTTATGAGGCTATTTGACTATCCTTGTTCACAAAGCACGGCTCTGTTGGTCTTGTTGTATGATCTGTGTCCTTTTGATACAACTAAGTTGCAGTCATGTTTGTTTACATGAGTACAATTTTTTATTACGCTCTGATGCTGTTTGAGGTTACAATGGTACTTCTATTATGTTAAAATGATAATCCTAATCAGTGTTCTTATTGTGTTTTCCAAGAGAATACATCCTTAAAGTGCCATGTTAAATCAGTGAATTTCACCATAAAGCCTTATTTCCTGTGATAAGCTACAGAGCTTTGTGTCATCTGTATCAAGACTTCCAGCAAAGCACGGTGTTGTTTTGATCCTTGGAGAATAATTATCATCTGCTCAATTGTGCTTGTTTAGCATGGATATCTTCATTTCACTGCAGAGGAGCAGCTGTTTAGGTTTTATTTTGTATCACAGTGGGAACAGCAGGCTAGTGAGCGGTCTTGTGTCTACAGAGAACATGTAACACAGAGCTCTAGTTTGTGGCCATTGCTGTCTTCCACTCAGAGAGCATAGTGATTGAATTTGATTGCTCTTTTTGAAGTCAAGAAACTGAAAGTATTATTTTGAGACTATTAACAAGGCATTGTAAGTATGATTTATTCATTAGAAACTGTGTTTCCTAAAGCAGCAATAAAAAGATTAAAGACTCCTCTGATTAATTCTCATATCATTCTTGGTAAGCCTATACCAGTGGTGAGATGGAGAAACTCATTTCACACGTGAGGAATTTGACGTGGTGGAAATTTTGATGTTAACGTCAAACAGCATGCGGGCAATAAGTTCGGAATCAGTGGCAAAGCTTTGCAATGCACAGAAGTGCTCTTTCTCCTAAAACAGACCATTTTCTCTGTAAGAACACAAAATAATTTTGCAAGCTTAAATGTGTTGTCATTTGTACTCTATAAAGGAACAAAGAAATTACCTGATAATCAAAACAGCATTTGAAATCATGATCATCTTTGTACAAAAGGATTTGATAGAATTGGACCAACACTAAGATCCATAGGAACTATAGTTTTAAATTTATAAGTAGTCTATTGACTGTGTGAACAGAAAAGCATTCAAACACACGAAGAGACTGATACATGGGTAAGGGCATTCATTTAACTGTGACTGTGTTCTTGTGCCTTAGCATTGTAGACAGTCACACTTGGTGTTTGTTTATTTGCATGAATGTAAAAGGCATATATGTATATGTGTGCGCATGTTGAAGCTACAGGCAACACTGGGCATCTTTCTTGGCTTCTCTCTAGCTCACTGGTGCCACAAGGTCTCATATTGAACTTTTAGCTCCACAATTTGGCTATATTAGATGGCCAGTAAGCTCCAAGCCTTTAGCTGTTTACACTGTACCAGTATTGGCCTTCTGAGAACTTGTTACCACACTTGGATATTTGAGGGTATTTAGGATCAAACTCATGTCCTCATATTTGCACATTGATTGATCATGTTCCTGGCCACAGACTTTTATGTCCTGAAACTACATATTGTTTTAGCATTTCAGTCTGGTTTTGAACTCTCAATCTTCCTGCCTTGGCTTGCCCAAGTATTAATATGATTGTGAGCAATCACATCTGACTGTTGCCTAGTATTAATAAGTTACATATGAATACAGTATTGATAACTTCCTCCTTTTTTTAAAACACAAACTCAGGTGACACTGTTAGGAACTATAGAAAAATGTACTTAAAAAATATGTTTCAATCCCAAGACCTCAGGCTTACTTTAAAGGCTATAAGTCAATGGATGATTCTGTACTGTCACAACTCAGGCCATTTTATTTCCTGTGTGTGTGTGTGTGTGTGTATGAAGAATTCCAAATGTTTGTGATGAGATGTGAGAGCAATTTCTTGCCACATATAACCAATTTCAGTTTTTGTGTCATGGCACCAAAGAGAATCCATTTCAAATTATTTCTCTGAAGTCACACTCGTGGTTCTTGACAATGTTGTAGGTAGAAACAAGATACATGTATTCCCAAAACAATATCTTACAAGAAACACTATGCAAATATACTATAGTGAATGAGAAAATGTCATTTAACTAATATGGGATTGTTACCAGAATCACCTACCTTCCAAAGAGAGATCTATGACTTACAATAGCATTAGCTTAATTAGCATTTAATTTACATTGGTTTGAATGAATTTCTTCATCTGAGATTTCTCATCTGAAAATTGTAATTTAAATCAGCCATATAAACTCAACACAAAGCAACAACAAAATATCTTTGGGGCTTGTTAGACGGCTTATCAGAAAAGGGCATGGCCACCCAACTTGAAGACTCAATTCCTGGGGTCTACAAGATAGAAGGAGAAAATTAACTCCTAAAACTTTTTCTCTTGTCTCCACATACAGTTCATAACAAAGGTGTGACCAAATACACAGACACAGACACAGATAAATAAATCTTAAAAAAAAAGCCAAAGCCATTTTATTTCATGCACTATTAATGATCAAGTAAATAATTAAAATCAAATACACATTAAAATTAATCTCTCTTAATGATCAGCTTTAGGAAATTCCTGTAGTTTTTTTTAATTGTGTATTTTCCTATAGTTAACATATGCATTTGTTTAATTGATGGCCTGCTACAGTGTCTGTTTCTGGAGAAGAATGTTCTATTGCCTGTCTTTTATTTATGTGAGTTATATGAACAGAAGTTAAGTGAGGCAGGCATATAGAATCGGGGCATTATGAAAATAATGACAAGTGCCTGAAATGGTGAGACTCCGAGCACTCAGATGTTTTCTTTTATCATCTCACATGTGGAAAGTATTTGTTCTCCAGAGGGGGAAATAGTTAGTTCTGCATTGAAGAGCAAGTGACAACATGTTTTCTATAACTCACAAGAAGCTCATTCTCAAGAAATGATTGTTAATGATGCTTTCTCAGAGTGGTTTTTAAAGACAATTACTGAATAGTAGTCATATGTATGAATGTAGAATTCTAAATATTGACAGTGTTTTCCACACTTTATTTTTTTTGTTGTTTTTTTGTTTTTTTTTTTTTTTTGTTTTTTTTTTTTTTCTCAGCTATTAAAAACAAGGAATTCCCGAAATTTGTGAATACATGGATTGAGCTAGAAATGATCATAATGAGTGAGTTAACCCAGAAGCAGAAAGAATCGAATGGTATATACTCACTTATACCTGCATACTAGCCCAAGGGGCATGTCCCACGAAAGCCTTCACTTACCAGGAAACTGGGACAGAGGGGAAGGCATCCTATTGGGACTCTAAATGAGAGATGCATGGGAGATTAGCAAAACAAAAGGATACAGAGAGTCCTAGAAATCTACAAGTAGAACAATATGATAGGCAGATTTGGGCCCAGGGGTCCCGCTCAAACTAAGGCACCAGCCAAGGACAATACAGGAGGTAAACTTTAAACCCCTTCCCAGATCTAGCCAGTGGTCAGAATATTCTCCACAGTTGAGTGGAGAGTGTGATATGACTTTCTCACGTACTCTGGTGCCTCACATTTGACCATGTCCCCTGGAGGGGGAGACCTGGTGGCACTCAGAGGAAGGACAGCAGGTAGCCAAGAAGAGACTTGATACCCTATGAGAATATATAGGGGGATGTAATCCCCCTCAGGAACAGTCATAGGGGAGGGGAATAATGGGATAATGGGGGGGGGAGGATACAAGGGATGGGATAAACATTGAGATGTAACAAGAATAAATTAATAAAAAAAAAGAAAAAAAAAGAATATTAGTATGGAGAGCACAAAACGATTTCCTGGTAGATTTTAGGGCCTTGTTGTGAAATCTGGGCTGTAGACCTGTTGTGTTTCATGTCGATATTTACTGTCTGGCAAAGCCATTTCCTTCTCCATCCTTAGAATTATTTCTAAAATGAAACTTTATGTTTAAGTCTTTACAAATTTCTTTTCGCATAACAGGGTACTTAGTCTTAAATGTTTTCTCAAATATGTGTTTTTAAGAGAGTCATACTAGCTTAAAATAGTTCTCTACAGGAGTTAACTACTTACAAAGTCTACCTGAGAAAGTAGATAAGCCAAGAGAGTGGGGTGATCATTGATGTGGGTGGGATTATACCGGACACAGTGGTTCCCTCTCCCTCTTAATTCAGCACCATTACACATTACTGGAATATCTCCTTAGAGAATTTGCAATATGAGGGATCAGACACCTTCATTTAAAAGGTAAATAATTTTATAACTATATTTACATTTATTCTCATGCATTGATTTTGAAGAAAGAATGCAGAATGCAAATCGCAGTAAGCTTTTCAAAGTGTTGTTTTATGTATGTCTAAACACAAGCTGGAAGATCTAAGTAACCTAATAAATTTAAATTTAAGGAAATTTAAATTCACTGGTGATTCCATGTGATTATCTCTGTTGCCTGCAGCTTTATTTCATTTTTCAATAAAGAATGAAGAAGAAATATCTCCAACTTCAGGATTGTTATTTGAGTTTTATGTTTGTGGTGTTTAGCAAGACTAAACAAAACATTGGCTTAAAGAAAACTTTTCTCTCCATGTAACTTGGTGCCATTCCTAGTAGGCCAGGAATACACTGATATAGACATTATAGAAAGCAATCTAAAAGCTTTAGTGTACACTCTCATTTTCTTCTAAATACATCATCATTTTATGCACTGTAAGTACCGGACAGTGCGTATCTTTATTAAAGCTGTAATGCTGGTCCAGACCACTGGTCAAGAATGCCAGACATAAAGATTTCTCACTCTAGACCTTCACCTAGATAGAAGGTTTTCAGACGGTTGGTAAAGATGTGGCTGTGCATGTTCTTTCACATGGATGATTCGGTTCAGTAATGTCTAGACAGCTACTGTTGCTGAACTTAAGTAAAGTACTCTGCATTCCCTGGCACAATGCCAAACAAGAAGAGTCTCTATAATCCTTATGATCAAGGAGAATGAATGTTTCCATTTGACAAACAGCATAATCTAGGATTCTACCTACTGTTTTTTCCCTTCAGAAACAAGGTAAATGTGGGTTCAGATAGGTTTACCTTTCCTTAAAACAAAGCTTTCCAGGGTCTAATAAAAAAGGACTAAATTGAAGAGTCCAGAACAAATGTTGCCTGCTGATAAGGGCTTTGATTTTTGTTTTTTGTTGTTGTTGTTGTTGTTATTGTTGTTTGGTCATCCTCAGCTTTAATTAATGATGCAAAAAGTTTCACAAGCTCTGTGTGTGCATTATAATTAGTAGCACAAATGATTCCAGTTAAACCATGTTTGTACTACTCACGCAGAAGTGTTTAAACTTCACTGTGACACCTTTTAACTTACGACCCTATGTATGATCTGATAAACTATGTGGCAGCAAGAAATAAGTAAGTTATTTTTTTCTTCTTTCTTGTTTGTAAGTATAATAAAACATCACAGTTTAAGGTAATTTTAGTTATCACATGAAAACTCAATATATAAAAGGTAGTTTAAATTGTATGGAAAATAGCATCAATAGCATGATACCAAGAATTATAACAGTAAAAGACAATGGAATAATGAATACCTGGTTCATTCTTTGTTAAAGCCACAAGCCTTTTAAAAAACTTGTTTGGTGATTAGATTGAGTCACCATGTCTCTGTTTTGAAATCAGTTTTGTTTAGAATTATTTCTTATTTAAATTTATTTTCAAAATGTATTCACTTTACCTCCCAATCGTAGCCCCCTCCTTAGTCTTCTCCCAGTCCTACCCTTCCTCCCTCCCCTTGTGCCCCTCCCCTCATCCTCAGAGAAAGGGAGCCCTTCTGCCCTATCAACTGCCCCCAGCCTACCAAGTCCCATCAGAGCTGCCTGCATCCTCTTCCTCTGTGGCCTGGTAGGATACCCTGCCAGGGGGGATATGATCAAAGTGCAGGCAGCAGAGTCCATGGCAAGGACAGCCCCTAATCCCTTACTAGGGAATGCCTATGGAGACTGAGCTGCCTATGGGCTACATTTGAGCAGACAGCCTAAATCCCCTAGATGCATGGTCCTTGCTTGGTGCCAAAAATGATGTTTTTATTGAAAGATGTTTTCTTCACATCACAGCTCCGATCTGATTCAATAGTAACAAAACCCAGAGAGTTTAAGAATTGCTTATAATATGTCTATTACTAAGATCTTTGTTAATAGATTTCTTAGAAGAAATACACATTAATCATTTCTAGCCAAAAATTATAGCTAGCACTCTGTTTATGGATGTAATGATCAATGCTAACGTTCAATAAATTAATATTAAAATAATTACTTTTTGCAAAAAAATCCATGATCCCTTTTATGAATAATTATGAGGAAAATAAGCATAGTTTTGATCTGAGAGTGACATATACGTCTATCTTCTCATAAAATACTAGTAATTAATTTAGGAGGCTAAATATTTATAATCTTTTTAATGTTTATGTTTTCCTGTGGTATAATTATTAAGAATAATTTGCTTACCATATAAAGACTATTAAGGTATTTTTAAAACTTTTAATAGAAAGAGCAAAATGCAAATGATTATAATGCAATCTCATTTTGAAGACATGATTATTTAAAACTATGTACCTAAAATATTTAATGCAAATTAAAATATTGAATGAAAACTGGTAATTCAAACAAAACTTGGTTATGTCAATGCTTTGGAGATGCATTGGAGAAAACATGGAAGGCAAGGATAAAAAATGTCCTATATGTGTATTTGTGCCAACAATAAGAGAAACTTCTTTCCCAAGCTCAATGATCTCTTACTTTATTGGTTGGGTGCAATATTCTTACCTTGACACATAAATAAATATTTTATACATTTTTGTCTTTATAACAATGATTATACATTATAGAGGAAGATAAGAGGACCTCTTTTTATTAAAAGATGAGGTTGTTTTTTATATTTCTTCATCATTTTTGCCATGAAGTAGACAACCACCCACTCAACTCTCATTAGTGTAGGTAATAGCAGAAAAAGATATTTTACTGTCATAGTTGTAGGCAGTAGCAAACATATATTGCATGAAGGAGCTTATTGCCTATAGCTGCCCATGTTTAAAAGGGAATCTGATATTTAAGTGTGTCTCCATGATATTTAAAGATATCCCTCTTTTTTTATTTTTCAGAGAGCCTCTTAATGAAGATTTTGTTTTTTAAGTTTATGAAATTTACTCACAACTCCAACCAGCAAATACCATACAAATTTCTTAGTGGCAGCTATCTCTTTAAACTATTTTCTTGGATATATGTTTTAGCTATGACTTGCACAACACGCAGAATCAGGTCACAGAAACAGAATGCAGGAGTTTAGAATTATTACATCAAAGGAAAGGATTGAAATATGACTCTTAGACCTTGTTCTTGCTGTATGTTTTCCTCAAATGTTTTATGTAGTTCTTTTTGCCTATAAATTGTTAAAAAGTGATTTCCTTCTTTATACTTTCACTTTTCTTATATTCTATTATCAAAGTTAGATAATATTGATAAGACAAGTCTATAATGAAATAAATATGAAAATCTTAATATTTTGGAAGTAATGTTTAGTCAGAAGCATAATATTTAACAATATAATGATCTGAAAAAGAATAGAGATTTGTAATTAGATCATTTTTAATTCAAGACATGAATACTGGGTGATTATCTCAATTATTTTGGTTGTTTGACCATTACTTATAAATAAAGCCAGTGGGCTTGCATGGTTCAAATGCAATATGTGTCCTAAAATTTTATCACAGTATTTGCCATATAATAACCATGTAATAAAAGCTTACTATTATTAGCAAATTACAATCAATTTCAGGGATTAAAAAATATCCATGTTTAAAAGGCATGATGTAAGAACTAATGACAAATTGTACATGAAAGGTGCCTATTGTGTGAAGGGTATATTCCATGACATTTTTTCCTCTCATCATATGAAGCTCATCATGACTAAAATGCAATATATTAGAAAGAGACAAAATTCACCACCTAGAAAAGGGACCTGCTTGCTTTAGTAATATATAGCAGCCACAGTGTCTCTCCAAAATATATCAACAAATGTTGAATATTCACATGTAGGGACATATCCTTTTGTTCTCTACATTACTGGAAGTCAAAGGGTAACTGATTATGAATGATTCTCACACCACCTTGAGGAGGATTATATCCTAGAGGCCTCCAATTTTTCCTCCATGATTAATCATCACCAGACCTAGGAAATCAAGTCTTGGCATGAGATCATCTAAAAACATGAATGGAAGATGAGAGACAAGCAGCGGGTTTATAAAGTCTAAATGTTTTAGCCACTTCATGTCCTAAAGGATTTTCAATCAAAGCAGAGACACGGCTTCAGGGAAATACAAAGAGGCCCCAGAGAGTCAAGAGTGAAAAAATGACTATTAAAACCACCCACGATTTTAGGTGACAAACAGAGCTTCAGAATGCAAGCTTCACATGAGGTCACATTAATCTCGAATTCTCTTTTGTCTGCTGCCTTCCCTCCTCACCTGTCCTGAAGGTCCACAGGCTCAAGCGAAGTACACAAATCACTTCATGTGGAGAGGTCACAGTACTTTGTTATACGCAGTAAATAACCAGGGTCCATCACCTCTGCTCTGCTGGCCCTGCTGGAGCAACAAGCTTACATCCCATGAGGTGTCCTGCTGCCGCTCATTCCAGGAAGTAAACCTGGAGTTTGCTGCTGTTGTCAGCAGGAGGGTGCCTCCCATGATAAAAACAAAAACAACACAGACCTAAAACAACAACCACAACAACAAAAATAATGCTGTTTTACTTTTATTTTGTTCCAATAATTTCAAAACACACATTTAATTTTTTTTTCCTAAATTTCCTTACGTTCACGTGAGAATAATGCCAAAGTGGAGGCACAGCAAATGAAACCATAAACTGCAGAGACTTACAGTTCTTTTTAATTATGAAGCCATCAATTATAAATTAATGTTAATAAGCTTGGAAACTTCTCTCAAACTTTCTTGGACTGAAATACAATACCTCTCCCAGAAGATTTTAGACGCCTGTATAAACATACTCCAGCCAAGTCATAACATTTGTTTTTAGACACACAATCTTCAAAAGCAGGACAAGGTCAGGTCCATGTCTGATCTGATCTTTGCATCCATAAAAAAGAATCCTGTCTCTAGTGACATTGGGATTCCAAGTACATCTATATATGTCTAAAGTCCTATCATTGAACAGTCATAGCTAATTTTAAATGTGACTTGTATTAGACGCAACACTAAACTGTATAATTTACATAATTGTAAGCATCAATGCCATTCTTTTAATTTCTAAAATACTTCTATTTGGGGACCACAGTGAAAAAGTAAGTGTCAAGCTTACAAGATCTCTAAGTAATTCTGAAAGCTCTCTGAATGATAGCACTTACATCATGAATCATCTCAACTTGAAATGTTTCTAATATGGCTTCAGATTAATAAATGGGTCATCTCTGTTATCAATCATTTAGAAAATTATATTCAAAATATTACTTCTTCTTGTGTTCCCCACACTCATCCAGACAGTTTAATTTTCTGAAGTCCATCTTAGAAAGAAGTATTTTTTTTTTCACGCCTTATGTGAATAGGAAATTTCCCAGGAATAGAGTCAGTTAGGAAGTAAGCAGGAAGAAATTGCAAGGGATATGGCTTTTTGGACACTATGGTTATGTAGCTAGGGAGAACTGCCCGGCTGCATGAAGCTATTCTTAGTAGTCACTTGACCTAGAGTAGTCATATGCTATAGCATAAGAGAGTAATATGCTTTTCAGCAAAATTCTTGAATTCATGAGCCCACTGTAGTTGTTTATATTTGTGTTTTAGAAACAGAATCATATAATAACAATTACTATATGTATTAAAATGTTTTCAATCTATTCGGTACCCTATGTATAAAATAACAAAAATTAAACTTATTTTGTAGGACTGAATCCTGTTACATGATCACAACACTGATCCAGTGCATCTTGCAATCTCATTCCTCATACCTCCCAGTCCGTTTATTTTCCTTAGAAAAATATTCTGCTTACCTCTGTGAATTCGTCTGTAATATATCTCAATTTTGTATGCTTACTCATATCTGTTCAGTTCGAATAATATTTCAGTATGCTTTTTGTCAAACCCTTAAAAACTATTCATAAAGACTTCAATAGCGACTTTGATCCCATGAGATTTCACAATCCACCCACTCACTGTCTCCCTGCCATCAAAGTGAATAATTTTCTTTCTTATGAAATTTTGTATTTTATTATTTAACAATTATATATGGCATATATAATTTTTCTTTAGTACTCTCATAATTGAATTAAAAATAAAGGAAGATAGGGGCCTTCCTTTATTAAAAAAATAAAAGAGTATATGGGCTTATTAGTTTTTAATCCTATATATCATTGAAGAAAAAAGTGTATGTTGTTGCATATTTGTTTATTTTTTGATGCTTAAAGTTAAAAACACAGTAACGTGCATTTTAGGCATAAGAGACATTAAACACTTAATTTTAATTCAATATAATCATATGTAATTGGACAAAATACAGGGCATCTTCAAAAGTGATCATATAATTCAGTTTGTTACTGATAATATCAGAAAATTATCGTGTGAGATGAGCATAGTAGGGTGGTGTTCTTGTAGACTGTTTTGGAAACTGAGAAAAATCAAGCTAGACTATAATAAACATAGCCTACATATTTATTTATTTTAGAATAGAAAACTGAAAGTAAATCAGTTTCTTATCCATAAATGGGAGAACTCCAATCTGAAATGTTGAAATACTGAATTAAATCTACAAATCTTTTTCATGTCTTTGTGAGTTTATTGATGAACTATTTAGGCTAAGTCTGGGAAATTCCGCCATTAGTCTATGAGGCCACAGTTTATGTATCTTTTTCTTTCTACTTTGGAGTCAGGGCAAAGGTAACATTTTTACCTACTAACATAATACTTTTGTGTCGGGAAGCCAGGGTTCTCAGTGCTGAGTGAATTATCTTTTTCCTCCGACATAATGTTGCACCTGAGAAATCCTGTCTTTTTGTAGATCCGCAGCATCGTGTTTCCTTCTTAATCCAAGACAGGGAAAGAGGGGAAAACTCCCGCCTTACTACCCACTAGATAGGCAGCCTGAGAACTTAAACTTTTAACCCTGGGTCCCAAAAATAAGGAGCCACCAAGTTGCCCCAGAGGTTTCTCAAAAGCCTCCCACCACAAGTGTTGCACTCTGGTTCCTGGAATAATTTAGAAACTGCCTATGAGTAACTTGTTCCGGGAACTGGGGAGTAACTCTTGAGGTTAACCCATGGGCAGTTTTCAAATATCAAATGTCACCAGCTAGGGGTCCCCACCCGTTTGTAGTCAGAGGACCAACTGTACCGTGATCAGATGTCCTAATGTCCAGCTCGACCTGCTTTGTGGTTTTTGCCTTTAAAACTAGCCTGTACCAGCTACTCGGGGTCCTTCACCTCCTGAGTGCTGAGGGACCCTGACGCGTCAGCAATAAACCTTTGCTTTTGCATCAGTGTGGTGTATTCTGTGCAGTCTCTGGCGGCGACCCTCTTCCCGAGTTGGATGTCCAGGTCCAACACACCCCAATCAAACTTGCTTTCCATTCCTCTCAGGTCCATCCTCCCACCATTGTGCTTCCTTCCCCAAATACACCTAGTACAATTTGTGTTGCCTATATATTCATTAGAGCATGGGCAAACTCCCAGAGATCAGCCCCTAAAGGTAACTGACTCCTGTACCATCCTGTCTCCCAGAAGCCATCAACCTTGAAGAGCTACACCTCAGCATCTTTATCACAAATCCTAAGGACTCTCTTCAGTGACGTCCTATCTATACTGTTTGCTTTTTTCCCCAGGGGGCAGGGGATAGGTTGTTGCAGAAAGCTTCAATGACTCTCACTCCCAACTATGAGGCTGGAGTCATCAACACCATTGCAATAGAAGTTTATCCGTGCATAACAACCAGTGGCAGCATGGATCATAGATTTCCACGTGGTTTCCCATGGCTACAAATGCCACATACATCTACAAGGTCTCCAGTGGCAGCCTAGACCACTGCCCTCATCATGGCCTCTGGCAGCAGCACCCCTGGCCACAGCAAGAATCAGAGACATCAATATGGCCTCAGGTGGCAGCAGTGAATTATCTTTAAAGAAATTATCTTTAAAAAAACAAAGGCATAATTTAATCTATTATTTGCTTCCATTAGGGAACTTGTGATTAAAACTTCCAATTTAAAATGACTTACCAAATAAATACAGTTAGGAACCTTCAAATCAGATTTTTGTCTCAACTAGTAACTGTAAAGATGTATATTTGAGCACAATCTTAGCCAGCAATTTCTTCCCAGACTTTTCTCTGCTTGAATTAATGCAGTGGTACACTTCCAAATTTTATAAGGGTCAATAGAAATAGCATGCAACTTCTGGCTGATTGGACAGCAGTAAATAGTTCTTTAAAATATGATGAATAGATTATCTCTCAGGAAATTGAAACTGATAGGAAGACTGTTCCTTTCCTCTGGATGATTGAATGTAAAAGAGGGCATCAATTTAAATCAGAAGTGCGTATTTTAAGGGGGCTATCATGAGCAGATGAAGTGTTTGTAAGGTCATTGTTGGAAATACAGGGGATTAGACCAGCATACAAAAGAGTCACACAGCTCTAGAAATAGGTAAAGACTGACTTGCTAAAAAGACAGGTTCATTTGCTCTTGAATGATGGAATAAACCTATCTTGATCTTAAGACAGTTCACTAAAGCCAATGCCAATAACTAGTACACTGAGCCATATTAACCTGTAGCTACTTCACCTATTTTTAACCTATGTTACCAGTTAAAAACAAAACAGATAATGCTTAATGTAATATAATATGTGTCCGTATCAGTATTCTGGGTTTTATATTTTTTTGTGCTCTACACTTGTGAGTATTAACTTTTTTCTCCAAATATTCTTCTCATGATTGTTATCTAATTGGCATATATTTATTTATCATTCAGAGCCCAGATAGAAGTACTCTGAAAATAAGGCCACCTAAAGGTGTTTTCCTCTTCCTACCCTATCCCTCTTATTCTGCATTAGTCTTTGTTGACACTCATTCAATATCTTAAATTGTTTCTCCACATCACTGCCTCCCTCATTGAATTGTGAGTTCTAATGCTCAAGCTCCATTATACCTTTCTTTTTCAATATCATCTGTCTGATACATGAGAAGCATATTACAAATATTTTCTAATTGAATTTCATTACCTTATAGTGAAGTCAATATCATATTCCTATAACATAACAGTAAGCACATTTTTCACTTGAATGGCTACATGGAGTAATGTCGCTCAAGGTCTCTCACAATTCCAGATGTTGTATAAAATAGATGATTCTATTCCATTCCCCTCTGACATACAGCCTGATACAAAAACAGAGTAAAAGCTTTTGTGTAAATATATATATTTAATATATATTTTAAAATATATATTAAATATATTTATGATTACAAAATCCCATCTTTCCAATGTTCTTGAGATCAATTATTGTTTGGTTTTTTTATTCCATTTAGAACTTCAACCATGGCTGTGATTTCTTTTATTTTTACATATTTCCTTTTAAACGTAACTGACCTTCTTTTTGTTCAAGTTAAATATCATTTTCTTGCCTTAAGGACACAGCAGGTGAGGGCTGCCCATAAGTACTGCTTTTATTTCCTCAGCGGAGAGGATCAGATGAGAGAATTACCCAAGCTTTATGAATACATGCTGGAGCTGAGCCCAGAATGTTTCTGTCTAACTATCCCAAGGCCAAGAACTGGAAGCTTCTAGCCTCCATACAATTATCATCTTCAGCAAGACTGGACATTGAAGGCTTTGCTCTGCTCACCAAGACCTAAAACGTTTTCAGTTCCTGATGCCTCCAATGCTGAACAAACTCACCAGTTCTAGCTCTTTCTGAACTCTGGCTGGGTCAGTCAACTCAGATGTTCTGGCTTAATCTCTTCTCTAAGATGACTGATTAAAATTGGCTTCCTCGGCTTACAACTGAATTGCTCTTGGAAAAACTGCCTCTGAACCCCATGAACTGAGCTGCACTGACTGCGCTGACAGCCGGAATTGACCAGAAGTAAACCAAGCAGGATTGATTGGAACAAGATGATCTCAACTGCATTCAACTGAATTGCACCGAACTCAGCTCTCTCCTCCTGCGCTGCTCTTAAGTAGCTTGTCCTGCCTATCTGTTCTGTCAAATCTTTCTCTGATTCATCATTTCCTCTGCCCCTCATTAGACATCATTGTTTGTTTTTAAAGGTGCAAACTAAGTATGTGTCTGCATTCCAGCCAGAGGGATTAAAGGCATGTTTTGTGTCTGCCATTGCAGTTGGATCACATAGACCTAGAAGGTCTGTGGCTGTGATCCATTGCCAGAGTAGCCATGTTGCTGGATTAAAATTCCTCTACAACTTCCCTTGTGAATCACTAAGAGCTTTGGCTGCCTGCACTACATCTATGTAGTCATCATTGTACCATAGAGTATGGAGGGTTTCACAAGTCGCTGCCCTGTGTACTTAGAGTTACTGATAGTCAGTAGCTTCTATGAGAGGGATTATTAAGTAAAGTAGACTATGCTACAGTGGATGGTTGCACACCCAAGAGTACATAGGCAGAACAAATTAAGGTTATATTTTTAGAAAGAGATAAGAAGATATGAGTGGTAGCTATATGGAAGGTGGATCTTGGAGAAGTTGATGAAAATACAATATAGGAAGGTCTCAAAAATTAATAAAATATTATAGTAAAGCTTAAAGAGACTCCTTACCTATTAAATGACTAAATAGAAAAATGAAAAAACAAACAAAAAACTTACAGTAGGTCACTCCTCCATTATTGTTAATCCAGTTAGCTGTTGCTATGCTGATTGGCTCTCACACCAGAAGTTAGAAATGTCAGAGACTGTTTCATCTGTGTCTACTATCGCTGGTAACAAGCCACAAGACAATGAGAGCCACTGACCTGTGGTGGGCTGGAAAACTTCTGCCAAAAATTTCCAGAAATAATGGACTCAGCCCTAAATGAAAGTGCCTAGAATACAACTGAATTTTGTGCCTCTGCATATTAGAGTAATTATGCTATCGGTTTAGATTCCTCTCACTACATTTCCTAATTTGTAGATTACGGGCATCTTTATTTCCTGGACCATCATAGACTTCAAACAGCTGCCTGTCACTGAAGTGTACTGAATGAAAGGAAGGGACATAAGTGGCAATTACTTGATAGCCTCTTTTTTCAAAGACACACTAAGCCTCACAGTTCCAAGGAAGTCCCTGGTACCTGTTTTTGTTGTTGTTGCTTCTGCCTTCAGTGACAAATCTAAACACCCTCTACCATAAAAATGGGGTGAATATTAAAGTAAAATGTATATTTCCTTCTTTTAAAAGAAGAGAAGCTTTAAATAGTATTTTGAGTTTTGGCCATGGGTTTCATTTATTAGTTTATTTGATACCTTCACCTTTTTAATGCTGTATTTCTTTATTCTTTAATAACTAATAAGATTTAAATGAAATAATGGTAAGTAAAGTTAGTAACCAAGTATATTTGGTTATCAATAATTTTAAGCTTAATCTATAATTATAATAATGAGAAACCAGTTTAAAGGTAGTTGGCACAATATTGACATAAGTCAGTCTTGAACAGGATGGAACATTATGCATCTAAGCAAAGAAGTGAATGACTCCTATAATTGAGAAAATACCCCCAGAGAGATTTAGCCAAACTCCTGTGTATAAAGATGCAGCAAACAGAGAAATGAATTTGTAGTTCAGCTAGATACCATAATCAAAACCTGTTCTTCCTGATCAGGTTATTTTAATATAACTTGAATCAGTAAACCCTACTGAAAATGTACAGTGAGCTCTAATCTGTTTTTCAAATTGTGTAGCAAAAATGTGTATGTATTAGCATGGTTAATGAGCCATAAAGCACATTCGTTGTTTTATTCAAAGATGCTTCTGCTAAAAAATCTTGTTATCTATATCTGCAGCTTTAACTAAAGGTCTGAATGCAAAATTGGCATTGCTTTCTAAATCAGACAGACTAAAAATAATCCCATAGTTAAGGAAAGGGAAACCTGTTTGGCACTAGACTTTGTTAGCTGTGCTACACCATCTCAAACGTCATGGGCTGGTTTGAAATAGTGATGTATTTTAAAGCATCAGTTTTTCTAAAATTTGCTAATTAAGAGACTTCCAGCCCAGGGGCTAGAATCCCTTTCCTTTAGATGCCCTTCCCTACATAATCCAGCTGTTTTGGTTATCTAGCCTTTTTGTCTACCCTTTTGCCCCCCTAGTCCCTCCAGGCTGCCCTCTTGGTAGGCAGCTCCTCTCTCCCCTCCCCCTTCATGGCCCAGTTTCAGTCTGTTTGTTTCAGTCTAGACTCTCCCAGATGTGCCTGCCTCTGACTATACCATCTCTTTTATCTACAATAAATTTTCTCCTCCACCCTTAGAAAAATAGAGGGATTCATTGTAATTTTACAGATGACCCCATCTCTAAGGATTGTTGCTGTTGACTGAATAATTATATCTTGTCATTTACTGGTGAAACACAGTCTTGATCAAAGTCTGTGATCTGCTTTAATTCACATTTCTTCATCTAACCAGGCTATGCATATCCTTATTTCCAGTCCAATTCATTGCATTCGTGATCATTGCTGTCCTTCGCGTTTAGGCCTATGTTTCTATCTTAGCTGCAGCTATTACCCTAAAATAGTGGGCCAAGGAAGTGACTAGCTCATGCAGGGTAACAAACAATCCTGATTTGCCCAGGAGCGACCACTTTCTGTGAACACAAGACTTTTAAATTATATTCAGGGGGAAATCAGAAAATAAAGATAAAACAGGCAAATTAGGAAATATTTTGTCATTCTAAACATAATTTTCAATCGTAAAATTCTGCCACTTCTTTTTCCACATTTCTTTAATTGAATGAACAAAATATATCCCCTCCTCCTTAAATTGTTTGGACAATTCATGTTTCTGCAATCCCCCGACTCTACATGCTACAGTATCTCAACATGTAAATAGTTTTATTTGCCCTGAGCATTTGTACATAGCGGTAGCTTGTTGTTCTGTTTGAGTACTTTTCTTATGAGCTTGTCAGTTCTGCCAGTGCAAATATAAAACAGTTCGACGTTATATCTGAACACTTTAATATGCTGGTACCTACAAAATGATGCTATTTATAAACTGTTTGTTGGAAGTAAGTGGAGAAAAATGCATAAAAGAGTACAAAAAGTGCATTGTACCCAGTTCTCACTGTAAGATGGTTTATTTGATTTAAGCACTTTTGTTTGGATTTGTTCTGTTTTTATTTTTACTATCTCATTACCATCCATACCATAAGAATATTGCTAGAAGTTTTGCTCTCTCTCTAGGTCTTAGTAAGCACTGGAAAGTTCAGACATGATTTTCATTTTGCAAAGAGGTGTGAGACAGTCATAGAAGCCACAGGATTAGATTGGCTACAAAGTTTGTGTAATTAAAGGACAATGCAGGACCTCATCTCTTAAAATCACCATGGATGGTTCTTCCTTTTTTTTTTTTTTTTTTTTTTTCATTGTCTATCTTATCCAGGTCTGAATAGGTAAAATTTATGCTCAGTTTCACACATCTTCAGAAAATGCAGACTTCCACGGATGTCTATGGGCCTACTCTTTGACTGTTTATGTAAACATACCTTGCCTTTACACCTTCTACAGATATATTTAGGTCCCCCTAAGTGCAAAATTAGTCAAAGAAGGATACTAGTAATCCAAATCTCTGAAATATGTCCCGGGATGACAAGTGGACTGAGGGCATGCTGAATTTATCCACCAGTGCCTGTCTCTAGGGGGGACCTGTTTTTATTTCATAAGGCACACCACGTAGAGAAAAAATAAATGACCTCTGCAAGTGGCCTGCTAACCTCCATTGCCATATGGTGGAATGTTCGTGCATGCACAAAAAAGTCAAATGTAGTAAAAATGTGTCATGTACCCCACTGATCTTTAACGTCAGCCAAGGGTCTCAATGGCATATGTGATCCAGGAGTTGATAAATGATGTAATGCCATCGACTAGAGCATATTTTAAGTACCAATGTGCTGTGTGCTAGGTCTCTTGTCTTCAGTGACTGTGACTTCAAGGATATATTTGTTCATTTATTATCACCACATAAAACCCATAACAAAATGAGCGTCTTTACCCTTTACAAACTTGCACATTTCAAGGGTCAGAAGAGTCAGCTGCATCCTCTGCTTAAAGATCCTGCAGCTTGCTATTGTCCTATACTGGGTTCTAGATTCTCTTTAAAGTTCATCTAAATTGTTGGCAAAATCTAGGTCTTAACCCCTTTGCCTTGGCCATTTAAGAACTTAAATGATTAACTAATGTGATGGGTAATTTGATACGATTTGGGTCTCTTTGTTTTGTTTTGTTGTTGTTGTTTTTGTTTTTTGTTTTTGTTTTTGTTTTTTCCTTTTGGACCCAGGGTTTCTCTGTGTAGCCTTGGCTGTCCTGGCCTCACTCTGTAGACCAGGTTGGCCTCGAACTCACAGCGATGTGCCTGCCTCTGCCTCCTGAGTGCTGGGATTAAAGGCCCACACCACCATGCCTGGCTATTTGATATGTTTTACTTGGTCACAGTAACCAGTTTGGGTCCAGACTGTCTTTTGGGTATTTCTAGATGTATTTTTAAATGATATTAACATTCAAAATGTTAGTCTTTGAGAAAAACAGACTGGTTTTTTTTTTTTTTTTGGGGGGGGGCCAGAAATGTGAATAGATCTCACTCTGTTTGAGTAAAATACTACTATTTTCCACTGTGAATAGAAAGATAGCATGCATCATTTCTTTTTTTTTCTTTTAATATTTTATATTTATTTAATTTTTAAAAAAATAATTTATTCAGAGTACATCCTGATTGTTATCTCCTCACTTGTATCCTCACATTCTCCCTCCCTCCCTCTTTCATTTATTCCCATCTCCTAGACCTGTGACAGAAGCGGACGTCTTATCCCACCATATGATCACAGTTTATCAGGTCTCTCCCAGTAGCCTGCTTCCTCTTCCTCTGAGTGCTACCAGGCCTCGCCACCAAAGGGAAGTGGTCAAATAGGGGGCACCAGAGTTCATGTCAGAGGCCATTCCTGACCTCCACACAACTGTAGAGAATGCACTGTGCATTGGCTAGATCTAAATCGGGGGTCTAGGTTTACTGCATATATTGTCCTCGGTTGGTCCAGTAGTTTGTGCAGGCCTCCCTCGGTCCAGATCCGCCAGCTTGATGGTCTTCTTGTAGTGTACCTGGACCCTGTGGGTCTTTCCATCTCCCCATGTTTCAATACCAGTCTCACCTGGAGTCCCAATAGCAAGTCCCAGCATTGCTCTTGATCCCCTGTGGAGTAAAGACTCTCAAAGGACATCCATGTTGGGCTAGTATCCAATTATAAGTGATTATATACCATGTGTATCTTGCTGGGTCTGGGCTAACTCACTCAGGATGATCATTTCTAGTTCTAGTCATTTGCCTGCAAATTTCAAGATGTCCTTGCTTTTAGAAGCTGAATAGTATTCCATAGTGGAAATGTATGACAGTTTCTCTATCCATTCTTCCATTGAGGGACATCTATGTTGTTTCCAGATTCTGGCTATCAACAATAAGGCTGCTATGAACATAGCTGAGGTAATTTTCTTGTTATGTTTGAGTTGTCTTTCAGTTCAGGTGTTTTTCTGTTCCCAGGGTTGATTTCTTTGGGACAACTGAGTTCTGGCTTTGCCATATTATTTTGGTTTTTGTTGTTTGTGTTTTCACTTTGGCCTTTAGTCATCTTATTGTTTCTGATGTTGGGTGGTAGTTTATGGTCTCCTTCCCTGGCCATTGAGTGCAGTGCATTGGTGAGTGTCTATAGGTCAGACCTCTCACCTGTGGGGTCAAGGAACCTTTTCCTGGATCAGGCAAGTGACCTGGGTTCAGCTCCTAGGACTTTGCTCCATACCCTGGGCTCCCCACTAGGCCAGAAGTGGCTGATCCTGGTGCTCCACAGCCCAAGGTTCAGTCCAAGAGAGTGTACAGCTGGTTATCCTGCATTTAGCTGGCCTTTGGAGACCTTGTTCATGGCCACAGGACTATAGGGCTTTCTGTGGACTTGCAGGGTTGTCTAGGGTCAGATCCACCCAATTCTCAAGGGCTCTCCCCAGGCCAGCAGATCCAGACACTGGTGCTTCACTGCCTGCATTTCAGTCCCAGATATAGAGTCTGAGATATTGAGCGCAGCTGCAGCTCACAAGCAGGCATGTGCCCTATATCTGGGGACTGGATACCCATACTCCATGGACCAATTGGATTGCCCAAGGCCGGACCCATCTCACCCAGGACTCTTCAGGTCTTGTGGTCTGTAGATCCCAGCCCATCCCTAAGCTCCTTTCTCCCAATCAGACACAGTGCGTGGTCTGGCCACCATCTTGGATTCTCATCAGCATGCACCATTTCTGTGAATAAAATTGCTTTGGAGAGGGGTAAGACTAGAATGGTGTACTTAATTCAACCTCATATGTTTTGATGCTCACATTTATTGCATTTTATTAATTTTATTACAAAACCTACAGCAATGACAAAGAGATCTTAAAAACATTCTTTAAGTCTGTTACATATGTGATATTTTACCAGAAGCCCGTCACTAACACATGAGCTCACAATGGCATCACAGTGTGCTATACATTTTTGGAGGATTTCATTATGTCTAGAAGGCAGTAACATCAGTTCATACATAGGACAACTTTAATTATTTTACTGGGACACATATTGGGGGAAATTATGTTTTAAAGAACCCCAAATACATATGTTTATGCTAGTTGGTTCTCTTTTGTTTTAAGAGGATGTTTTTCCACAGACATGTGTTTGCTCTAGTAAAAGAATGATTCTTGTCCCAGTGTGCAAACATTTTTTGATTTTTCAAAATCACATTCTGGCAAATCACAAAATAATTCTGCACAATTACAAACCTCCAACTAGTCAACAAAGATAAATTTGAATGAAACAACAGCAGAGTCACCTTTTAATAAAATTATTTGGTAGAGTGTCTCTACAGTAACCAAAATTTTTTGTCTTCTACTTACAATTCTATATATTATTTTTCTAATATTTATTTATTTATTTGTGTTTTGAGACAGAATTTCTCTGTGTATCCCTGGATGTCTTGGAACTCATTTTATAGAACAGACTGGACTTTAACTCAAACCTACCTGCCTCTGCCTCCCAAGTGCTGGGATTAAAGGCATGTACCACCACTGCTCAGCTGTATATGATTTTTCAAGATATGAATTATGTTTTAAGAATAGTTTTGCTGATTATTATATATATAAATTATATATCCATATAATATATTCACACACACATTTATATTTTGGCATATAATTTACTAGGGAACATTAATAAAAAGTTCAATAATATGTGTATATATATTCACTCACACAAAACATTTGTAGTTTAGGCAGATAATTTAATAAGAAACAATAATAGTTCAATAAATTATAAAGCACATTTATTGTTAACAAGAAAAAAGTACTTCTTGTAATTAAGAAGGACTACAAATTTTACCCCTTCACTTGTGTTAAGAAATCACTTCTCTCTGAAATTACTTAAAGAAAATAGAAAAGGAACCCAATTATGAAATATAGCCTATATATCATAATGTCATATAAATGTGCAAAATTTGTAATCTAACACAAAATGCTTTTGTTATTGAAAGTGATGAAATTAATGTATTTGTATACCTAAAATATAAATACATGAATATATATATAAATATTGAACCATACAAAACATGTGCATGTATGTATAATAAACACCTAAAAGTTTAAAAGATTTGCAGAAAAGCTGGCAAATCCAAGACTATTTGCACAAAATACATTATCTTTTAGGAAAAAATATTCTGAAACCAAATTCTAAGTGTATTTAACCCTTAGCAATGTAGTTCAAAAGGCAGCACCTTAATAAGGTGAGCAATTGGATATTGTTTTACTGTTGAAGTGGAAATTGGTGTCTAACTTGGGCAGCAAAGAGGAGATTCTCCTTCATATGTAGAGTTTGCAACTCCTTTTTCTTTTTCTTTTTTTCTTTTTTTCTTTTCTTTTTTTTTTTTTTTTTTGAGTTTGCAACTCTTACAGAAGCAGGAAGAACATAAGCAGTCATGCCCTAAGAAACCAGGGAAGACTAGTTGAGAGCTGTAAAGTCAGCACCAATACAAGTGCTCTACAATAAATATGCACCTGGTGTAAACTAAAGAATATACAACTAGAAGTGCTTGCAGCACTGAATGGTTACAAAGTAAACACATAGAAATATGGGCAGTAGATACTAAATAGAATCAATTTCTGTTCCAGTTAGAGCAGTTAGTGGAGTTACTAGTGCTTGCGATTTCAGCTATTGTAGTGGGAATAACATGCTAACTGATGGCTCCACAGCTTCCTGGCTTTGCAAACTTGGGCAACTTACATGAACTCTGTCTGCTTCATGTCTCAGACATAGCTTGTGATAAATATAAATTTTCATAGTAATCAGACTTACACTAGTAAGGAGAAATATTCTTTTTTTAAATTACTGTCTGGCACATGGTGAAACATTTAACGAATATTAGTTCACATTGATAATTTACTGGTGAATGACAAATTACACCCAAATAATGAGTTTAGGGGCTATACAGATGGCTCCATAGTTAAGAGTACTGCTTGCTCATGCACACGCCCCAAGTTCTGTTCCCAGCACCTGTGTCAGATGCAAAGCCTCGTAAAATCCTAGCTAAAGGATATCTGATTCCGCAGGCCTCTGAGGGCACCTGAACTCACATGTGTAAGGACCAGACAAACTCCATTTTTGTGTTAAACCTGGCCAAGGGTTGAACCCAGATTCCAAGAAAAACCACAAACTACTCTAAACAGAAAATATTCCTCAGGAACACAATCAGCTCATCTTGGGAAAATCCAAATATACTATCTGCTGATCAAGCTGACAAACATGTGTTCTGGCACATAGTAACAACCAATTAGGAGAATCCAGGCCAAAGTTCCTAATGCCCCATGACTGCTTCAGCCAATCCTTACTATAGGCCAACGTGCCCCTACACCTATTACCCTATAACTCCCTGCTTGCAGCTTTTCTGCCCAAGTGCCATCCAATCATATATGTTAAAACCCATTTCTTTGTCTAAAACCTATAAAAACTCCTCTCAAATGAGACTCGAGGCCACTTGCCTGCCTCTGCTGTGTCAGTGCTTAAGGGGTGTGTGGCGTGTTCGAACCTGTAATAAAGACTTCCTTGCCATTGCATTTTGACTCAGCTCTTGGGTGGCCTGTTCAGGGAGTCTCTCAAAATTTGGGCTTAACACATGTATTTACGTGCCCACCCCAAAACACATGTATCAGTTAAAAATAATAAATACATATCATTTAAAACAGTAGGTTTAAATAGTTAAGATTTGAAATTGTTTTAAAAGTGATATGAATATGTGTCCATGGTAGAGTGCTTTCCTTGGATTCCTAGAGTTCCCAGCATACACAGATGTGTATGCACGCATGTGCAGGCGCACGTGCATAAACACGCACACACACACAAATCAGAGAGAGCATGATTTATTTAAGTTATAATTAGAGTTGATAATAAGGCTGGGTTTACCACTGGAGAGACTTCTGTTTCTCGGGTTGGCTCAGGAATCTATTTGCAGATGAATTTAGAAGTTGGGGAGTTTCTGAAAATTGGGTTGCTTCTTGAACCTGTGCACACATTGGTAGAGCAGAGTAACAGTGTGTAAACAGTCACAGGAAAAAAGCTGCAAGACTTATGAAGGCCTTCAGCGTGATGGGCAATCTTTATTGCCAACTTGGTTGTAAAAAATGCTTAGGAGATTCATAAGGTTCACACATAGGTGAGTCTGTGAAGGCACTTTCTAAGAAGACTGACATTGCTTTTTAACATAAAGCAACTGAAGGAGAAACATCTGAAATGAATTTGGATGACATCATCTAATAGGTTGAGAGTAGAGATATAATAAATGTATTAAAGTGGGACAGCATAATCGCTGTGTTCTACTGAGTGTGCAGGCCTGTTGCTGATGCTATCTCCTGGGGTATCAGATGCCTGCTTCTCTGTCTTTCCAATACGCTTCATGCTAGAGGCTCCATGGTGCTTCTAGGCTTTCAGTTCTTCCGTGGAAATCAAGCTTTTCCTCCTCTGTTGCAAGTCTTTCAGCTTCTTGGACTGGGCAGGTATCAGATTGTCTAGATGCTTGTGTGCAAGTGTGTCATTGCTTTTTAATGCATTTTGCAACTTTCATTCATGGAAGTCAGCCTAACAAATCTCCTATTCCTTATTAATATTTTACTTCTACTCCACTGAATATGCATCATGAATGTACCTAGTTTTAGAACCAAAAAGAAAAAAATCCCATTGCTATAACCCTAGTTTAAAACATCTTAGACTAACCCACATCCTAGCAACACAGAAGCATGCTCTATTAGTTTATATACATTAGTTACTATTTTTGATTTTTTAAATATTCTCCATAACTTCTTGTAGTATATATTTTAATGAAAAAATCTTGAGTTGTATATTTGCTCAGGATTTACGTATATCTATACAAAAGTTAAGAAACAGACTTATTGTCCATCAACGGACATCAATGGAACACATGAAGAGTCTCTTGAAATGCACGGCCAAGATTTGAGTAAATCATCGGAGAGGTGTTTTGAACCTGAATTCATAGTAACACTGACTGAGTTCACAGAGGCCCAGAATATTAGGTCTCCAGATGGAACTATGTTCTCAGTGGGTAAGGACACTTGCTGCTAAGTCTGATGACCTCAATTTCAGTTCTGCTAGTCATATGGTAGGAGGGAAGAAACTCCTGCAAGGTGTGTTCTCACCTCCACGGCTTAGTGCAGCTTGTGCATACCTGCCTGCACACAAAAGAAATATGTCATTAAAACAATAGGGCTCTTGCTCATTTTGCAATATTTTTATGCCCTCCAAATGTTACAAACTTGGGACTTTAGCAACTTCAAATTCTGCCTAAACAACACACTAGTGAACCAAATCTACTCTTAGTAAATAATTATATTTTGAAAACAAATCCATTCATTTCAGATTGGTATTTAATTCCTAGTATTCCCTTCTATCCATCTAATGGCTGCTTTACATGGAAACTAACCAAATGCTATTAATTTTTCAAAAGGATATTATGGATCTTTTGATGAAATTTGTAATAAAATGTAGAGTGTGATTTAATAGGGAAATAACTGTCTCTTTAGAAAAACTGAAAGTGAAATCAAAATTACTATACAAGCAACATCAAAATACCTCAAGATGATGGATAAGGATGACATTTACAAGGTTTGGTAATGCAGAATAGTAATGTTTACAGGAGATTAATCTAATATTGGAGACATATCATTTTTCACAGGCGCTGAATCATAATTCAGCTGTCTCCCCCTGACAAGGTCAGAATTTACCATTATGCACTCAAACACTGCACCAGGAGCGGCTCCATCACATCCTAAATCAGGTTCTGTGTAATTTCATACATAAAATCTAATTCTGTGGAAAGTATCTGCTCCTAATACATTAAAAAGGAACCAAGAAGAACCTTGGAAACTTTATGCTCAACTGTGACAGAAAAAAAGTAAAACTCCAGTTTGATACGTAATTTATCAGAGTTATCAGCAGCTGGGTTTTATCCAGATTGCTGGGAATTATCACGCAAAACAAAGCCAGCTGTTTCTTTCAGGATATCAACTTCATTACTGTCTCAAGAGCTATTCTGATTAAGGCTAACATGATGTGAGCGCTTTCATTACCTCACAGCTGCTCTTACAGTGTTTAGATTTCAAAATCAGCATATGCTGTATATTCAGAAACCTAAGTAAAGTACTCCACATCTGTGCTATTTATATGGTTCAAAACCTAACTGACACGTGTTCACCAATATGGTAGTGTTTTTTTCTCCTTCCTGCCTTACCCATTTGATATGCTTTTTCATAGATATTGTGATATTGTAGATATTGTGATTGGGACATAAGTTCATTGCCTGGAGGCGTAGGGTTTAATATAGAATATAGAATAGAAAATTCAAAAAGGAAAACTTGGCAGAAAGAAAAAGAGAGGATCGAGATAGTTGGCTCAGTGGGTGAAAACATTTGCTACACAGAGATAAGCTTTAGAGTGTATCCCAGAACAATGTCATAAACCAAGTGTGGCTGTGCCCACATCTCATCTTGGTGCTGGGGGAATCAGGAATAGGTAAATTCCCAGAGCATGCTATCTAATAGCCTACCAAGGCATGGTGAACACCCATGTCTTGATGGAGTACTATGGCTAGTGACTGAGCAGGTTGCCTAATGTCCTTGTCAGCATTCCATTTGTATCTGTACACATATTTGTGTATACCACACATGTACAACATACTCACACATATTCTTTCTTTCTCCCTTCTTTTCTCTTTTTCTTTTCACGCACACACACACAAACATACACACACACCATACACACCCCAGTACACTTTTACAATGAAAAAAACCCCAATATCAGCATTCATATTCTTTAAATTTAGAAATTATATTAGGTTACATGATATAATTGCATGCAATATTTCGTTTCTTAAATAATCTCATGATTAATTACAATGTGGAAATACAAGATTATTTATCTTCATTGGATGTTATCTGTTATATTAAGAAAAAAAGTACATTAAAAACCAATGCTCTGTGTGCAGTGGCCTTCCTGATAGTCATTGCAGAAACAACTGAAGCAGCTCATCAACTATCAAGCTACCTCTGCTTCTCCTTTGTGTGTATGTACGTGTGTGTGTTTTGTTTGTTTGTTTATCTGCTTCTCTTGATAACCCACTGCAATCGTGACTTTTGTTAAGATGTTTATTTTAGTAATCTACAGAAAGGTTAAGTAGGCATCCTACCTTTGGGGAATAACTACCATCTATTTCTAAGGCAACTTTGCTTTGTGAACATCTAGGAGACATTCTCTCTCAAACATGCAATTGCCTTCTTTCCACCAGATATTCAGTCTATTATTGTGACAAGCTCACAGTCTCTTTGCAAATGATCACATTTCCTGCAATTAAACATTATGATAGGCAGATTTGGGCCCAGGGGTCCTGCTCAAACTAAGGCACCAGCCAAGGACAATACAGGTGGTAAACTTTAAACCCCTACCCAGAGCTAGTCAATGGTCAGAACATTCTCCGCAGTTGAGTGGAGAGTGGGATATGACTTTCTCACGTACTCTGGTGCCTCACATTTGACCATGTCCCTTGGAGGACGAAACCTGGTGGCACTCAGAGGAAGGATAGCAGGTTACCGAGAAGAGACTTGATACCCTATGAGCATGTACAGGGGGAGGTAATCCCCCTCAGGAACAGTCATAGGGGAGGGGAATAAGAGGAAAAGGGGAGGGAGGGAAGAATGGGCGGACACAAGGGATGGGAAAACCATTGAGATGTAACAAGAATAAATTAATAATAAAAAATTTTTTTAAAAAAGCACTGGACATTTTGATATTGGAGACCTCTAGTACAGCTTGACATCTTATATTAGCATGGTACATGTTGGCAGCAATATCGGTTGTATCCCTTATCCATCCATCTACAGGCTACAGGCACTGTTTCCACCTTTAATGGTCTAATAACTTTTTACCTGTGATATTCACATTTTTATATGTCAAGAAGTCTTTCATATGCCAAGAAGTGTTGCATCAGGGTCTGATATAGCTTTGTTCACTGCTGAGACTAATCTTTGTAAAAAAAAATAATCATAATAAAAACACTTGATGAAAGATTCCTCACAATTTTGTATTATCTCTGTAAATGAGGTGGATCCCCCCACCCCCAGGCTGTTCAACTTTGTCCCAAGTTCTTGAAACCCACTAAGCAATATTATTCTACAGTAACATCTGCAAATTGAATCTGCTCTTGTGTATCAGAGTACCACCCTTCACCCCAACAACTGATCTTCTCTTATATTCATTCTCTTTGCTCTATTTCCCTATTCAATATACATGTCTTCTTCTCTCTACCGTGTTAACCATCGTAACTGTGGACCAGCAGCTTCTAGCACAGCTGTCCTCCCTTACAGTCTTGTTTCACATAAGGCAAGTGCATTCCATATGAAATTATAGCCTCTTTATACAACCTTAGATTTGTTATTTCTATAGAACATCATCCTATCTTGTCATAACCTACTTCTACACCATTAGTAAGCATATGATGTATGACTACTGGGAAAGCTGATGGTGATCACTGAACCTCAGAACACCCCTCCTTTCACCCTGGAAGCACAGTTAGTTTGAGATTAGAGATTAACCCTTTCTCTCAAAATTGGCTGTTTCTTTAGATTGTCCTCCAGCTTTTTCAGGGGTTCCCAGACATGACTACATTCTGTCACAGTTTCTTTCCCTCTTTCCTCCTGCAGGAAACTCCCACTTTCCTAATCAATCATAGGGACTGAGCATTTCTGTTCTATCCTTTTCAGTCCTCCACACTTCCCAAGAGCTATTACCTCTACCTGCAACCTCTCCAGTTGTACTGCCAATTCTGCAGCCCTGTCAGAAAAGGGAGTATAGTGACTTTATTTTTGTTTTCCCAGACATTTTTCTTTCTCAGACCACTCTATTTCCATCTGCAATTTTTCAAGCTGTTCACCTAGCCTTTCAAACATTTTTAAACAAAGTATACAGAGAAGGAGGAGGAGGAGGAAGAGGAAGAGAAGGAGGAGGAAGGGGAGGAGGAGAAGGAGGAGGAAGAAGAGGGAGAAGAGGAAGAAGAAGAAGAGAAGAAGAAGAGAAGAAGAAGAAAGAGAAGAAGAAGAGGAGAAGAAGAAGAAAGAAGAAGAAGAAGAAGAAGAAGAAAGAAGAAGAGAAGAGAAGAAGAAGAAGAAGAGAAAGAAGAAGAAGAAGAAAGAAGAAGAAGACGAAGAAAGAAGAAGAAGAAGAAGAAAGAAGAAGAGAAGAGGAAGAAGAAGAAGAAAGAAGAAGAAGAAGAAGAAGAAGAAGAAGAAGAAGAAGAAGAAGAAGAAGAAGAAGAAGAAGAAGAAGAAGAAGAAGAAGAAACCCAGAAAATCATTTGGGAGCAATGCAGGGAAAATACTAGTGGTAGTAGCTTCAGTAACATTTTTGCTGGCTTCTTGAAAAAAACCCACTCTTTTATCCCCTGCCATTTCTTCTATATCATTTGAAATCAAATTTCCCATTTTTATCCTTAACTTTCAAGCCCCACGTTGATATGCCACTTGTAGCTGGTCTTTCTTGTTTGAAAATGTCCACTAACAAACAACAACCAACCCCCTGAAAAACCAAAACCTGCCTATCCAGGGCCTAGCATTTATAAAGTTCCCAGAATTCCAAACATCACACAATCACCGAAACTATCTGCAGCTGGTAAAACCATGCCTGTGCTAGAACATGAAGTAAATAATAGTTACCTGCTGTGGACAGTCTAAAGCAGCCCCATGTTCCCACACCTGAGATTAAAAAAAAATATTTCTTAAATATTTCTGTGTTTTTTAAAGAAACCAAAATTCTAAAAATTTCACTACAAAGATATTTGTCTTATAACTAGTTTTTTTATGAATTATAAATATAAAACAAATCTCTTCCTTGATTCTACCTCAGAAGTTTATGTTGTATTTGAGTATAGAAAGACAATGATTCTAAAGAAGTATTCCAAGCCACTAAGTTCCATATATGGAAAACACAGTTTTAAACTTCTCAATCTTTATTTTTACTTTTTCTAAATGATCTTTTGTATCCTTTTCCACTCTTCACCAATAGATTATCTTATGAAAGAAGTTGTTGATGGAAATGCAAGATGATACAGATGATATGGAACAGCTTTATAATTCTTCATAAAATTAAAAGTAGAGGTGCCATGAGACCTAGTAACCAAATGCTGAGTATGAAGTAAAAATATTGAAAGAGTTTCAATCAAACAAGTACAGGCATTTTCACAATAACATGTTTCACAGTAGCTAACAGCTATTCACAATCAGAATGTGTGTCCACAGACAATTTGGTAAAATATGGTTCACACACACACAGTGTAATACTACTTAGCAATAAAAATTAGGAACATAACACATTTTAACACATTTGAAAACATGGTTATAATTTACAGCCACTAGGCCAAGTGACACAAGCAACTATAAAAGAGCAAATACTTATCTTAGGTTATTGCAATTGTCAAATTATAGAAACAGGAATTAAAGCTATGGTCATTCAGACATGGGGTAAAGAGGACTATGAGGTATTTGAGGACTATCACATGTATAAAATCTTCACAAACTCTAGTGTATGAAGTTTGAAAGTAAATCTAAATCATAAAATTATGACAATTTTGAAATAGATAAAAGAGAATACTCCACAAAAATACCAACAGAAAGAAAAGCTAAATAAGAAGCAAACAAACATAACTAAGGAAAAATATGTTGTAGGTAAAGATTCTGCTAAATTGTCATATATTGTGGTGCTTTTGTGCATAAAGGTGCTAGTGTCCAAACCTGAGTGCCTGAGTTTGATCCAAGGACCCATAAAGTGGAAGGGGAGAGACCCAATTTCTTCAAATTATGCTCTAACAATGATATTTGCACTATATGCCCCTCTGCCTTTCTGCCTCTCTCTCTCTCTCTCTCTCTCTCTCTCTCTCTCTCTCTCTCTCTCTCTCTCTCTCTCTCTCTCTTTCTTCGTCTCATCTCTCCCTTACAACATATTCTGTCACACTAAATGCCATAAAATAAAATTAACAATATTATTTCCATATAATTAGAAGATGGAATCATAAACTATGTCCTCAGATTATATACCAGCCTTCTTTTTTGTGAGACTAAATCTAGAAAATTTTACTTTCTTAATAATAGATTTTATGCTGCATCAAAAGACAGAGAAGAAAACAGCACTAAAAACATGTTTTCTATAATACAAGAATTTTTATTTGGGATACCAATACTTACTATATTTTAATAACAGCGTTATGATGTTGCACTGTGATAAGGAGGAGTAATGATGACTAGATGTCTTGGAAATTCTTAAAAAAGTCATTAACTCAAGAAACTGTGACATATCCAGCATGTAGCGTTGCTAATCAGCAAAGACACAAAGGATTCACTCAATTCTATGCTAAGACAATTCTGTGTTCATATATGCTGTAAGAAAATTTTATTTTGCACAGTAGTTACTTTTGTTTACTTGTCCAAAAAATGGTACTCAAATTAGGAAACTAAAGATGAAAAACGATGAGCACAATCCTGGTCTACATGACAGTGTAGGACTATGAAAATGACTGAGCGAGCCTAAATGAATGTGATCTTCACAATCAATGAAAGAATGTTTACTTCATAACCTTTACATTTCCTTCCAAAACATTAAAACTGTCTTATGGTTGGTTATAAATGTTTGGAGAAAGAAAAAAATGATTATATTAAATCTTATTTAGTAGAGTGTTAATGTGAAGCACTGGGAACACTGAGAATTGAGAAGTGCAGTGTTTTATGCGGCAATGGAAGTCAAGAACAGAGACAAATTATAGTCCACATTGAAAAATCTGGAGGACAGAGGTATAAGAAAAATGAACTATAAGAGGAAAGGCATTAGCAAAAGTAGAGTAATATAAACACAAAAGTAAAGTGAAGACGTACAATCCCCCTAATGACTCCATACTTACAATTTGTCCTTAAAAATGCAAAATAGAAGTAGATAAAGAGGGTAAATTTGCTTATAATAAAGTTTAAAGGAAATATATAGTTAAAACTAAAGTTTAAATGGAAGAGGGGGGTATGTAGTAGTAGAGGAGAAGACGTCAATAAGGAATAATAAGAAAGATAAAAAGAAACATGTTAAGTAAGAACCAGTATCTGAGGAAGATCCATGTGCCAACACTGCAATTCCTAGAGTAGAAAAGGTAAATAATTAATAATAATAATAATAATAATAATAATAATAATAATAATAATAATAATAATAATAATTTAAAACAATGATGACTAACTGAAGGGAACTGTAATCCTGTCACTTGTACATCATACTAAAGATTCTGTAGGGAGAATATGCCATTTAAAAATGTTTTTTATTACTTTAAAGATTCATTGACAATGAGATAGGTTAACTCCTGGTAACACCCAACCTACCTCAAAGAGGATGATGAGCATCAAAGAACCTCCTTATGGAGATGTTTTCAAATGTGGCAAAGTAGCCACTGGACAGAAGGTCTTCATTTCTATCACAGACAGAATTCTGCCTAAAAAGAGCAAGCTTGGATGTAGGCAGAGTCGATGGCCAATCTCAACAAGACAGAGTAAGCAAGTCCTCAATAGTTCCTCCCTCACAAATATGTCTGGAGGATATATTGGGCCAGAAGGCTGAAGAAGATATTCCAGTGTTATAGAATTTTGGGTGACTATTCAGGTAGGAAACTGTCTCTGTCATGTTTTCATTTGGAAAGCTACTAACCTGCACTCCCAGCATACTCAAGTAATCAAGTTTATTTCTTCTCAAGTCTCTGATGGAATTGAAGACCAGGTAGTTTTAAAATGAAGCTTAGTTGTTTAGGGGTTGAGATGTTTTTGGTCTCGAAGGTGATCTAAGTTGATAATGACAATATATGATGGAGATTGATTTACTTTCAGAAATTCAGATGCACCAGGATAGGAAAGATGTCTTCTTCAAGGCTGCTAAATACAAATAGCCAAAACACTAAGAGTGTAACAGTTATATAATCCCCGATTGTGCCATGGTTCTTCTTGCCATAGGTGATATGCTGTATGTACATACTAATATAAATGTATATGTAAAAATATTTAAAAATAAAAAAGATTCTGTAAGGAACCTATAAAGCATGTGCTATAAATTAAGGGAAATTGAATCCAGCAATCATTAACTACAGCTTTTTGAATATTTGTGTGTGTGTGTACCTGTGTTCATGTGTGCTTGATGCACAAAGAACAGTATTTTCTTTGAATGAAAACCATTGTATCTGCCTTGTTCCCATTCCCTGACTGCAGTAAGCACTGTACTCTGCTTCTGTAAGCTACAGGCCATTTGAATTAGCTTCTAGAATTGTATCTTTTGTGCTAAAGACTAAAAAATACTTCCAGGGGCTTCTTTTTTGTGAAGAGTTTATAAAAATATCTTTTAGTTTGTTCTTTGGGAATTTAATACACGAATGCAATGTACTTTGATAATATCTACCCCTCACTCTTACTCCTCCCAGGCCTTCCTGAAATGCAAATCTCTCCTAAAGTTATGTCCGATCTCTTTTTAAATTCCATTAAGTGCAAAATCCAATTAGTATTGCACATATGTGCACTGGACTGTCCAGGGCCCACATGTGTGAATAAAATTGATTCTCCCTGCTAGTATCTCCTAGGTCGGTTATGGCCACATGAGCTCCTCCTTATCAACAGTGTTTTCTTAGTGGAGAGATCAGATCACAAGAGTTTCCTCCATTTGTGATGGTTTGTTGTCATTGTTGCACAACTGGAACATGTCAATGGCCATCTGGCAGTATTCCCATACGAATCATTTCTTGGAGAGCTCCATTTCTGCCTAATCTGAAGTTTATTTACAAAATCAACCTGTCCTTTATTTAATTTATTTTGGCCACTTTTTCTCAACTGCTTCTTCAATTATGTAACCTTTTAAGAAGTCATTGGTGTCTATGAGAGAGAACCTGCATGAAAATATGCTGCTACTACATAAACTCCATCAGCAAAATTTGAAAAAGAGGTGACAAGATTTTCATGTCTAGGTTGGGTCTGGAACTTAGAAATTTGCAGAGTGAAGAGCAGCCAGTGAGGTTTTTGCTTTGTGTAGTTTTGCTTTGTGTAGTAGACATTATAGTTTTGTAACTATAGTAACTAGGATTTGAATTATTATTTTGGGGGTCTAGTATTATTTAATAATAACTAGTAACTGGGATTTGAGTTTATTAGGTTCCACAATGCAAAGGATTATTTTTCATAATTGAAATGTCAAAATGAAATTATAAAGAACATTTTAACTATTGTAATAAGATAATTTTCTTAGATTTTTATTTAAAATTTCATTAAAATTAATATTTTGTGGCTAAAAAGATGTATGAATTGCTAAGAGCACTTCCTGCTTTCTAAAGGGCCTCAAGTTCTTAGCACCCATGTAGGGCAGATCCACTGTAGGGCATCCAATTTCTTCTAAATTTCAAGGACACCTGAACATAGTCTCTCTCTCTCTCTCTCTCTCTCTCTCTCTCTCTCTCTCTCTCTCTCTCTCTCTCACACACACACACACACACACACACACACGGAGAGAGACTCTCACACACACAAATTATACTTTGAAAGTGAATTATCATAATCTAATTAAGAACTATAAAAAGTGACTCATAATAAAGACTCATATTACAATACTCAAAAAGATCAAACAAGCCAATAGAAAAACATACAAAGAATATGAATGGACAATTTGAGAAGAACAACATATAATAAATAACATGCTCCAAAAGAGTTAACTGTATATTAAAATTATCATCAGAACTATCAAATTATTGAAAAAATGGCAATACTGTTATAGATTACTTCTGTAGAGCTACTGAGCATCATCTCATGAACTATGAAGTTTTCTTATTCAAATTTCTGGAAATATCTTACATTATTTTTCTTCTAAAAGACATTTCCAGTTTGGCATTGATAGTATCTTTATTTTCTTCCCATTATTGTAAGATGATGTTTCATGGTCTTCTTGCATCAGTGATTTGGCCAAGAAAACTGAGTTGCCATCATCCTGCTTTCTGCCTGCCCTTCTTCTCTTGAGATTTCCTCCTTATTACTGGAGTTGAAGATTTGATTCTATGGGAAATTGAAACCATTTCTTTATTATTATTTGGGGGCTCCTTGATCCTCTTGAAACCACAAGTTTTTAATTTGTTTCAGATTTAGAATATTTTAACTGAGTTCTGAAAGATTTAGTTTGCTTTAAATTGTGTGGCTCTGTATGCATATGTTCATGAGAATGTAGGTGACCAAGGAGAGCGCTCTCTCTCTCTCTCTCTCTCTCTCTCTCTCTCTCTCTCTCTCTCTCTCTCTCTCTCTCTCTCTCCCCCGAGTGTGTGTGTGTGTGTGTGTGTGTGTATCTTTCCTCTGTTCTGCACATGATCGCTCCTTGAGCTTTTCTGAATTTTGCCTCTTCATTCCCCCACATTCTGTTGAGTTGTCCCATCCTTAGCTGTGATCAGGATCTCTTCAGTGAGTAACACGGACACACACAGGTGTCATCTCTGTTTGCCTTGCTTTTCAGGAGTCACTGCTTTTTGTTGTTTAATGACCAATTTTTAATGTCAACATTTCATGTATTATGCTTTCTTTTGTTTATTTCACATGAATGTAAACATAGTCCCTACAGTCCCAATTTGAAAATGGAATTTTTATAACATAGGTTTAATATGTGCTAGCTAATACAAAAACGGCATGTTATACAACTCAGAATTAGCTACAAAATCTTAGGTGTTGAGCATCCTATATCAAGTCCACAGATTTTGTAGCTAAAAGAGCTGTGTCCTTTTCTTGATTCATTTAAGATATTCACTAAAACAGTTGATTTGATCATTTAGGAAGTAGATTATATATCCACTAAGCTTCTAGTTCTAGAGAATAAGTGGTACTGAGCCAAAATATCAAAATGTACCACTGGTTCCTTGAAGCTTAAAGCAATACATTATAAAAATACAAATGAGTTTATGTAAAAATGAATTCCAATTAGCACAAGAAAATAGCTACCCACATACTCACTTCTGTATTTTCTGTCAGTGTTTCAGGTAATCTCAAGAGATTTATATTCCATATATATATATATGATATATATTCCATATATATACAGGTGTGAGAGAAGAGAGGGTAGAGAGTGGGGGGTTTCAAATAAACATATCAGGTAGAATTAAGTTGTCCAGAAAATATTTTGATATAATCTTATATAATATGTACATGCATCTGAGTGTAATCAACTTTTCAGTGGTCTCTTTTGATTTTGGAAAAAAAACCCATCATATTATTAATGAAACTTTAAGCTTTATTTAAAAAATATTTATAATTACTTAACTCAACATGAGTCTTAGAATTCTAAACATCCACTAAACATTCTCATTTCCTACGAAAATCCTGCTTTCCTAGGTCCACTGTACAGGCACAGGTTAAAAGTAAAGAAAGAACACTTCAAAAGACAAAATCAATGTCAACAGGCCAAGTAAGGAAAGCTTCCCATTGGTCAAAGTACTTTGTTAATGATAGCAAATCTTTTTCTATATTCATTGAACACTAGTGAATCACTGAGCTTCAAGTCCTACTGTGTCATCTCTCCTTTCCTATTTGGAGAATTTTAATGCAAGCAAAGTACTTTGTTATCATTTTTTGATGTTGTTGTCAGTGTCTTATCTTTAATGCATTACAACCACTTCCAGATTTGACAGCGTGGATTGAAAATCACCCACAGAACTTCAGACTGAGTTAAAGGCTGAGCCACTAGTGCATGTTGGTTTGGCTCAAGTAAGGCAAGGGGTGAACTCTAAAGATGAGAAAAAGTAAATAGTCATGTGACACTCAAGGAAGAGATAGTAGCAAGGGCTGGAGTTTGACCAAAACCAAAACAAAACAAAAAAACAAAACAAAACAAAACAAAAAAACAAAAAACAAAAAGACAAAAAACAAAACAAAACAAAATACCCCATCTTCCTAACCATATAGGGAAGCTATATCACTAGTTTCCTTGTACTTAATGCTGCCATTCATTTAGACATTGGGTATTGTAACTTGAGTACAAATTAAGTGTGTCTATCTGAGTTTTCACTATGAAAATGGTCATTGACAACAATACAACATTTGAAATTGAAGGAGCCACTTAATAAAAGCTGGCTGGATATTTGAATAGCTACACCCCCTAGAGATGTTTTTGCCTCATAAATGTACACTTCAAATTGTATATTGGTAAAGCAAATTAGGCAAGCAGCAACTTTAATATATTATCTTTCTATTACAGCCATATTTCCTGCTATTGTTAATTGCTTCCTGTTATTGTTAATGTAACCTGAAATCAGTAATTTTTGACTAAAGATTGACAATTTGTTGCATATATGCACCAAGGTATTATGCAAGAATGTACAAAGACATACAGTAAGTTTAAATAAAATGTAACAGCTACTTGTCCCTCAACAGAAGACTAAGTAAATAAATGTAAATTTGTTAAAGAGAGAATATAATATACATTAAAATATTTTTGTGGGAAAAAAGAATCATATGTATCAAAATCTGCATTTCTTAAATGCATATAATCAAAGGTCAGACTCAAAACACAACATGTCATCTTTCTGTTACTATAACAAAATACCCAATATTATCTACTTAAAACTGAAGAGGTTTCCCTTGTTTCACCATTTAGAAATATGATATCTTTGCTTCTGGGTTTTCTGAGGGAGCATATTATGTGGGAAGTATACGGTGGGTGGAGCTCTTGAATTCATCTGGGAAGCAAATAGGAAGGAAGGCGAGGCCAGAGCCCCCAATGTCCCATTTTAAAAAATCATTGGGGATCAGAAAACATCTCACTGGAGTCCACTTTTTCAAAGGTTCTACTCTTCCTGTAATATGGAGGTTGCTAACAAAGCCATTAGTGTATGAACCTCCAAGGATCATGCACAAACCACAGAAACACTATGTATGTAACTTTAGTGAATATGTGTGTATGTATGTATGTGTGTGTGTGTCCACTTTAAATATAAGTGGATAAACTAGAAATTAAAAATAATACGTTGATAAATACAGAACAAAAAATAAAAATAACATATTAACCCATTTTTAACAAAGCTTTAGTTCTTCCTTATGCATGTTTGTCATATGTCCTTTATAAGATCATGTTTTATAGTTAATATACATTTTACATTATTTTTAGTTTGTCATTTAGTGTTTAATATTATTTATAATTATGCAATAAATTTAATGAAAACTACTGCATATGCAACCAATTCATTCGGTACTCATTCATCCTTTCTCAAACCCAGGCTGTATATTCCTACCACGTAAGTGCACCAGAGATGGCAGAATGAGGAAGCATGGTGGGCCATGATGACTAGGCAATTATGGAAAGGGATTAGAATCCATATTATAGGGGATAAGAATCTAGGCAATGTATGTTTTGACCACAGTCCTGACCCAGAGGGTGGAAATTTTAATGGTCTCCTTTTCCATTTTTAAATCTTTGCAGTGAGAGGAAAGGCACTTTTAGTAGAATCATAAATTTTGCATTATTGAAAGCAAGACCAGCAGACTTTAATTTCTGTCATTGTAACATGTGGAAGGAAGGGTAGAGTGGAGAAGAACTGAGAAAGTTTTAGTGTCATGTAAAGCATAAAGTTTTTAAGTACCAAAGAGGGGAGTCAGTTGCGATCTCTGGAGCAGCCCTGAGGCAGCTGGGCAGGTTCCTGTTCTCAGTCTTCAGCTCCTATTAGGCTATTGACATTGATGATTTCTCCCAGAGCTGAGTCATTGTCTTTAGTCACTGAGGCCAGAGAGATTGACAGTGTCACTACCTCTTATCCAAAAGGAAATGGAATGAAAGAAACATTACATGTAATAGAGGGACTGTCACACGTGGCTGAACAGTGAACTCACCTTCTCTACCAGACATAAAGACTACTGTTACCTTCTTTACATACTTATATGTCCTATAGATGTGATTGATAAATTTATGCTAAATTAGCAAGACTCAGATAGTCTCAGCCTTACTACAAAGAAACTAAGGTCCCACCATCACAAATAAAAATGTACTTGGGTATCTTTACTTTATATTAATGTGCAAAGGCAATGTTTAGAGAAATGTGGAGGTTTTAAGAGACCATGTCATCTGATTCTTATCAAGTTTGTACATAATGATGTCACAGCTTCTAGGAATTGCATGGGGACAGTCTATTCAGTTCTGTCAAATTTGCTTCCAGATTGGCTAAACTCCAAAACTAATGTCCAGTAATTTAGAATGAACTTTATAATTTTTCTGAACTTACTCCAGAATCAAAAAATGTGGGAATCTACCCAAGATTATTCCAGCAGTCTGTTTTCAGGTTGTAGGAAAAGGATGAGGTCCGTAAGATGCTGACTTTATGTTCACATAGATTAAAACATAACTAGTTACTAGTGAATCAATCTAATCATTGTAGAAGATAGAACATATTCATCACACATGCTATCCATGGTTTTTTTTTTTTTCACCACACACCTGGCATAATTATTTGATAAAGAGCAATTTTTCATTTGATCCACATTTAAATAGGAGTGTCAATTTATGATTGGCTCACCTTATTGCTTTAAGGGTCTTGGGGGAGGGAGGCAAAATATAAATGAGATATGTCCTAAAGATAGAATGGCCTGAGACATACATTTTACACTAAAGACAGACCTTCAATAACTGGAACGTCATGCCCTCAGATTTAACTCTGAGAGATTTTGGCACATTCTAATTGCACCACAGACTGGAGTCCAAGCCTTACACACGGACCTTACTGTAACATCCACTGCTTAGTTTCACAGGGCCAATGAGATAGGTCTCAGTAAAGTTGAGAAACATCTGAAGGTAGCATAGAGATAGAAACTGGATTCCCTAACAGGGGAGAAATCTCACTAATGAGGTCAAATGTAATATTGTAACAGAACTGAAAGGGAATGTCCACAGGTGGTATGTATGTGTCCATAACTACTTCTAGGAATGGCCATTGGTGGCCAAATGTACTTGATCTCTCTAATGTTGCCCTGATTACCACAGGAACAAGAACTTTATAGTTGAAATGCAAATCAAAACAACTCTCAGATTCTATCTTACACCCATCAGAATGGCCAAGATAAAAAATTCAAGCGACACCACATGCTGGTGAGGATGTGAAGAAAGGGGAACACTCCTTCATTGCTATTGGGACTGCAAACTTGTACAACCACTTTGGAAATCTATCTGGTGCTTTCTCAGAAAACTAGGAATAGGGATTCCTCAAGACCCAGCTATACCACTCCTTGGATTATACCCAAAAGATGCTCCACCACACAACAAGGAAATACACTCAACTATGTTCATAGCAGCCTTATTCATAATAGCCAGAACATGGAAACAACCTAAATGTCCCTCAGTCAAAGAATGGATAAAGAAACTGTGGTACACTTACATTATGGAATACTACTCTGCTATTAAATACAAGGAAAGCCTGAAATTTGTGGGCAAATTGATGGAACTAGAAATGATCACACTGAGTGAATTAACCCAGACCCAGAAAGACTCACATGGTATATACTCGCTTATAATTGAACACTAGCCCAAAAGGGATGTCTCATGCAATTCTTCTTACCAGGAGATTGGGATAAATGTGAGGTCCTCCTATTGGGACTCTGGATGAGAGAAGTATGGGAGAATGGGGAAATTGAAGGATCCAGAGGGTCCTAGAAACCTACAAGAAGAACATCATGATGGGCGGATCTGGACCCAGGGGGGTCTGCTCAAACTACTGCATCAAACAAGGACAGTACCTGTAGTAAACATTGAACCCCTACTCAGATCTAGCCAATGGACAGGACATTATCCACAGTTGTGTGGAGAGTGGGGACTGACTCTGACATGAACTCTGGTGCCCCATAGTTGACCACTTCCCCTTGTGGGGAGGCCTGGTGGCACACAGAGAAAGAATAGGCAGGCTACGAAGATGAGACTTGATTGGTTGTGACCATATGGTGGGGGAGGAGGTCCCTTTCTGTCACAGACCTAAGGGAGGGAAATAGGGTGAAAGAGGAGGGAGGGAGGAATGGGAGGAGACAAGTAAGGGGATAACAATTAAGATGTAATCTGAATAAATTAATATAAATAGATTAGATAGATAGATAGATAGATAGATAGATAGATAGATAGATAGATAAAAACGCTCAACATTCCTAGTCACCAGGGAAATGCAGATCAAAATGGCTCTGAGATTTTTATCTTATACCTATCTGAATGGCTTAGATCAAGAATTCAAGTGATCTCACCTGCTGGTGAGGGTGTGGAGAAAGAACACTCCTCCATTGCTGGTGGGAGTACAAACTTTTACAACCACTTTGGAAACCAATTTGTCACTATCTCAGGAAATTGGAAATAAGTCTAACTCAAGACCCAGCCATACCACTTACAGGCATAATATCCTAAAGACAGTCCACCATACAATAAGGACGCTTGCTCAACTATGTTCATAGCAACCTTGTTCATATAGCTAGAATCTGCAAACAATCTAGATGTCCCTCCAGTGAAGATAAAGAAATTGTGGTTCATTTCTACAACGGAATATTATTCAGCTATCAAAAACAAAGTTTGAAATTTGCAGACAAATGGATGGAACTAGAGATAATCATCCTGAGTGACGTAACTCAAACCCGGAAAGACACACGTAGCATATTCTCACCCATAAGCGGATGTTAGCCACTTAATTCAGGTTAACCACATTACAATACGGAGACTGATGTGCCAACCAAGTCCATGTAGGATGTGGTTCTAATTCTTCTCCTCAGATGTAGTAGATAGGCAGGACAGTCTCCTGTGGGTCCCAAAATATGGGCAATAGGGACTACTTCTGACATGGACTCGGGCTGCCTGATGTTGTTCACTTCCCCCCAGGCAGGGTGGCCTTGCCAGGCCACAGAGGAAGAGGTTACAGGTAGTACAGAGGACACTGGATAAATTGAGGTTAGATGTTAGGGGAGAAGGGCTCCTTTTTCTAAGGACTAGGGGAGGAAGGGAAAGGGGATAAGGGAGGGGATGGGATTGGGAGGTGATGAGGAAGGAGGTGGGATCAGGAGGTGATGAGGGAGGGCTCTGCAATCTGGATGTAAAGAATTCAAACTGCAGAACAAGCCAGTAATTTATCTTGCTAATCTCACTACATGGGGATAGCTCTGAGACTGGCTGAGATACGAAGGTCTGTGCATAGACAATGCTTCACGTTGGTCACAGAGTCTCTGTGACTTATAATTAGAGGCCTTTCTTAGTATGGCATGAAGGAAGATTTGCAGATGTCAAACTTCTGCTCATACAATGAGCAGAGAACCAGCCTCAATTGCTCTGTGCATCCTGCACACCTCGTACAATCATAATCTTAGAACTGTAGCATGCTTGTGAGAAATTATGTTTTCAGAAAAAAAGAACCAGACACTGACACTGGATCAGACCTGACAGGATTTATTTTTCTCAGCATGCTGGATGCTGACATCCTGCATCCTCCATTGTCCACCCCAGGTCCCTCAGTTGCTGTTACACATCAGAAGAGGACAGCTTCCAAGGACAGTGTTGTAGAAAGCTTCTGATCCCAATTGGTCCAGCAATTCAGACTGTCCTACACAGGACTCCTAGTAAGCCTGGAATTTTGCAACATTTAGAAACTGGACCAGGAATGCTATACCTGGCTTGCTTAACCATTTTCCCCAACATTTTTGGCACCTTCAAAGGTATTATTTGCCCTAAATCAGCCAGAAGAAACATTAAGAGAATGATGTCCCGTTTCCTCAAAGGGGGTTTGGATAGGTTTCTGTTTGCTCTCTTGGTCTACAGAGGCTTACTTTCAAGGGGAATTCATTATAAGTTATTGGTCTTACACAGAAAAATAGGTTGTACTCAGGGACATCTATCTTTTCCTTTATCTTTCTTTTGTAGGTAAGGAGATAGGAGCTGAAAATAAAGAAAGGGGATATAGAAACATAGAGGGAGGATAGACCAAAAGGTAGATTATTGACTCTACTCCTCAACTTAAGGCCTTAATTGATACTCACAAATAAGTTTATTCTTAATTCACTGGTATTGAATTTTGTATATTGATGATAAATCATGGTCATGTCAAATACTACTCTAATTTTCTAACAAGAATATGTATCTTAGGTCTAATAGATAGATATGATTCTATAGATATATAAGGTAAAATAGTTAAATAAGGTCTTCAAAAGCTTCAGAGAGCGCCAGAATATGGAATTTAAAGATATTTTATTATTCTAAATATTCTTTGACAACGAGACAAATTAACTCCTGACAATACCCAGCCTGCCTCAAAGAAGATGATGAACATCAAAGAACCTCCTTCTGGAGTGGACTGCAAAAGTGGCAAACCAGGCACTGTGCAAAATGTCCTCATTTCTGCCACAGACAGAATTTTGCCTAAAAATAGGCAAGCTCAGATGCAGGCAGAGTCTTCCATTCTGCCAAGACAGGATAAATAAGTCTTCAGTGTTTTCTGCTTTGCAAATATGTCTGGCAGAGATACTGGGCTAGAAGGCCATAGATGACGTTCCAATGTCATAGAGACTGTTGGGTATTGTGTGACTGTTCAGGGAGTAAACTGTCTCAGTTATATATATATATATATATATATATATATATATATATATATATATATATATATATATATATATATATATATATATATTCATTTTGGAAGCTGCTAACTTGTACTTTCGGCTCACTCAGGTATTTAAGTTTTATTCCTTCTCAAGCCTCTGATGGAGTTGAGGGCCAGATAACTTAATCTCACAACTAAGCTAAGTTGGTTAGGGGTTAAGAAGTTTTTAGATCAAGATAGATGTTTTAAGTTAATAGAGATGAGATGTGGTAGATATTGATTTTCATTCAGAAATTTAGACCCAACAAGATAGGAAAGATGTTTACTTCAAGTTTGCCAAATATAAATAGCCAAAACACCTTGAATGTAACACATATATAATTCCTGATTGTCTCATGATTCTTCCTGCTGTATGTACTTTATTTAATTCATGTGTAATAATATAAATGTATACATTAAAAAAGAAACATAATAATTTTTTTTAAAAAATTAAAAAATAAAATGGACCTCATAAAGAAAAAAATCCATTTAGTCACAATAAAATGGAAAATAACAGATAATTTTCCACTTAAATTTTTGTTTTAAGAACTTTATACAGCATAGCAAATGCAAAATCCTTTTTATTCTCTGTTACATTTAATTCTTCAAAATGATAATAACTATTCTGTAATATTTGTAAATGGTCTAAAGTACTGTTTTGCAAATTTGGGAATTTGATAACCCTGTACAGAAGCTTCCCCAGCTATCCTTCACTACTTGCCTCTGTACATTATCTGCAGTTGTCTTTTAATAGACTGAGACTAAATTATTAGAAAAAAATTGCATCACTGGGGAGTAAGGCTTGTCAGATGTCAGTGAGATGCAATACATCACGCACTCTGTGCTCAGCTTTATCTTGCAGGCTGTTTATTTCCAGGACACACATTTTTAAAAAGTTTTCAACCTATCTAACCTGCTCTGATTTCAAAAGAGCAAAGTAAGAAGCACTCACCACAAGGAAAACAATAGAATTAATGAATCTTGGACAACAACACATGAGATAAAGGATTTGTGACTAAATGGAAGACAGAGAGACCCCTCTTTCCTACAAGCAAATAATTTTCTCTCAAAACAAATTAAAAGCTCTCAAGAAAAGACTTTTCTGTAATAGCCATGATATAACAGTGGTTTCATATCCTCCAAGGAAGATTATATTGCTATAGTGAAGATTAGTGATAGTAGTTTTTTTTAAGTCATAGTCTCATGGATGCAATGTAATTATGAAAATTGGCATCCATGTCTAGCAAAAATATGCAAGACAAAAATGATTACTATAAGAAGAAACTTGATGCAAAAACAAATGATCATAAGTCAAGAGTTTTTAATTATTAATGATTTCAGACAAATTTCCTTTGGGATAAATTTGATCAAGCTCGATCCTATTTGATATCTCTGGATCCATTTTATCCACATCAAGTGCAAGTGCAGTTCTGTAACTGCACCAAGTTCCATCTCAGGTGAGAGTTGTTTCTGGATTTCCCGTTATAGTAAGCGGCTCTGCTATACACTTCCATGATGAACATGTCTTCATATTCATTCCTCAAATGACATATTTCTTGACCTTTATAACTATAGTTATTGTTCAGCTTCTCCATCTTGCACTTTTGTGAGCAAATAGCAGGTGACAGTGACATGATCTTTTCTAAACTATCCCTACCCACAGTGAGCTGATTTCCCTCAATTCTTCTGTTTAAAATGCTAAAAGTATCTTTAAGGCATTTGTTGTTCATGTCTGTCTTTGCCAGCGTATAAACTTGTTAATTTAAAGGCATTAATATGTTCCTAGTTGCTGACAGTATGTTGGTGCCATATAGAGAAAGAAATAAAAGCAATTCCCCTTGGTGCCACGGAACTTGAGTGGGCCTAGATTTTAATTCTCTGCCTAATGCTCCCTGTTTCTTCCATTCCCTATCTGTTGTTTTAGTCTGAATCTATGCCTGCCTGAAAGTTCTGTTGTGAATTTGTTCCCATGTGTCTGTTTGTATGTCTGTGTTGTGACTGTTCTTCATGGATCTAGTTCTTTATTGAACAGCACAGAAAATATCATGTGAGGAAGGAATGAGAAACAGGTTACAAAAAACTTTCGTAGAGTTTTCTAAGGCATTGAGTCACTGGTTCCAACTGATCTCCACTGAGCCAGATAACGAAGAGTGTTACAAACATTGCTTATGAAACAATATCAAAACATGTTCAACATTTTCCATTAATGTTGAACATGTTTATAGAGCATATTACTTTATGATGACTGCTTTGAACTTCTGTATTTGTTGCTTTCAGCAAATGATTAGTTGTACAAATATACATTACCCTGGGTCAGGGGAATGGAAGAGTAAATATCTTAAGATTACAGCTATGCATTAGTTTAGGTTATAAAAGTTGATATCATGGAAATTCCAAGGCAAATAAGGTTGATTGTTTCATTGCTGTCTTAAAAGCTGTTTAAAACAAAATAGACTGGGTACCTAGTAGATAGTACTGATAAGTCTGAAGTGGCTTCAGGTGTATTAATAACTCTTTCTGTGAGTCCCAGTAAAAGTTCAAGCATTTTAGAGTGTAAGAGACAGTCTTATCACAATGCCACATTCACTGTGAAATTTTTGCTCTGAGAAAATGTGCAGATGTTTATCACAATGATGGTGGTAGTAAATAGGAACATGTGGGGGCAAGAAGTCTTAAAAACCAAGTGTGTTAATCTATCATGGGATGATTAATTAACTACAAAACAAAGCAATAAGGATAACATTACATATTTGCTCTGTTGACTATAACTCTTAAGCTGACAAATCTAAAGGAGAATTTGTTTGGCATTTTTCAGAATTTGTTAGAAACCAAAGTTTTCAAATGTGTGCATATACTTAGAGAAAGACTAGAGAGTGGTATGCCAACTATATGTCAGAAATAGGGAAATGATACTTTTTCTTTTAGTTGTCTTATGCTTTTAACAAACGGCAAATATTTATGCAAAAGAAAAATTTCATTTAAAGATACTTGCATTCTATGCTACTTGTTTGTCTTAGGGCAAGATTCTTTTTCTTCAGACCACAAGACTGTGTGAAAGCTCCAGATAACTTCTTGTTGTTCCTTGTGAAGGGCAATCATGTCAGTGGTGCAGACTTCTGTCTACATGAATGAACTTAGGCCTATATTTCAATTCAGACTCTGAAAAACTACAGAGCTCTTGCTTTTCATTTTAATCACGTTTTCATTAATATGAGGAAAGCATTAATCAAGGGTACTTGCAAGTTATTTCCAAACCAGTCCACTTAAGAAAAATTGCCCATCAGTACTACTTGTGAATATTCTACCAAATCTTTCAAGGCAAGGCTAAGTAAAGTTCTCATAATTTGAATCAAAGATACAAATAATAACCCTTTACAATTATGGTTAAAATTGTTTCAATATAATACCTTTGCAGAAATATTTTCAAAAATGGAGAAAATAACAATCTCTTTACTTACCTTGACTGAGAATATCAATACCTAAGTCCATATATTTCAGATGTTTTATATTCATTTGTAAAATTCTGACCACAATGCATAATGTGGGCTCGTCCTATTAAAAGTTTAAACAATATAGTCCTTTTCACTTTTATGTAGTAGAATTTGTCTTTGCATCGTCCTTTTTGAGTTGAAGATTGTGGTATATATACACATATACACACATAAACAATGTATACATGCTAGACCTATTCTGTTAATAATGATTTCTGCTCTATATTATTTATTCATATAAATAAATTATTTTATCAAATGTTTACTATATTAACATAGTTGACAAAATGTAATGTACACACAAATATACATAAAAAAGTAATAGATAAGTGTGCAATGTTTTATATAATAAATCTTACATTGTAATATACAATGTTTATAAAATATTTGTCTATATATGCCTGTTAATTTTTAAGTTTTCTACATTTTTCTTTTATAATAAAATATATAAATGATGTAAAGATTTAAAAAGTCACAATTAGAACCATGACACTGAATACCCTTCACGATATACTTCCAAAGAGAATTGTGAAGACCAGTGCACATATGCAAAAATTGCAGAATGCTATTCCACTCCTTGGAATATACCCAGAAGATGCTCCAGCACACAACAGGAAAATTTGCTCAACCATGTTCATAGCAGCCTTATTCATAATAGCCAGAACATGAAAACAGCCTAAGTGTCCATCAGTAGAAGAATGGATAAAGAAACTGTGGTACATATACACTATGGAATACTACTCAGCTATTAAAAACAAGGAATTCCCGAAATTTGTGGACAAATGGATAGAGCTAGAAATGATCATAATGAGTGAGATAACCCAGAAGCAGAAAGAATCAAATGGTATATACTCACTTATATCTGCATACTAGCCCAAGGGGCATGTCCCACGAAAGCCTTCACTTACCAGGAAACTGGGACAGAGGGGAGGACATCCTATTGGGACTCTAGATGAGAGATGCATGGGAGAATAGCAAAGTAGAAGGATCCAGATGGTCCTAGAAACCTACAAGTAGAACATTATGATAGGCAGATTTGGGCGCAGGGCTCCCGCTCAGACTAAGGCACCAGCCAAGGACAATACAGGCGGTAAACTTTAAACCCCTACCCAGATCTAGGCAATGGTCAGAACATTCTCCACAGTTGAATGGAGAGTGGGATATGACTTTCTCACGTACTCTGGTGCCTCACATTTGACCATGTCCCCTGGAGGGCGGGGGGGATCTGGTGTCACTCAGAGGAAGGACAGCAGGTTACCAAGAAGAGACTTGATACCCTATGAGCATATACAGGGGGAGGTAATCCCCCTCAGGAACAGTCATAGGGGAGGGGAATAAGGGGAAAAGGGGAAGGAGGGAAGAATGGGAGGACACAAGGGATGGGATAACCATTGAGATGTAACAAGAATAAATTAATAAAAATAAAAGATAAAAAATAAATAAAAGATAAAAAAATTGCAGAATGCATGTACTTATCAATTAATGAGACATTCCTGTATCATCGTATATTACTTCTAAATGTGTCAATGTGGATAGAGCACTAGCATATAGCCACTTCAATATGCATCTGTCCATAAAAGAAGATATAAAACTACCATTCTTTCAAAAATTCAGGAGATTTTCTTTATAATTTTCATTAACATACCTAAAGTTCTATAATCACACTCTTTACTATATAAAAATTTCATATTTTCTTTCTTTCAAAATAACTGTGTTACCAGAAAGTACATTTCACATAGTCTCAGTCATCAGTGTATGAACAAATATATATATATATATATATATAATATTCACTTTTTTATTATTGAAAATAGTAATTTTATACAATATACACTGATTATGGCTCCCTTGGTTATTCCTTGCAATTTCTCCTCACCTCTCCTTCAACCTTTTTAGGATAGACAGAGATGATCCACACCCTTTCTGTTTCTTGAATCTACTCCTCAACTTAAGGCCTTAATTGTTACTCACAAGGTTATTTTTAATTCATTGGTATATGATTTTGTATATTTATCCAAAATGAGTTTAGTTTTTATACACTGATATAGAATTCAAATTTAAGATTGTTCTTTTTTTTTTATTATTAATTTATCCTTGTTACATCTCAATGTTTACCCCATCCTTTGTATCCTCCCATTCTCCCCTCCCTCCCATATTCCCATTATTCCCCTACCCTATGACTGCTCCTGAGGGGAATTACCTCCCCCTGTATATGCTCATAGGGTATCAAGTCTCTTCTTGGTAACCTGCTGTCCTTCCTCTGAGTGCCACCAGATCCCCCCCGCCCTCCAGGGGACATGGTCAAATGTGAGGCACCAGAGTACGTGAGAAAGTCATATCCCACTCTCCACTCAACTGTGGAGAATGTTCTGACCATTGCCTAGATCTGGGTAGGGGTTTAAAGTTTACCGCCTGTATTGTCCTTGGCTGGTGCCTTAGTTTGAGCGGGACCCCTGGGCCCAAATCTGCCTATCATAATGCTCTACTTGGAGGTTTCTAGGACCCTCTGGATCCTTCTATTTTGCTATTCTCCCATGCATCTCTCATTTAGAGTCCCAGTAGGATGTCCTCCCCTCTGTCCCAGTTTCCTGGTAAGTGAAGGCTTTTGTGGGACATGCCCCTTGGGCTAGTATGCAGATATAAGTGAGTATATACCATTTGAGTCTTTCTGCTTCTGGGTTAACTCACTCATTATGATCATTTCTAGCTCAATCCATTTGTCCACAAATTTCAGGAATTCCTTGGTTTTAATAGCTGAGTAGTATGTACTACAGTTTTTTTTCATCCATTCTTCTACTGAGGGACACTTAGGCTGTTTCCATGTTCTGGCTATAATAAGGCTGCTATGAACATGGTTGAGCAAATTTTCTTGTTGTGTGCTGGAGCATCTTCTGAGTATATTCCAAGGAGTGGAATAGCTGGGTCTTGAGGAGGCCCTATTCCCAGTTTTCTGAGATAGCACCAAATTGATTTCCAAAGTGGCTGTACTAGTTTGCATTCCCACCAGCAATGAAGGAGTGTTCCTCTCTCCCCACATCCTCGCCAGCATGTGGTGTCCCTTGAATTTTTGATCTTAGCCATTCTGATGGGTGTAAGATGGAATCTCAGAGTTGTTTTGATTTGCATTTCCCTGATGACTAAAGAGGTTGAACATTTCTTTAACTGTTTCTCAGCCATTTGATATTCCTCTGTTGAGAATTCTCTGTTTAGTTCCAAGCCCCATTTCCCAATTGGGTTATTTGGTTTGGTGGTGTTTAATTTCTTGAGTTCTTTATATATTTTGGATATTAGACCTTTGTCAGATGTAGGGTTGGTGAAGATCTTTTCCCAGTCTGTAGGCTGTCGCTTTGTTCTCTTGACAGTGTCTCCTGCCTTACAGAAGCTTCTCAGCCTCATGAGGTCCCATTTATTAATGGTTGACATTAAGGCCTGGGCCGTTGGTGTTCTGTTCAGGAAGTTGTCTCCTGTGCCAATATGTTCCAGGCTCTTCCCCACTTTTTCTTCTAAGTGACTTAGTGTCTCTGGTTTTATGTTGAGGTCTTTAATCCACTTGGATTTGAGTTTTGTGCAGGTGGCAGATTCTTACACACATACACACTACATTTTTTTTCTACTCTAATATGAGTATTGTACCCAGACAACTCAAGTAGAATACAAAGTTTACTTCCAATACTTTGATATTGCAGGCTATTTGGGATAAGTAAGTTTTATAAGTTAATTGTTAGTAGATTAAATCATGGTCTTGTCAATTACTAGTACATTTATGTTACAAGAATATACATCCTAGATTTAACAGGTAGATAGGATTTTATAGTTACCTTATAGTGTATATGATTATACAGTTATCTTATAGTTAGATAAAGTAAAATAGTTAGATAAGGTCTTCAAAAACCTCAGAGACCTCCAGAATATGGCATTTAAAGATGTTTTTATTACTTTAATGACTCATTGACAAGAAGGAGGTTAACTCCTGGCAACACCTAGCCTATATCAAATAAGATGATGAGCATCAAAGAACCTCCTTATGGAGATGCCTTCAAATGTAGTAAACCAGTTACTGGGCAAATGTCCTCATTTTGGCTACAGACAGAATTCTGGCGAAATATGGGCAAGTTTGGATGTAGGCAGAGTCAAAGGCCAAACTCTGCCAAAACAAGGTATCCAAGTACTGAATAGTTCCTGCCTCACAAATATGTCTGTCAGATTTACTTGACCCAAAGGCTGAATATGATGCTCCAACATTATAGAGAGTTTTGTATGACTGTTTGGGCAGCAAACTGTTTCTGTCGTTTTTTTCCTTTTGGCAGCTGCTAACCTACACTTCCTGTTTACTCAGGTAATTAGTTTTCTTCCTTCTTAAGTCTCTGATGGGGTTGAAGACCAGATAGTTCAGTTTTACAATTAAGCTTAGCTGTTTACAGGTTAAGATGTTTTTAGGTGTAGATAGATGTTTTAAGTTGATAGAGATGAGATATGATAGATATTTATTTACATTAAGAATTTTAGACTTACCAAGACAGGAAAGATGTTTTCTTCAAGGCGTCAAAAACACATAGCCAAAACACTGTGAATGTAACATTTATAGAATTCCTGTTTGTTTTGTGGTTCTTCCTGCTGTATGTAGTTTATTTTATTTATGTGTGATAATATAAATGCATATGTAAAAAGGAAATATAATAAAAATATAATAAAATATAATAAAGATTGACTGGAGCTGTAACAAATGATAATATTCTAAATGTCTGACTTGCACCTCCAAGTTCATATTTTAATACTCTCTGAATAGTATAACCCAAAAAGTGGAGTTTCTAAGCAAATAGGATACATACATCCAACTGTGTGAAAAATATGAAAATATCTGTGTTCTGAAATGATTTTACCAAGTTAAGTTGGCCATTCTCAATGTATGGATATTCTCAGAGTCTCACATCCATTCTGATATTTGCTTCATGTAGTCACCCCCACAAAATTATAATAAACCCATTTTTATAAATCTCAGTTTATTAAAAATAACAAATGATAAATATGTATAAGTGAATAGAATCATACTGATAATTGCAATTATAACTGTATTTAAAACAATCCTCTTCACTTTCTACAAATTAATTATTGTATACAATTTTTCCCTCACTTGCTACAGGGTTTCTAGTGTCAGTCCAAACTTAAAGTTTTAGAAATTGAGAAAACATTCCACAAGCTAATTGTGAGAAAGGCAAAACTAATTAAAGTTGCTAAATCAGGAAAATCAGAAATTTATCTCATCATTGATGGGGAAATTTTCCCATGCAAATCATTAACAAATAAAATTCCACAATACGTTACATGGGAACATGCCAGTAGTGGGTACTAAAAGTATGTACTGTCTTTGAATTTCAAAAGAAAAAGAGGAGGAGGAGGGGGAGGAGGAGGAGGAAAAGGAGGAGGAGGAAGAAAACTGTGATGTTAAGTCAATGAAAATAAGCTATCATATTAAAATAATCAAGAAAACATAATTTCAAACATATAGACTAAACATTTGGTTAAATGTGATTTGTTTTTTAAATTCAGCAAGTCACAAATAAAATACAATCAACAAAGCAGACAAGCAAAACTGTCACCAATACACATCATGTTTACTAATGAAATATGGAAAGATTTCTGCTGTAATTGAAACCAAACAAGAATGTTTCTTCTTCTTGCTTGTATTCATTAGATCAGCTATTGCACAAATGCAGCTGAAGAAGAAATCTACGTCTAAATACTGAAAGGGTGATACCAATTGGATTATTGCATGTATCCTCATAGTGGCATGCAGAGAATCCTAAATGTGCACTGTAAGTTCCCTGAGGTGCCAGCCAGTAGGCACCCCATTCCCAAGACTTCTCTGTTGGCTATCACTGCCATTTCCAGCCCCTCGCGACTTGAGCGTGGCAAGGCTCTGCCCTACAGGGAAAAAAAAAAAGCCCATGATTAGGCCACAAAATCCCACCAATCCCTGTCCTTTCCCAAAATCAGGCTATTTAATCCCCGTGGCCACCCTGGAAATCTCTGCCCCCTCCAAGAAACCCTATATAAGATGTGCACAGTTTGAGGGCGGGCATGTTTGTATCTGTCCCTCCCAACAAATCTCTTGTGTGAGGCTTATTGTGTAGCGTGACTTTGTAATATCCCTTGGCTCCTGACTACCAGGATACCTTTCCCCTCTTAGCTGCAACACTTACTTACTCCAATATAACTCTTATTAAGGAAATTATGATGCTTTAGTATGTTATTCAGTTAAAATTGATGGTGGCTCATGCCTGAATACTACAGATAACAGTCTATTGCTCAAGGGATAAAGCATTACTCATTTAAAAAGCCTCCACTGTCAAAGCTTGCTTCTACCTTGTAGTATAAAACATTTTGGAAACACTGTGTCTGAAATGCCTTCATGTAAGATTGGTAATAACTTTCTGGAGGAGAAAGTAAGTCTCTACCCAGTGATACGATTTGCAATAAACAATGTGGACATTTTTACTCAATAAAAAATATTTTTAAATTTAAAATAAGAAATCCAGTTGTCACAGGGATGGAAAAGACCATGACAGCACAAACAGCATATGTTCTGTATACCAGTATCTTATCAAATTTGCTATTGGCACCCATTTAGGTGAGGCAGTTCAGACAGAGCTAGTAAAAACAAAAGGCACAAAATTGAATCCCATTTCTAGCTTGTGCTTTCTTAAATTTTTTTCACTCAAACATTTTTTTTGAGAACATTTATACAACTTTGTGTATATGGTGACATAAACTAGGTATTCAAATCAAAGACTTTCTGTTAACAATATTTAAGAAAATTTACTTTCAACAAGTCTTTGGAATGCATGCGATTTTGCCATTTATTAAAGATGAAAGAAAATTTGCACACTATTAAGATGGGTCCAGTTGCAGGATATTTGATCCCATTGTGAACTCTGAGCAGTGAACTGGAAAAATCTGCTTCATGTTGGGGTATGGTTGAGTCCTAGCACACACCTTTAACCCAAGAGCTTTCTGAAAACAAGATCTAAATACAGACAACCATAGGTCAAAGGACAGAGCAAGCAACCATATAACATGAGAAAACATGGGAAAGAGGGACATTGAGTTGAAGGATATTTTTAAAAATGTGGAGGAGGAAAAGGAGCTTTTTCCTTCTGAGATGTCAGCTGAGTAGGAGGGTCAGCTGGATGCTTTCCCTACCTCTCAGAGTTAATAGGCTTTCACTCCAATATCTGACTCCTGAGTCTTTTTTAGCAAAATCAAACATTTGGGATTTTGTCTTTTAAAAACAACAGACTAGACTTGTTTGCTTTTACAAAAATAGTTAAATTTTGGCAGAATATTTGATACCAGACTATAGTATCTTAAATTTTTTCAAGAAAGTACAAACATTAGAGCTATAATAATCAATGCTGTGAACACCACTTTGTACAAACTCATGGTGCAAAATGTCAGAAATATGCTTAAGGTATTTTCTGAACTTCTTTAAAAATCCAGCCTAATTCCAAGCCAAGACTTTTTTTTTTTTTTTTATGAAACACAACTTTGCAACTCAGGCAATCTCTTTTAAATCAAACACAGGACAATAACGTGATACTTACATATTAAGGAATAACAATGAGAAATATTAATGTCTTTATTTTTTTTTTTATAATGGATCGATTCTACAAAGAGAAGAAAACTTTACATGCACAGTAACCACACTCCAATTCTTAACATGTGGTACCCTACGTTTTTAACTGACTTGTTCGAGAGTGTATTCACTTGCTTTGTGTGCTGCATCATCATGAACACCACCAAGTTTGCATGCTTTGTGTTCAGAACCAAGGCTTCAGCGAAGTCAGAAACTGTAAAATTCACTGATCACACATGCCTCAGATTCATTCGTGTTTTATTCAGTATTATTTTATGTATATTGTACACTCAGGAACCTTTTAATGTCTTCATGACTCCATATCCATTTATAGGACCTCAAATAGGATCCTACCCCTGACTTTAAGATTACCATGGAAGTGGTATAGCCAGCAGGATAGGCTATATACAAAGTTAATCATACCCTCTGTAATTTCAATACCAGACATAGCCTCATTACATGATTCATAAATACCTTAATTTTATTGCTAAGATTATTTGATCATTCCTGTGTTGTTTCTGTGGCTCAAGTACATATACTTCTGAATATTCAGCACCCATTATTTTTCCTTAATCATTGCACCTTGCTGGCAGAATTCAAAGTAAAATTGCCATGAATTTTAAAATATACTATACTTACTACTGCAATGCATATTTATTTGCACCTGGTCTTCTACTGTTACTTTGGGAATTTGTAGCAATGTTCTCCATACATTCTGTGGGGAAGGGCTGTTGTATAACCCCAAATGAACCTAATGGCATTTTATGGATAAAAATAAAGGCACTAAGACCTTTTAATACTTCAAATCTTAGGCCTTAGCTGGACAGACTCTCAACTAGCTCATCTAAGTTAACCTGACCACCTAAGACCACCCCATGCAGCCATATGTATGGCTATACTTTCCAGGTCCATAGTCAAGTCTGTCTCATCTCATCTAGCAAACAGCCTTTCCTTTTCTTCTTCCAAGGGTTCCTATCTGTCTCCCAGGTAGTCCCACTTCCACTTATCTCTATACCCAACTACAGGCTTTCAGCAACTTTCATTACCCAACTGGGGACAATTTTGGAGGCAAGGTTCACATCCTGAATATGTGAGAATCTGCCCATGGAACAACAGCAAATAGCTTGATGTGGCAAGGCACAGGCAGGCAGATCACTGTGAGTTTGGGGCCAGCTGGTCTACAAAGCAAATCCAGTGCAGCCAAAACTACACAGAGAAACTCTGTCTTGAAAAAAAGCAAAAGAAAAAAAAAAAAAAAAAAAAAAAAAAAAAAAGGAAAGAAGAAAGAACAAACAAGGATCCTGTGTGGCAAGCAAACAACACTTGAACACATAGTAATTCCTGATCTGTTGGAGGTTGGTCTGGTGGATTTTGATGCTAGTTACTTTTTATTGTCCATGCCCTACCTCTATCTTGCCTAACAGTCTAACTTATTTGACCAATAAAAGGTAATTACACCTGGGCAGGGCAAGTGTAATAGGTGTGGCTAAGGTTCCAGGGCTGGGGGAGACAGAGAATCTGGGGAGAAAGAAAGACAGGGTAGAAGGGAGGAGAAGAAGGTTGCACCATCATCGATTAGGTGGAGAGCCACATGGCCAACGTGGACAGAGACTTGACTCAGATGAAGAACATTGGCAAGTATTTGGGATAATGGATGGGAGGTAGCTTGACAGAAATTATTAGAAGCAGATGGCATGGGATTGTGGCAGGTATCCCATACCTGCCCCTCGATGGGAAGTAGTTTAGAGGATTAATATCTGTCCTGCCCCAGATTAACTAAGGTTATTTTAAAATATAACAGGTGCCTGTGTCTTGATTGATTGTCCAGTGGGTTATAAAATACCACTGTAATAATAATTATAGGCCTAATAATAAACACTACATAGGCCGTACTGGTAATTTAACTGCAACACAGATCAACCTCAATAAAGGGCAGCATAGGAGAAGCTGCATTCTTTGTTTGCTAGGTCCACATGAGAGTGTCAGAGCCTATCTAATATTAAATGTGCTTCTTAGTATTAGAGAATAACAATATTATAACACTGAAAATATAATATTTAGGATATGGCTGTAGCATAGACATATGTGTTTATGACCAGCTTATTAAAGTTGGTCATGACATGTGATTCTCTAGGATAACTCATTCTGACACTTTTTGCAACTTTTTGTTTTATTAGCATATTTTATTTATATGTAATAATGAGTTCAATGGCATATTACACTTATGCCTAATGTATCTGTATCATATACTCTCCACCCCATAATTACCATGTTCACCTCTTTTCCCTGCTAATCTTCTTCTTCCTCTCTCACCCTGCTTTTACTTTCATGTCTTTTTTCCTAGGATGCTCGAATGAGTGTCAGTTTCATTTAGGGAAGTATGAAGGAGAGCTGGTATGAACAGGACCACAGACACCTTACTATGGGGCACGTGGCCTTGGCACCAGGGAAACGAGCATGGAGTTAGATGGAGATGTCCAAATCCCAGAAATATCAATCTCGAGATCAGTAGGAGTAAGGATTACTACCTCCCTGTTCTGTGCCTGCATGCCCTTGTTCAGGTCGTTTCATTCAACCTCCCTCCTCTGCAGTTCTCATGTGGCCTGGCACCTGGAATTCCTCCCCATGTAAATAAAGATTATCAGCATCTAGGCCCCAACCAATGATATGAACCCACCCTCAAAATCCCTTCCCACGCCCCAAGTTTCACATAGGCCTTGTTCACCCTGAATAAAGCTCACAAGCTCTTTCACCAAATATCAAACATCAGTCTGAGTTGCTGCCTCACTGGGAAAGCTCCCAGCTAAAAGGCTGAACCCTTGAAGGGTTGTTTCAGAAAAGGCTTTCTCCCTCCAGGCTTCTGCCTCAAGACAAACTGTTAGTACCTATGTGCTACCTTTTTTATTGTGACCTTTACAAAGAGAAAGACCTCATATCACATAAAGCACTTTGGTGTTTCTTTCAACTAATGTTTTGTTTGTTTATGAAGACAGCTCATTCTAAATTGATATAGACAGCCTAGAGAGCAATTGAAAGTATAATTTTTGTCCAATTGCCAATTAATCAGGAGTTAAAAGCACTTGAGCAGAGAATTGGCAAATGCTGCATTTAGAGCAAAGAACCGGCGTTCTTTATCACATAAATGAAGACATTTTCTATCAAAAGAAAAAGTCTTGGAAAATGAATAGGCATTATAATCACATTACCCAGGTCATGTAATTTGTTTTTCCTCTTTTGTAAAATCTGTCATAGAACAAGTAGATGGCATTGAGTGGTGTGCATCACTGTATTACTACACGGTTAGTGAGTCTTCCAGAACAGGACTTATCTTTCCTTGTGATGCCTTAAAATTTCTACCATCTTCTGTTTCCTTTCCTCAGTCACACTCATATGTGCTTTAGACTTCCCTGTGTTTTAGGTAGCCTTAGGACAAGGAGTGAAAAGTTCTGCACTGTTACAAAAGCAGAATGGTGCTGACAGGTTCCAGGGGCACAACAAAAACTTTTATTGAACTGAGGTGCCACAGGAATGTAGCCACCTTCTTTAGTATGCAACTTGTGTTCTACCTTAACCAGCCTTTGCCTGGCATGAAATTCGGTTCTCATGTAGGCAGAAAGGGTTTATTTCCAATACAACCACATGACATTGGTCTTCATTTTTCTACTGGATGAAGACATTACATCAAGTGTTTTCATTTTTTTTTAAAATATTAGTCTCTAAAGTACTTATATCACTTTTTCATTTTTTCTTATTATTTTTAAAACATGTTATTTTATTTTATTACACATGAATAAAACAAACTACATACAGCAGGGAGAACCATGACACAGTCAGGAGTTATACAAATGTTACATTCATAATGATTTGGCTATTTGTATTTGACAAACTTGAAATAAACATCTTTCCTGTCTTGTTGAGTCAAAATTTCTGAATGAAATTCAATATCTATCATATCTCATCTTTATTAACATAAATCCTTTTTTCTTGCTTTAAAAGATCTTATCCCCTAACCACCTAAATTTGATTGTAAAACTAAACTCTCTGGTCTTCAACCCCACTCAGAGACTTGAGAAGGAATGAAACTTAAATGCCTAAGTGAACCAGTAGTGCAAGTTAGCAGCTTCCAAATGAAAAATGATAGAGAGAGTTTATTCCTGAACAGTCACCCAATACTCTCAATAATGTTGGAGCCTCATCTTCTGCCTTCTAGCACAATATCTCTTCCATGTTTATTTGGGAGGCAGGGACTATTGGGGACTTGCTTACCCTGTCTTGGCAGAGTTCAGCCTTCGAATCTGCTTGCATCTAAGCTTGCCCATTTTTAGGCAGAATTCTGTCTGTGGCAGAAACTAGGACATTTTTCCCAGTGGCTTGTTTGCCACATTTGAAGCCAACTCCATAAGGAGGTTCTTTGATGCTCATCATCTTCTTTGAGGTCAGCTGGGTATTGTCAGGGTTAACTTGTCTTGTTAATCTTTAGAATAATAAAAACATCTTTAAATGCCATATTCTGTGGGTCTCTGAGGCTTTTGAACACCTTATTTAACTATTTTACCTTATATATCAATAGAACCATATCTATCTGTTAGACTTAGGATATATATTCTTGTGCTAAATCAGACTAGTATTTGACATGACCATGATTTGCATCAATATATAAAATTCTATACCAATGACTTATAGATAACCTTCTTTGTGAGTAACGTTAAAGCCTTGAGTTAAGTAATAGGTTCAATCATCTACCTTTTGTTCTATGCTCCCTCTATATTTCTATATCCCCCCTTTTTTTCTTTTCAGCTCCTATTTCCTTACCTATAGATTAAAGATAAAGGAAAAGAGGAACATCCCTGAGTTCAGCCTAGTTTTCTCTCTGTACAAGACCAATAATAACTTGTAACAAATTCCTGATGAAAATAAGCATTTATACACCAAGAGAGCAAACAGAACCCTATCCAACCCTCCTTAGAGGGAATGAGACGTCATTCTTTTAATGTTTCTTCAGGCTGAATTAGGGCACATAATACCTTAGAAGGGGCCCCCCTAAAAATTGAGGAAAATGGTTAAGCAAGCCAAGGGTTGCATTTGTGGCTAGTTTCTAAATGTTGAGAGATTCCATCCTTAATAGGAGTCCTGTGTGGGACAGATTGAAGTACGGGACCAATTGGGATCAGAAGCTTTCTACAACACTGTCTGGGAAGGTGTCCATTTCTGATGGGTAGCAGCAACATAGGCGTCTGGGGCTGGAACATGGAGATTGCAGGATGTCAGTGTCCAGTATACTGAAAGGAATGAATCCTGTCAAGTCTGATCTAGTGTAAGCGTCTGGTTCTTTTGTTCTGAAAACATAATTTCTTGTAAGAATTATACAGTTCTAACAGTCTGAGATTCCATATTACACCTATTCAAATGGCTAAGATAAAAAGAAAAAAAAACCTCAGGTGACTGCACATGCTGGTGAGGATGTAGAGAAAGAGGAACACTCTTCTGTTGCTGGGGGGAGTGTCAACTTGTACAACCACTTTGGAAATCAATCTGGTGCTTTCTTAGGAAATTGGAAATAATTCTACTCATTCCTGGGAATATACCCAAAAATGCTCCACCATCCAACAAAGACATTTGCTCAACTATGTTCATAGCAGCTTTATTTGTAATAGCCAGATCTGGAAACAGCCTAGATATCCCTCAACTTAAGAATGGATAAAGAAACTGCAGTACATCTACACAATGGAATACTATTCAGCCATTAAAAACAAGGAAATCTTGAATTTTGCAGGCAAATGGATGGAACTAGAAATGATCCTCCTAAGTGAGATAACCCACACCCAAATAGTTACGCATAGTATACACTCACTTTTATGTGGATTTTGGCCCAACATAGACATCCTCTGAGAGACTCCACCCAGCAGGGGATAGGGACAGTTACCGAGACTCGAAGTTGGATACTGGGCAGAGTAATGACAGTGCAGGGTGGTCTTGCTAGGCCACAGAGGAAGAAATTATATGTTATACAGGGGATGCTAGATAAACTGAGGGCAGATGTTAGGGGAGGAGGGCTGCCTTTTCTAAGGACTAGGAGAGACAGGGAAAAGGGAAGAGGGAGGGAATGAGATGAAGAGATGATGTGGTAGGTGTGGGATCAGGAGGCATTGAGGGAGGGGTTGGCAATTGGGATGTAAATAATTCAAAGTACAGAACAAGCAGGTAACATATATTGCTAATCCTACTACAGGGGAATAGTTCTGAGACTGGCAGAGATATGAATGTGTATGCACAGTGAGGCTCCATGTTGGCCACAGATTTCCTGTGAGTTATTACTAGAGGCCATTTTTAATATGGCATGAAGGAAGATTTGCAGACATCTTGGGCTAGTATGCAGATATAAGTGAGTATATACCATTTGATTCTTTCTGCTTCTGGGTTATCTCATTCATTATGATCGTTTCTAGCTCAAATAATTTATCTACAAATTTCAGGGATTCCTTGTTTTTAATAGCTGAGTAGTATTCCATAGTGTATATGTACCACAGTTTCTTTATCCATTCTTCTACTGAGGGACACTTAGGCTGTTTCCATGTTCTGGCTATTATGAATAAGGCTGCTATGAACATGGTTGAGCAAATTTTCTTGTTGTGTGCTGGAGCATCTTCTGGGTATATTCCAAGGAGTGGAATAGCTGGGTCTTGAGGAAGCCCTATTCCCAGTTTTCTGAGATAGCACCAGATAGATCCAAAGTGGCTGTACTAGTTTGCATTCCCACCAGCAATGAAGGAGTGTTCCTCTCTCCCCACATCCTTGCCAGCATGTGGTGTCCCTTGAATTTTTGATCTTAGCCATTCTGATGAGTGTAAGATAGAATCTCAGAGTTGTTTTGATTTGCATTTCCCAGATGACTAAGGAGGTTGAGCATTTCTTTAAGTGTTTCTCAGCCATTTGATATTCCTCTGTTGAGAATTCTCTGTTTAGTTCCAAGTCCCATTTCTCAATTGGGTTATTTGGTTTGGTGGTGGTTAATTTCTTGGGTTCTTTATATATTTTGGATATTAGACCTTTGTCAGATGTAGGGTTGGTGAAGATCTTTTCCCAGTCTGTAAGCTGTCGCTTTGTTCTCTTGACAGTGTCTCCTGCCTTACAGAAGCTTCTCAGCCTCATGAGGTCCCATTTATTAATGGTTGACATTAAGGCTGGGCCGTTGGTGTTCTGTTCAGGAAGTTGTCTCCTGTGCCATATGTTCCAGGCCATTCACCACTTTTTCTTCTAAGTGACATTAGAGCTTCCAGCCTGGGGAAATCGCGAGAAAGACCAATTTGTAAAGGGAAGCTTATAATAGCATTTCCCAGAAAATTTATTCCCACAAAGAACAGGTATGACTCAACAGTTATAAACATGTGCATGGCCAGTATTCAGGTCCAGAAACAGAATTTTATATCATCCTTTAAGCCTTTGTGATTGTCTTGTTCCAGTAACCACTCTTTGCTTTACTAGAACATCTGCCTCAGTGTTTGTAGCATGTTGTCTTTCTCATTACATCATATAATATAGTAGTATTATATACTATGGAAATATTTAGAGGAAGAAGTCAGAGAAATAAAACATAGACTTGATAGCAGTGTCACTTTAGGCATATACTGAGAGGGTTTAAATTCCAAAAATAGAAGACAGGCAATGATGTCCAACTCTAAACAAATGCAAACTGACTTTTCTTTCTTCCTAAACATACTTAGTCTTTCTTTTCCTTTCTCCAAAATACCTACCTCTGGAAAACTTGACCACCTGATGGTTACAGGCTGCACTCTTCTGCCTGCCTACTGTTGTGCCTCAGCTTCGTTGCATTCATTGCCTTTAGGATCTTATGAAATCTGACAATATTTCTTATCTCGTAGCCTTCTGGGGCTCCTTTTGCCCACCCTGTCTAAAGTAATTTCCTTTTACCTGCAGTGCAGCAGCTGCTCTGTATCTTTTAGTCATTTATCCTCCACACATTAGCAAAACTTCTGTATTTCAAGGATATTTAAAATAATTGATTTCCTGCTATCAGAAAGGCCCAATTCCAGGAATGCATTTGTAGATAATCTACCTACATGTTAAATTATTACAGTCTTGTTTTATGCTTACAAAACACTTATGTTATTTTTTCCTTAGTGTCCACATCACAGCTGCAGTCCTACTCACTGTAACGAGTTAAGTTTTTTCATAGTTTACATGAACATTATTCTGCATCAATATACATATAAGAGTTGAAAGACATATGATGAGAAATTATGAAATTAGCTCATGCCTCTTCCCAAAGTTGTAAAAATAGGTGAGACAAAATAATGTGAGGATTACAAAGTGAACTTTTGGAGTCAAAAGAGATTAAGATGAAAGCTGTAATGAAACCAAATATTTTACTTCAGTATATTTTAATTTTTCTCTAAAATATTTATAGTAGTAATACCTTTTGTGTTGACTTCTTGAAGATTTAAATAAGTTAATACACTTTATACAAGCATAAAATCTGCATTGTCAGTTATAAAATAAAGAGTATTTTGCTGGTTTAATTTTTAGCTTAGAGCTATAGGAATAGAGTTGCTTAGAAAGGTTAATACTAGCCATGACTTGTTTTAAATAATAAACATTAGGGGTTGTTATATATCAACCATGCATTAAATAAGCATTTTTGAATGGCCATAGTAAGTAATTAAGATTTAGGTACAAATGTTTTATTCATTCACATATTTATTATATATGTCTCTTTATGTTCAGTCCCATTTTCATTATAATTAACTCAGATGTACCTACAAACTGAGTACAGTCTTCGTTATGTCCATTAAATACATGTAACACTATCTACAATAATTATCTTTTTATTAAAAAGTGATAGGGTGGTTAAAAACTTTGCATGATCATAAAAGGCATCATCATGATTTGAATAAAATTATTTAGGATGCATCATTGTCCTGAAAAATCACCCAGTAGACTTGGGTGGTTTATCTCAGTGGAACAACAAGGCTCAATATGTATAAGCTTCATCTCCAGCATAAAATTGAAAGAATAAAAGAGTAATAAAAATAAATAAGGAAAGAACACTAAGCTAAAATTAACTGACCTTATAATAATCTGATTTCTTTTTCTGGAAACATAATCGAAGCATATTTCAGTGAGCATAAAGGCATGATTCTAAGAAGTACCAGGATATGAGGAAGTTTCCAAATTTGTGTATAAGTCCCAGGGCTACTGACAGCATCCAACACTTTCCTAACTCACAGTGAACGGAGTGTGGATATTTATGTGGAAGAAAAGATATGATTACAAAAAGAGGCATGAATCACAAACTCATTTCAAACACTCTCCAATGGGCAGAGGAATCATCCTAATGATGGCATTGTGATATGACCTTTCCTTCAGAGCAGTAAGAGTGAATTGTTACATGGCCTTCCTTAAAAATAAATAACATTTCTGAAAGTAGTCATGCTACTTTTTTGTTAACTCACTTATTTTTCAAATACATATGCATCAGTTTTCATATTTTGAGTAAGTGAGTTAACAAAAATGTCATCTTTAGATAGAAGAATAAGTTGTATATTTTCTATTTTACAGAGTAGGTTTATATTTCTGTTGAAATTAAATTAAGAGAATAATGTAATAAACATTTCAAGGGGTTTAAAGCCATGTTTTTAAAAAAAAAAATTCCCATCCCAAACCCCAATAAGATAAAGATTAATTGGGTCATTTCTAATATCTTTAATATGGTTGCTTTCTTTTTTATGTACTACCTTCTACTTTTTTTTCACAGAGATTTCTCATTTTAGTAATTATATATTGTGTTTGTTTGCTTTAAGAAAGAGGAATGGTGATAAGGAAAACTGGTAAAATATATTGTGTGAAACAATTTAAAATTATTTTAAAACAATTTTCTACTTAGTTGTACATATTATGTTTAAACCACCTGACCAGGCTCCATTTTAACTTCACCCTCCACCCTTTTATTTCTGGAAGTTCGACTACACCTGTGTTATTTTAAGATGTTTACTCTTTTTTCATAATCTCTATGTGCTAACTCACATCTATTCAGAAACTCCGTGTCCTCTGACAGTTTCTTTGTCAATGTTGGTGTGTCCTCCCCAATTCATTACTTGTGTAGCTATTGTCTCTTGTGTCTTGCTGTCCGGCGTTTTTAAGAACACATGCATACTCACACTCGCTGATTCCCAGTCTATGTGCTAATGAGAAACTTTGAGTGTACTCTCCTGCAGGTGCTATCTATCCACTTTACTAAGTGTCTGGATACTTCAACTTGAAACACTGAAAAAGGAAAATGTCAGCAAGTTGCCCTCCCTGAGGAATCATAGGACAATGTGAAAGTTCAGATCTAGTGCTCAAATAGGACACTTGCCAGTATTTGACTCTAAGCATTATACATATAGTTTAGTATCTGACTGTTTTCTGCCTTTATTTTTTACTATGACCGAGTGCAGTGTTGTTTCCCATTTGTGCGTGCATGCGTGCATGCGTGCATGTGTGTATATATGTGTGTGTGTGTGTGTGTGTGTGTGTGTGTGTGTGTGTGTGTATGTATGTATGGTTTATATTATGGAGGAGAGAAGTTTAAGGTCTGTGCAGATGTTTCTGACTGTATGGTAGAGACTAAACGAAGGTTACTCTATGCTTCATTTGTTGGGAAAAGCAATAGCCCTCAGTATATTGATACAAACAATCAAGGTCTGTGTGAACCAGTGGCCCCAAGTGCCGGACTGTTTAGATAGAGCAAGTTTATAAAACTGATCTCCTAATGCCTCTCTTTGCCTTATTTTCCCTGTCTATTTGCCACATTGTGCAAGCTATTTTCTTTTCTTTTTTCTTTTCTTTTCTTTTTTTTAGGTTATAATAATTACACCATAATTCCTCTTCCCTTTCCTCATTCACACCTCCCATATACCCATTCTTGGTCTTTTTCAAATTCATGGTCTCTTTTTCATTAACTGCTCTTACATATGTATGTACACGCATATAGATATATGTCCCTAAATATAACCTACCAAGTCTAAAGCGCTCTGCTTTTCTTAGTTGCCCACTTCATTGTGAAGGCTTGAAGCATCCTGGGCTCTCCCCTGTCCATTTTTAGCATGTCTAACTGTTGTTCTTACTCAGCTCAAGTTTAGGAAGTTATGTCCATGAGACCTTATGGGTGTAGTTTCTGGGATATTTAAAGACACAATCTCACTTTAGTCTTCCTGTTCATCTGGTTCTTACAGGCACTCTGCTCTCTTTTCTTCACTGTTCTCAGAGCCTTAGGTTCAGGAGGAATATTTTGTAGATGTATCCACTGCCACTAGGTAACCCAATCCTGTGGTGTAATTACTTATAATTTTCTGTAGGGGTCTCTCCATCTATCGCAACGAAAAATGTCCTAGATGAAGGGTATATCTGTAAGTATAAAGAGAAATACTTCGAATATACTTAGGAAATAGATTGGTTTAGTAAAGTGGTGGTTGAAGGTTCTTGTCCAAGATCCATGGCGTTATTAGTACTGAGTAGTTAGCGAGGTTTCCAGTACCATGGGTGGGATCCATTTGGTTGAGCAGGTCATAGTCTACTTAGAGATCTGTTGGTTACCTTCAAGTCATACATGTTACTACTGAACCCTTAGGGATATTATGCCACGCTAGTAGTTGTGGCTCATATAGCTGGATAGGACAGTTGGTTGCTTCCTTTCTTTGAAAGGTTTAATGGTAACAACTTCTAGTACAATCAAAGCTAGTCCTCAGGGAGGAGTCATTCAGGTCAGTTCCAGGTAAAGGTCCCACGGTGGAATTCATAGTGTCTTTACCAACAGAGACTTACCTTCTGGAGGACAACCAAGGCCAATGGCAATAGTCTGTAATGTTTTTGAATTCTCTTGGGCAACTCTGACCAACAGCTCAATAGAAGGCTTTTGAAGCCTGGTGCTTAGGTTTTCATTAGGTAGTATATATCTTCATACATGAACTTACATGTATGTTAGGGTTTTTTTCTAATTTTAGGTAGAGAGTTAATACTATGATTCCTTATAATTTTCAGACATATTTGCTATTATTTTGTCGCCATTCTTCTGTATTTATATCCCTATCCTCCTCCTAATGGCCCCCACCTTTTTTCCCCAGATCATATTTTTTGTACTTTCTTATTTCACTCCCGATTGGTCCCCCACGTCCCCCACCCTGATAATGTTCCTCTTTCACTTCTTTGGTTTCTTCAGTTATATCAGGATATGTACTCACATCTAAGGATTTGGAGCTAGGCTCATGCATTGGGAAAGAACATGCAACATTTGTTTCTCTTGGTTACTTCACCCAGAAAGATCTTTTCTAATTTCATCCCTTTACTTGCAAAGTTCATTATTTCACATTTTCCTTTTAGTTAAATAAAATTCCAGTGTACAGGCACCACATTTTCATTATTCAGTCATCAGCTGAATGACATGTATGCTGTTTCCACTTCGTATCTACAGTAAATAATGAAGTAATGAGTATGGTTCATCAGGTATCTCTTGAATTATTTGGGCATATGCCAAAAGTGCTACACATCAGTCATAATGCTCACCATCCCTTAATGGACATGCAAATCAAAGAAACTTTGAGATTTGATTATACCCTAGTCTGAATGGCAAATATCAATAAAAACAATTGACAACTGGGTTGTGGACTTTTTGGGAAAAGGAGCCTTCATTCCCTGTTGGTGGGGATTCAGACTTGTTTAATCACTATGAAAATGAGCATGGAAAATTGTCAAAAAGCTACAAGTAAGTCTACCACATGATGGTTAGTTTTAATAGCGACTTAACACAAGCTACAGTCAGTCATCTGAGCATAGAAAACCTCATTTGAGATACATGCTTTCCTAAGATTAGACTATCAGAAAGCTTGTAGGGCATCTTCTTAATAAGGGATTGACGTTGTTGGCGGCCCAGCCCATGTGAGTGGTGACACTTCTAGAAGGGTGGTCTTGGGCTATAGGGGAAAGTAGGCTGAGAAAGTCATAAGAAACAATAGTGAGCAGCACCCCTCAATGGTCTCTGCATCAGCTGTTTCCTGTCCTGACATCCTTAGATGCTGAATAGTAACATGGAAGTATAACCTTAAGAAATCCTTTCCTTCCCAAGTTGCTTTTGGTCAGAATGTTTCAACGAAGCAATATTAAAACTATGATACTCATCTACTTGTGTTGTTGGTGTCTTAACAATAAACTAAGGGCTAACAGAAACTGATTATTATAATGACCACAGAAAATCAACATTTATATTTTACTTTTTTCTGGAGCATCTTTCCCTGGAAGCTTCCAGACAAACGGTGGTTTGACAGAACTGTGTGTGCTAACATTGGACAGAATACCACAATATCATCTTACAATTCACAACAATCACATAATCTACCCAAAAAGTGATGAGGTTCTTGAACTTTGTTTAAGTCAGGGTACAAGAAGTAATAGTATATGGGAGTCCAGAATGTGGAATAATTTCTACGATTCACTCATTTGAGAAACTTTAACTTAAATTTAGTATTAATGCCATTGATTTTTATGTCCAATGATATACACCCTGGTTTTATTTCTTTGTATGTTTTCCTTTTAAGGCAATAAAATGAAAAGGCTGCATTTCACAGATTATCTAAGAGGAAAACAACTATTTATAGGACTCTGTGGAGCTTTTCAAATCATCCATCCTCTTCTTAATTTTCCAAAGTTTTAAAGACATTAGTTTTCCAATACACATAACATCTTGTTAAAAGAAACAGTTTAATAAAAATATATTATCTCCTTCTCTAAGGGATAGTTGTAAAGAAAAAGCAAGTTAGGTGTATCTGAGAGTAAAATAAGCAATGCAATCACTCTCAGCAAGGGAAGTGAAAAAAATACATATTTTACATTTATTTGGAACATCATGTTGAGTAAGATGTAAAATGTTCTTTAAATAAATACTTGTTCATGTTAAAAGTCCCACCCATGATAGAGCAATAGTATATGAGCCACGGAGCCTCTTTCTTTAGTATCTTTTCATTATTGAAATTGTTCTGGGATGCCTTTGTAGATGTAAATTCATCTTTTCATCTTTTCATACAGCCTTTTAATTCATCACACATTTCTGTGACTCTGTGACGCACAATTTAGAAAATTAACATTTTCCTCTAAAAACCTGATACTCAAGGTGAGGTTAACAATTCTTTCCTTTGCAGAGGATATAGCAGCGTAAGAGTGACCATTACATGAGAATGACGTGAAAGCTTCCCCTGGAAACCTAGCCCAATAGCATTTTGTTATCTCTGGAGTTTATGATACATTATATCATGGAGATAAAATTAAGAGTTCCTGAAATAGGTGATGATAGATTGTGCACACTGTTTTTAGAATGAGAAAATCATAAAATATAGAAACTTAAAGGATCTGAAACTAAAAGAGGAATTGTTTAAGGATTTTAAGAAATATAGGCTAGAATTGTGAGGCTGACTGAAACTACTAAGGCTACGGAAAAATCAGGAGGGGTATGTTGTATGTTCTGTGCCATGTTCTAAAATGATATTTGCAATCATAACAGAGACTAAGTGAAAAATAAATAATATATTTAGTATATAAATATAAAATATTTATATGTAAAATATATTTTATATTTATATATAATTTGGTAGTTGCTAATATGGTAAATAGAACAAAAAATTAATTAAGAATAATGTGAACTGGAAATTTATATTACAGCCTAAGTGTCCCTCAGTAGAAGAATGGATAAAGAAACTGTGGTATATTTACACTATGGAATACTATTCAGCTATTAAAAACAATGAATTCCCAAAATTTGTGTACAAATAGATTGAACTAGAAATTATCATAATGAGTGAGTTCACCCAGAAGCAAAAAGAGACAAATGGTATATACTCACTTATATTTGGACACTAGCCCAAGGGGCATGTCCCATGAAAGTCTTCACTTACCAGAAAAGTGGGTAAGAGAGGAGGACCATTCTCCCAGAGGATGGGAGAATGGGAAAATAGAAGGATCCAGAGGGTCCTGGAACCCTACAAGAAGAACATTATGATGGGTGGATCTGGGTCCTGGTGCTCAAACTATGGCACCAGCAAAGGAAAATAAAGGCAGTAAACTTTGAACCCCTACCCAGACCTAGCTGATGGACAGGACATTCTCCACCATTGAGTGGAGAGTGAGGTCTGACTTTCATACAAACTCTGGTGTCCCAATTCTGACCACTTCCCCTGGATGGGAAGGTCTGGTGGCACTCAGAGGAAGGATAACAGGTCACGAAGAAGAGACTCGATACCCTATGAACATATACAGGGGGACGAGGTCCCCCTCAGTCACAGACATAGGGGAGGGGAGTAGAGGGAAAGCAGGAGGGATGGAGGATTGGGAGAATACTAGGGATGGGCTAACAATTTAGATGTAATATGAATAAATTAAAAAAATAAAACATACAAAAGTAAAAAAGAAAAAAGAAAAGAAAATGTTTCTGTGTGAAAGTGGGTTTTTTGTTTGTTTCTTTGTGTGTGTGTGTGTGTGCGTATCTGTATGTTTGTAATCATAATTTATATATACACAATATTATGACTATGTTATTCCTCTCCCATGCAATTCTGCATGTATCCTCCCTTCCTTCAACAAATATTTCCAAGCAACATTATGTTCTCTCTCTCTCTCTCTCTCTCTCTCTCTCTCTCTCTCTCTCTCTCTCTCAATAATATAAAACAAAATGCACACACACACACACACACACACACACACACAGAGAGAGAGAGAGAGAGAGAGAGAGAGAGAGAGAATGCACAGAAAAAGCTTTGACTTAGATATTATAATCTCAATGAAATAATGTTGAATTTAAACTAAAAATAACTATTGTACAATATTGCAAAAACAATTAAGTTACAAACAAGGTTTTATTCTATCAGTACAAAAGAGAGGTTATTTGGACAAGGTGGTATATATAAAAAGCTTAAAAGATATTGATAAATTCTATGTCTGAACCTGAATAAAGGCAATGCATATACCTATTAACTCTGAACCTTATATGCATTCCACATAAATTAAAAATGTTAACCTTTCTTACAAGCTCAGTGGTTTTGAGTACACTGAAAGCGAGAAGGGCAAAAAATGAAAAACAGGTAGGTAAGAGCGAATTCTGTTAATTGCTGTTTTCTGGACATGATATGACTCCTGTTTACAGGAACTCACAGCAGAAGTGGTTACCTGTATAAGAAATGCACAAATTTAATCTAGCCAACCATTCTATCACACATGGTATTGGGACACCATTCTTAGCTGAGAAACTATTTTTAGTTGATGTGGGAGGAACCATCACTTTTCTTTGGCTAAAGTGTGGCCTTTGGTAGGTTGTGCCCAGTGGAGGGCACAAAATCCTTGTGCATTTGAGCAGCACTAATTTGACTCTAGGTTCTAAATTTAAAAAGGAAAGAGGGGAGAGAAGAGAAGAGAAGAAGAAGAGAAGAGAAGAGAAGAGAAGAGAAGAGAAGAGAAGAGAAGAGAAGAAGAAGAGAAGATGGAGTTGTTCAGGAGATATGTTGAGGGAAACCTGAGTTGAATGGGAGCATGGGACATGGACATGATCAAGATCTATTACATACATGCATGAAATTTTCAAATAAAATGACCAAATAATATTTCAAAAATCACCATCAGCTGGAGAAATGGCTCAGCCATTAAGAATACCTATTGCACAAGACTGAGAACTGAATTTCAGATTCCAACTCTTACAAAAGAAGTGTATCATTCTCCACGGCATGCCTGTGTACCTATCACTGGGTTGAAGAAACAGAGACAAGAAGTTTGCAACAGATCCCAGAAGCCAGACTAGAATAAAAGGAAAACAAGACAAAAAAACAAACAGAAGTCCTGACTTACATAGAATGAAGACCTTGACCCTCTCTTGGAGAAGGAACAGTGTGAGGGATGAGAACACCTGCTCGGCTTTGCTTTTTGTTGCTATGGTAAAATACTGATCAAAACCGACTTGCGTCAGTGAAGGGCTTATTTGCCTTACAAATCAATCATAGTCCTTGACATGGTGAAATCAAGGCAGAATCTCAAGGCAGAAAACTGAATGAATGCATCTTACTGCCTTACTCTCCATGGCTTAGTAAATGGCTTACTCTATTAGCTTGCTTGTACAACCTATGACTACCTGTTAAGGGTTGACAATTTCCACAGTGGGAAAAGCCTTCCACACAAATAATTAATAATAATAATAATAATAATAATAATAATAATAATAATAATAATACCCACAGAGGAGCCCACAGCCAATCTAATGGAGGCATTTCCTCAGCTGACATGCCCTCTTCCCAGTTGACATTAGTTTGTGTCAGATTGACAAAAATCACAAAAACTTAAACTCTCTTCTGGGCTCTGCATATATGTACAGGAGTATATATATGCACACATGCATGCATATACATGCACACATGCATGTATACACACACACAGTACATACAGACACCTCAAATATGAAAATACTAATGTGTCCATCTGCTATTTCATAAAGTAGAAACAATTATATAGAAATCTCATAAGTGTCATTAATCATAGTTAATTTAATTCATGCATAGGTAAGTTTAATATAGTATGTCATCTTCACATAGCTCATCATTCTCAGATTAACCATTCTTTCAGGATTATTTTTATTTCAGATGTATGTGTGTGTTCCTACATGTGTATTTGTGCACTACCATGTGCATGCCTAGTGTCCACAGAGAGCCTAGTGGAACTGCACTTCCAGGTGTTGGTGAGCTACCATGTGAACAGAAGGAATCACACTCATGTCCTCTGCAAACACAGCTTGTGCTCTGAATCCTAGTTATCGTTGCAGATCCTGTTAGGCACATTTATAAGACTTGTGATTTTATATTAAGCTACACAAATATTTTATTCCCACTTCTTCATTACATAGTACATTTTACAAACCTTCTTGTGTAACAAATGTCTAGCTGGCATCTCAGTAGGATTGTAATGAATATCATTATTCTCATGTGTATATAAATGAAGGAGTGAAAACACTGCGTAATACATACATCTTATAATTTCTCACAGTTTGTGGCTCTGTATTGGGTTTTAGGGCTCAGATATTACAATATTTGCCATATTTTTTGTATTTTCATCATTATCCTAGGTCCACATGGTATTTCAGGTTGCAATGTGTGTAGTTTATCAGATCTTGCTGAGCAAAACACTGTATTATACGGCCACACACTCGTTTGTTCAGCAGTTCTGTGTGAAGTAATCAGCTTGCCCTAGGCCTACGATTTTGTAGGTAACCATACACTGCACTGCACTTATGAAGAAGAAATTTAAACCTAAACAATTGAATTAAGGTGAAAAGTTTATTTAGTGCAGTAGGAGAAGAGATCAGTGAACTTTAAAAAACTTAAGAGCAGGAAGATTTCTTTTAATTTCATGGTTAGGTATCTCAACAATATGGTCGTCGGAAGAAGCCTACCATAGCAGATCTTCTACATTCTCTGTTCTCCAAGGAGCAATACTCTAATCTTGTCTCAAGTACTGCAACACAACACCAGTTTGCGGGCTTCCCTCACCCCTACCCACATCTCCTGTTCATCCCACAAACCATCCCCTCCTAAGCTCTCTGACTCCACTCACCACTGTATCCCAGTCTCCAACTTCAGCAGGCGCACTCTGCTCAACCACAAGCCATACCTTCCAGAAAACCTGGTAGGCTATGAGGAAACCTTCTCTCTCTTTGTTCCTCCAGAACCAATCCCCTAGTCTCCTCTCTAGTGCTGTGGCCCTTTCTCACTTCTGCTCCCATCTCCTGTGGATCCCACAGACCATTCTGTCCTGACCTCCCCCTCCCTCAACTTGTCTCTTTGTACCAGAACTCAACTCCAGCAAACATCCCTGCTAACACAGAGGCCACTTTTCCCAGTACAGCAAATAGGCTAAAGGCCGACCCACATCTCTCCTACTGGTCCTGAGGTCCCATCCCTTAGTCTCTTTCCAAGCTTTGCATCTGGAAGCCTTCTGGGTCTTCCTTTCCTCTCTGACCCCACCCCTAAAGGATCACAAAAGTCTCCAACCTTCCTTCCTCTAACTCATCCCAGTTACTCATCCTCCAATACCAGCAGGAACTCCCTCCTGAGCCACCTGAACAGGCCAGGAAAACAGTTAGTCCACCGCCATCACACTCTTCAAAATTCCAGAGAGGAAGCCAGTGAGCAAAAGCACCCATCCATCACAGACAAATCCAGAAATTAGCACCTAGGCCGTTAATCATCCCCAAACCAGATACTAAGATGCCAGCGTAAAAACACAATCAACAACAGCCAGAGAAATATGTCTTCACTAGAGCACAGCTATCCCACCACAGCAGGCCCTGTATTTTACAACATTGCTGATGCACAAATAAAAGACCTTAAAAGAGCCTTATGAATATGATAGAAATTCTTAAAGAAGAAATGAATGAATTCTTTAAAGTAACCCAAGAAAACACAAATAAACAGTGCAAGGAAGTAAAACTGTTCAAGATCTGAAATTGGAACTAGAATAAACCAAAACAACAACAACAACAAACCAAACTGAGGAAATTCCAGAAAGGAAAAATTCAGGTGTTGTATAATGGGGCAGTGGGGCACCATGGTGGGTCTGTGTCAAGGTGTACACCCTGAGTGAGGATGGTGATTAGGTATGGGGGGTGAGTGGAGGAAGATAGTAAAGGGAAAGACTGCTAGAATTGGGGAGCATTTTGGGGAGGTGATGTGGGAACCTGGGCATTGAAAACTTCTTGGAATCTATGCAGGTGATCCTAACAGTGACTGTGAGTAATGGAGCATTTCGGTGTCTTGCTGGCCATCTCTTGTAGCCAGATGAGGCTTCTGCTGGTAGGATACATTCAATAGTATTGTTGGCCCAGAGGGTTCTAAGGAAAATCCCAAGCAGCACAAGGTATTTCTGAGACAAAAGGCTTCTCTCTACAAACTGACAGCTGGACTCCATTGCTGAAAACCAGTACACACACACACACACACACACACACACACACACACACACACACACATACATCTCATTGAACATGAAGAAGTCAAGCTGCTGCCTACATGGAGCCCTCACCCCTACATTCTAGTCTCTTTGGTGTTAGAAGGGTCCTTTGTAGGCTACGAAAAGAGAAATGTGGACACCAACCACTGACCGACAATTTGTCCTGCCTGAAAAATATTCTAGGACAACAGTGGTACAGAACTCGTGGGAGTAGTCAACCAATGTCTTATAACCCATGGACTACTCCAGGTCCAACACTAGTTACGTAGTCAAAACTCAGAGACTAGATAGACCAGAGACCAAGGAAAAAACAAACAAACAAACAAACACTATTGGTCTAAAAAAATATAAATAAAATGATCCCTAATGATATTTGGCTATACTCATGTGTCAGTGCTTACCCAGTCAGCATCAGAGAGGCTTCCTCTGACAGCAGATGGGAACATAGGCAGGGACACAGAGCCAGACACTGTGCTGAGAGAGTCTAAATTGGAGGTTTCCTCAAATCTCTTCTCGCAGAACTCAAAGAATCCTGCTGAAGGAGATGCAAAGAGTGTCAGAGTTAGAGAGAATGGAGGACACCAGGAGAAAGGCAGGCACTCTAAATCAACTAAGCAAGGCATGTATGAGTTTACAGAGACTGAAGCAGAAAGCACAAAGTCTACATAGGCCTGCACCAGGTCCTCTATGTATAAACTGTAGCTATTAGCTTAGTATTTGTATGGGACACTTGATCATTAGAATAAGTGAGTCGCTGATTCTTGTGCCTGCTCTTGGGATTTTTTTTTCTCCTATTGGGTGGTTGTGTCCAACTTTGATATGATAATTTTTGCTTCACTTTATTAAATTTTATTTTGTCTTGTTTGTTATCTTTTAGAAACCTTTTCTAATGAGAGATAGAAAGGGAGTAAGTGGATCGGGAGAAAGAGGGACAATGTGGAGGAACTAGGGGCAGTAGGGGGATGGGAAACTGTAACCAGCATATACTATATAAGAACAAAATCTATTTCCCCTTTTAATTTAAATTTATTTATTTTCAATTTATTCACTTTAATGTAATCTATTTTCATTAAAAGAAAAAATAGAAAAGAAGACTACCTTAATGATAATACCAGTTGATGTGCAAACTTGAATAAATAAAAACCTTATAAGGCTCATAAAAGAAGGGCTACAGGTAATATTTATTTACTTATTTATCTATTATTTATTTACTTTACATCCCAATTGTAGCCCCTCTCTTCTTTCCTACAGGTCCCAGCCTCCTTCTCTCTTCCACCTAGCTCCCATTCCCTATTTCTCAGAAAAGGGGACCTCCCTCAACCCACCATAGCACATCAAGGACTAAATGCCTTCTCTTACACTATGGTCTGGCGAGGTAGCCCTGCCAGGGACATGGATCAAAAAACTGGCAACAGAGTCCATGTCTGCTGGGGACGGGGCTACATGGCCAATGTTCAGCCATCTTGTCAGAACCTAGGTTCCTATTTCTCCAGAAGTCTTCCATTCACCAGAAACTAGCTGACCTTGCCGTAGGTCAGCAGTTAGATACCTGTTGTGGTTTATTGTGGGGGCTGGTCATTTCAGACCCCCGAACTACTCCTTTTCTGGTGGGACTACTGATAAGATCAGATTAAAGGCCAGCTGCCTGCAAGAAGCAGTTCTGGGAGCTTTTTCCTGACTAACCAGATCCTTCACAACTTTCTTGGAATTTCTCTCCTGCAATTAGCAGCTATAAAGGTAGATACCTACCTGCTGGAGCATTCCAGAGTTAGGTATCCATTGCAACCCTTGCTTACGCAAATACCCATGCCTCTGTGCCTATATAAACTCTGTAAAAATTCTCAATAAACGGGGTTTGATCAGAATGCAGACTTGCCCCCTTCTTCATGTCTAGTGTTCTGTCTCTATACAGGAAAAATTTCCTCCCAAGTGTTAGTCGAACCCCGGCGGGCCGGGGCACTTGTCAAAGACAGTCCCTGCTGCCTTTAGTAGGGGACACTCGTGAGGACACGAATTCCATGTAGTCAGACCTAAAGTAATATAAAAACTTAGCAGGTTACACACACACACACACACACGCACAAGAAAAAGAAGGAGAGACATAATAATTACATAAAAAGAAGATCATTATTTTGAAAGGGAGTTAAGACATGAAAAGTGTTGAAGGCTAGGAAGAAGTGTAGAAGTGGTGTAGAAATCCTGAGCATATAGTCAATACCCATGCATGTCTTGAGAGGAACGGTCTGAGCAAGGAAGAAACAAGGGGACTGGCTCAAATAGGTTTATAGGCATAGTAAGACATAGATGCGCATTTCACTTGCAACTGGATGCTGGTATATTTTAATTCTCAAATATCCGTCAAAGGCCGGTGTATTAAAAAGCTTCTCAAGAGCCTGTGTCACCATTGGAAGAGTGTGAAACCCTTAACAACTTACACTCACCAGAATGGAGAAGTCAGTTTATTAGTGGTATGCTGGGACAAAATATTTCACTTCTGTCTCTGTTTGTTTCCCGACTACTCATAGGACAAGCATGCTTTGTTTCCTTTTACTGACATTTTGCATGTTGCTCCCAAAATAATTTTTCTTGTTGGATAATCAATTTTCTAGTTTTGCTGGTATTTATGCACTTGCAAAACTTTCTAAAATATTTCTTAAAACACTACACACAAATGTATCCTGAAAAGGAGAGTGATTTTCATTAGAGCTTTTTAGGCATCTCTTCACCTGGATAAAAAACAGGGCTTTGCATGGGTCCTTCTTTTAATTCCACTAGGGCTAGGCATTGTGAATTATATTATTTCACATTAAGATGAGACTTATGAGACCATTCACAGCCTGCTGGAAGAAATTATCCAAATGGATTATAAATCATCTTTTTATTGTCCCCATAGTTGCTACTGAATTGTTTAGATAGGAACGAAGTATCTGAGTCTTTTATTAGGTTGGACAAAAGTGGAAAAACAATAAAATGCCCAGAAAATGTGTCACACGGGAACAATAAAATGGTGATAAAATGACTTGGGTTTTGTTATTCATTTTTTATGTTTGGCATTGGTGCTTAGGAAGCATGCAAGAGGGTCTTATATAGTAGACAATAAATTATTCAAAGATGTTGAGTTGCAGGAGTTAAGCACTGAAGTCCTGAGATCTTGCATCTCTCTGTCTGTCTCTGCTCTTTCTCCCTCTATTTCTCTGTCTTTGTCTCTTTCTATTTCTGTCTCTCTATGTCTCTGTCTCTCTGTGTCTCTGTCTCTCACTCTCTCTCTCTCATTCTATCCACTGTAACAAAGGCTTCTGTTAGAATGGAATAACATGGAATATGAGAAGGAAAAGCAAAGCTTAAATCAGCTTACAATTACCAGATCAGTGAAACACAATGCGATAATGGCACTAACATCTAGAGCATTTAAAAGTCCCAGAAACACGGTCCAAGTGAAGATCTCCAGGAGCCAGCTCTTCATTTGCTCTTGGCAATTTTAGATATTGCCCTAATGTTCCATTTACATATCTGTTGTGGCTACATGAACATCGCTTTCCTTCTGAGTGATGAATATTTTATTGCTGTTCTTGAGAAGACTCTAAAATATTAAATTTGTTGATATAGGGCTGAAGACAAAAGTTATATGGAACTAAACTCTGAAAATAATGATAAATAAGAGAGGAAATGTAAATATGACACTCACTATAGGACACACAAATAAAGCTTTGATTTTACTTGAATAGAATATTCTAGTCCCATTTTAACCCACCAGCACCATTGTGTTTTTTCTTGGGAGGTGACCTTTACATCTTTCACTTAGCTTTATTCTAGTATAATTATTAATGCTAAATGATAATCATTTGGGAGAATTCATCTGAGATGGGAATTATATTTCATAAAGAGTATTCCAGTTTGGACATTTGTACCACTTGTTTTATAAAACGCAAGCCCAACAAGCCAGAGATGGCAGAAACCTCTGTAATTCCAGAAATCAAGATACTGAAGGAGGAATATACAGTCTTCCAGACCATTCTAGTCTATTTAGGAATATCTTTTCCCCATCCCTAATTCAGTATCATCTAATTTCCCACAAGTGAAAATTCAATTTGTTATAGAAATGCCATTTCAAGTCAAACATGGTAGTTCACTTTTCTAATCTCATTCCTCAGGAGGAGAGGCTAGTGAAGTTCTGTGAGTTCCAGGCCATGAAACAAATACAGAGTGAGAATCTCTCTCTCTCTCTCTCTCTCTCTCTCTCTCTCTCTCTCTCGTCTCTTTCTCTCTCTCTCTCTCTCTCTCTCTCTCTCTCTCTCTCTCTCTCTCACACACACACACACACACACACACACACACACAATTGTGGTCATTTTCTAACTTAAAATTCAAGTCATGAATATGGCTGTTTTTCCAAATTTTTTTCTTCTAAATTTTTGGTGATTATTTAGAATGCCCTGTATTCTCTGAAGACCTCTGTGCCTTTCAATCTCATGGCAACATATCTCTGTTGCCTGCAGCTGACACACACATTAGAAGAACAGCAGAATATGCCGGAAGCTGTGGTGCGGGGTGTCTATGCAGGTGGTGACGCCAACAGTGTGGGAATCTGATGCTGAATCTGTCACAAGGCTAATGGCCCTGTGCCTCAGAAGTCTGTGAGCACGCAGGGTGTTAAGCACAGGGTGGAGACTCACTGGTTTTCATCAAGCAACTCCACGCTGTCAATATTACTATGGTTACTTTTCAAGATATGTGGATCCCTTTCTTTGGGTCTTTTGAGCACAAAGTTTGACAAATCTCCGTCATCTGGCCTAGATTCAACCCAGGGCCCTGAAGGTAGATCAGCTGGCAACATTCTTTTTGGACCATGGTTAAAGATGACTCACAGAGTAGCATTGACCCTGGCCTTAGCCTCCCTCCAGCCCTACAGTGTTTGACTTGTGTAATACTTATTAGCCACAGGGATAGGGGCCAGGGGCAGCAAAAGATTGACTTGGGCTCTGAAATTTTCCCAAACTGTGATAGTGTCAGAGGGCTGAAGATTTTCATTCCTTAAAGACCCCCTTTAATGTAAACCATCCATATAATTCTAAGTATCTTCCCAAAATACCCTCATCTAAGAAGTAGGGGAGGTGGGAAGTGGATGATCTTCTGATGGCTGATATACCCTGCGTGAGGTAATCAGAGAGGAACTGCAGTAAAGAAAGGTGTGATCATGTTTGTTTTTGTTTTTGTTTTGTTTTGTTTTGTTTTGTTTTTTTGAGGTAACTGGTTGCACCACAGAGTCTTATTTTTCTTACCTAGTCCCTCATCCTTTTATTTTCAGAGGTACACTGCTCAGTTTAATGAATAGCTCATCAGACATACAACTTTCTCAAAAGATTCTATTTAAAAAGAAATGAGGGCAGAGAAAAGAAAAGAGGGAAGAACTGTGTAGGATGGAAATGGGGGAGGGTGAGGGGAAAAAGAAAATCCCAGAAGATCTTTTAATGTTTTGCATACAAATACTGTCAAACTGTCTGAATAGTGAGGTCCCTGAAGTTGGACCTTTCCAGGTCTGCAGGAGCCACTGTTCCCAGCTCCCTAATGGCACTGGATTTTATTTATCTTTTTATAGTCACAGAGGAAGCAGAGGCTGACTGGTTACTAAATGAATGTTAATGATATGAAATATGTTTTCTATGTTAATCATCATTACTGGAGAAATTCTGTTATCCATGGGGACACATCCACAGAAAATGTATAAATTCAGAGAAATATCAGAGTCAATTAAAATTTCACATGCTGATATCTCTGCTTCATAACCCTTGTAAGTTAGTGGTGTGTTTTGGTCTCTTTTCCTTTTGATATCTTATTATTATGAACATAAATTGTCATTGTTCAAATTGCCATCTCATAGTTCCAAAGATATTCTTTTATTTACGGAGGCCACAGAGATACATAAGGCGCATATGTCTTTAAAATGCTATTAGTTCATAAACACAGAATTCTCCAGCCCGTTAACACAGACTACTTGAAACCCAGGATTTCATTTATCCTAGCGAGCAGTACTGTATGCTGAGTTCTGAACATATGGCAGAAAGGAAGTGAGTGCTTGCTCTATACTTTCTCACCATTACTGTTTCCCCACAATGGCCCATGCTTCTAACACACCATTTAAAAGACAGAAATCAAGAGACGCTGTTCCCCTGTTTAAGCCCAGGCTCTTGGATTAGGATCCCATCCTGGTTTATGGTCCTTTGTAAACTCTGCAGCATACATTCTTGTTGCCTTCTACTTTAAGTACCAGTTTTCCTTGCCCTGGTTACATTTCCTTGCTCCTCCTCACCTTGTGTTAGGTAAAGTTGATGTCCCTGGATATTCTTCCCAAGCTGCCAGGTCTCAACTCTAAAAGCATCATCTTGCAGACATTGATTTGGGTATACCTTTAAAATTTGTTCTCCTGCTTGGTGCCTGTAATCCCAGCACTCAGGAAGGCAGATCATTATGAGTTCAAGGCCAGCCTGGTATACAAAATGACTCCAGGATAGTCAAGCTACACAAAGGAATCCTGTCTTGAAAAACAGAATAAAACATAAAAAAAACCAGCCAAGCAAAATATTGTTTCTCCCTGTAAATCTTTGCTCTCTCTTTCACTTGGTACTGTGTTTTATGTTCTGTACAAACCATCATTAATGTGAGATATTCTCCCTTATTTTTAAAGGCCTGTATGTGGGTGATGTCTCTGTTTTATTTCTCATTCCAGATAAGGAAGTGTGTGACAGAGGAGTGTGAAGGCTGAAATTGTGTTTACTTGCTATTAAATAATTTTTAAGGTGAAATTAAAACATTGAAATGAGATTAAGGCTGATTTTCATTAAAAATATGATATGACTATACGCCTATTATTTCCAAAACAAAAAAAAAAAAAAAAAAACCACACTGCATACTTAAGTGATTTCAGCTCAAATTTTCTATTTACTTTATTTGAACTTGAATACCTTTAAAGCCCTTTTAGTTCCTAGTTATTTTATTTTATTTTTTGATGTTTTGGTTCTCTTGGCTTGAGATTTAAATGATCTGTTATTATTTGAAGATACACACATATACATGTGTAAAATGATTTTTAAAATATACTCTGAAACTCAATATATGTTTAAAATCTCATTACCTAAAAATTCAGTGCAGCACGCTGACAATCCTCCCTATATGTTAAGTGTTTCTGTTATGGTTTATTAAGGAGATATATCCTGAGAGGCGGCGATGGGACTACTGAGATGTGTGTATCTTCTATGATTGTAAAAGCAATTCTGATCTCCTCAGGAGGATGCTCCATTTTGGATCATTGCCCTTGGTTATGTTCTCTTTTTTCTTTATGTTTCTAATCATCACCTTAAGGAATGCTGTGGGTTTTTTTCCTCAAAACATTCTTTTTCATTTGTAAGGAGCTAGCTGTGTATAACCCATGTCTTGCTATTCAATCAAGCATATTAATTCATTTCTAAAGAGTGGCCTTTATATTTTGGTCAATTATAATAAATGCTTTTTGAAAATCTCTTCTAACGAACTCTACTATCATGATGAATCAGCTCTAAAAAGTGTTTTATTCTTATACTGCTCAATGTCAAGACTCTAAGGAGTGAAGGGAGATTCGCACTCATGTATGCTGAGGAATTTCTTAGCCAGGGATAAAGGATGAGCAACTTAAATGAAGAATCCACCCAATATTGTTGGGAATAGGAAAGGAGTTCTTCATCAACAGAAAACTGAGGTATTATCATGAAGAGAGGAAGTGTAAAAAGTAAATAAAAATAAATGCTTTTCAAAGACTTATGTTGTTTGTCCACTTAACTTATTCTAAACATGGGTTTATTTTTCTCTGTTATGCTCTTCCTCCTCCTCCTCCTCCTCATCACCATCATCACCATCACCATTATCATCACCACTATTATGAAAGAGGGTCTCAGTCTAACCTCACACTCCCTAAGTATCCAAAGATGACTTTGAACTCTCAGTACTTGTGTCTCAACCTTCAAGTGTTGAGATTACAGTCTTGTATTCCATATCTAGGCTATGTAATGCTGAGCATCAAACCCAGAGCCTGTGCATGCTAGGAAAACTCTATCAACTGAGACACATAATGTTAAAGTTATATTTATAAAACAGTTTGCTTCTTAGCTTCTCTCTTACCTTGGCTAGCATTCAACTAATTGAGACTCTATTATATTTGTTTAATAAGATTCACAGCACAAGAACTGAGCAGTTATTAACTCTGTTCTTAACACTCTAAGCCAATCTGGTTTACTCCCTGCATACATCACAGATACTTGTATTTTGTGTCTTTCCCTGCTTCAGCTCAATCCCCTGATGTCTCCTGGATCTCTGCCCATGGCTCAATGCCATACTTCCTCTATAACTACTCGTCACCTGGCTGGCTGAACATCCAGCCCTATTCTCACCCCTGTTCAGCAACTAGCTGTAAGCTGCTTTATTGTCATATCAGAAAATTGGGGAGCAGTGTTCACATAACATTGAGGCAGGAGACTCTCAGAACAAGCATTGCAACGAGATATGTGGGCTATAGAAATCAGCATTTTAATTACAAAATAATATTATGCCTATAAAATCCCTAGCATTTTTCCCCACTTTTAACTCACGGTGCCACTGTTATCCTGGATTTTAAATTCTAAAATATTTTTTTTTCTTTCTGAGACAGGGTTTCTCTGTGTAGCCTTGACTGTCCTGGACTCGCTTTGTAGAACAGGCTGGCCTTGAACTCACAGCAATCTGCCTGCCTCTGCCTCCTGAGTGCTGGGAGTAAAGGTGTGCACCACCACACCTAGCTTAAAATATCATATTTTTAAAAATCAAAAATTTTTGGAATTTTCACCTATGGAAATAATTTATGCCTGATAAGTGGTGGAAAATGTAAATCCCCAAATCTGATGCATATCTTAATATTGCCTACCTTAAGTTCCTGGTCGGCCACAACAAATAACCAGACACTAGGCATGGCTGACATATATACCTTTTGTTTCTTTCCAAGAAATATGCAACATGTGATCCATTAAGACATTCAAAAGAACAATTATATTAAATTTAATTAGGTTTAGCAAGATGTTCTGGTGTGGAATATTCTTGCATTAATGGGTTACAGGTAAGTTTGTGCTGAACCCACAAAAGTTAAAGAAATTCTATGCTTAATTAAAAGTCAATAGACCAAAGACATATTAGATTATGTTGTCTTCATTCGTTGAAAACGATAGGATGTTTAACATTCCATAATCCCCATTAGAAGTAGTTCTCTTATAGATAGGACAAAATAGTAGTTTCCTCATACTCAAATGAAACCAATAATAGAGAAAATAAAATCAATATAATTACGCCCAGGAAGAGCCATTTACATTATGCTATTACTACCCACAATTGGGCCAGTGAGAAAAATATAAAGTCAGGGGAACAGATTCATTAATTCCATTTTTATTTGTTCTTCCTTCTTATAATTTCTTTTCCCCCAAGTCTCAGTGTTCACTCCCACGTTGATGAGGGATGAATTGAAGGGTTCTTTGGACATTCATAGCTTTTCAAGGTACATCAAGATCTGATGTTACATCGTGAAAAAGAGATTCAGCCACGATAATGAACTTCCATAAATATGAGACATATCACTGAGGCGGTTTCCGTCCAGATATACAAGAGTCCATGCCACAGCTGAACGTATGCCTGCAGGTTCTATCCTCTATCATGCCCACTCCTCAACTCAGATCATCCCAAATGATTTTATTCTTATCTCAACTTCTGGGTCATTTCTAAATTTCAGGAAATCACTGTCCTCACCTGTACTTACCTCTAACCTTGCGTTCTTCCTCTTTAAGCCAGTGGTCCTGAGTCTTCGGCTCTGTACTACACGCAGGTTGTTCTCACCACCATCAGTGCAATGTGGTTGTGTCCATGGCTGGACCTGCACAGGTAGTAAGGCAGATTCTTTATCTTTCATTCGTTGTCATTATCCTTCCTCTTTCTGTGCCCCCTTGCCCCGCACAGTAGTGACATATTATTTTCTTAGACTCCGTCTTTTCTTGGCATTGGAATGAGAACACTAACAGGACAATTTGGCTTCTCTATCACTTTTAAGTGCCCCTCAAGGAATTTCTGAAACTGTGAGCCTGAAGCAACTGACATTAGCTCGACTCTCGTAGAGGTTCTGACCAGCTGAGACTTGAATTTAATATCTCAAATGCCTTTCTCCTTGACATTGCCAGCTCTGCTTGACACTGCACGAAGGGAACTTTAATCTTTCATTGCATTTCCTGAACAGGATGTGAGTGCAAAGGAAGCCTATGAAAGTTCCCACAGCAGTTCATAAGTAAGAGATTTGCAAGATATTTCTGGAGCCAAGCTTCCTGTTCTCCAAGCTGAGCCACTGTCTGTGAAAAGCACCTAGGACTACTGAGATTCACCACAGGGCCAAGGAGCTCTGGCTCTCATAGAGCCTGATGTACAAGATTCTTGTCATGAGTCCAATAAAAAAAGTTTTGGGAGCCATCTTTCCAGTCTAGAAATAGGATAAAATTAACTCACATTTCCTGTGATAGCAAAATATATTGAATTTACTAATGCTTGCTTTTTTCCCTATTGTTATCACCCTGATAGGTATTTATAAACAATTATTATACTGATGAAGTGTGTTAATACCAGCTTGAACGGGAGGCATTTCATGAGACTACAGCCACAATTCACTAAATGCCTCTGCACACATCTGCCTTTTCCAATATTATAGGACAAGAAAGATATTTCCCTATTTTTTTCAAACTGTTTAATATTTTTTCTTAGCTTCCTTCCTTACTCTATTTTCATCATATTATTTTACTTTAAAGAGTTCTTTTATGCTATATTTAATCCTCTAATGTTTAACCTAATTTTATTTGATAATTTCCATTGTTTTATAAGATCTTGATGTTAATAAATCTCAAGATTTTTAAACCTTTTGCTTTTTACTCTTTTGTTACCTATTTAAAAAGAAAATTGTAATATTTTGACTTATTTGTAGATTTGCTACAACCTAGAATTATCTGTGAGGAGAGTATGGATTGAGAAATTATTTTAAAATGCGTTGCTGTATGGTCATGTCTCTGGGTAACCTGTCTTAACTGTTAGCTCATGCACAAAGATGCAGCCCTTTGTGAGCAGCGCCATTCCCTAGTCAGGGCCTCCTGATCAATATAGGAGAGAATAGACCTAGATGTAGGCACCATCTGGGTGCATTCATAACAGTTTTGCTCACAACTGTGGATGTGATGTGAGTAGCATAGTTCTTCCCTTGACTTCTTCTCAATGATGGATTATGACTTGAGCCTGTAAGTCAAATATACCATTTCATCCTTTGTGGGGTTTTTTTTTTTTTGTTTGTTTGTTTATTTTGTTTTATTTTTAGTCAGACTCTTTCATTTCAGGAACAGAAATAAACTAGAATGACATGACTACGTTGTTCTTAACCTTTCTCCATCCTTTATTTTCATTTATACTTTTGCCTTTGCCAACTCTTAATTTCGTACTCTATTTTTCATTTTAAACATTTTCTTTTCTAGATTTTTTTGCAGTCATTTTACTTTATATTTTCATAGTTACATTCATTTAATAATTCAAATCATGGCTATTTTTAGACCTGGGAACCTTGCATTTGTGCAGTCTTCAGCTCAGTGCTCCAATCCCACTGGCTTAGTGAAAGGGTGTGCTTTCTCTAAAATGGTGCTGATCTCTTCAGTAGTTAGAGTTATCTCTTGATCCAGTTGCCTTGTCTGCCATGGTCATGACTGAAAAGACTCATGTATCTTTTCTGACTCACTTTGAATGTCTCTCGTCTATAAGTTTTCTTGGAATTCTCACTTTACATTTGCTAAAAGCAGAGAGAAACAACAAAGCTTGAGGCTAAGAGGTGGGTCGATAGTCCAGAGCAGAGCTGCTCTTGAAGAAGCCAGAACCGCACCTCCTAGAGTACAACCATCTGAAACTTAATTTCCACGTAATCCAACACTGTCTCTTGGCTTTTGCAGGCACCAGGCATGCACATGATGCACATACATAAATACATACATACATACATACATACATACATACATACATACAAGCCAATTCTCATAAATCTTTAATGATAAGAAATGCCATGTAGTTGCAGCAACTACATTGCTGGGGGTAAGGGCCAGTAGCAGAGCTTATTCACTTCTTGGTAGACAGAACTAGAAGCAGAAGATGTGTTTACTTTAGTTTTTCTTTGTAAACAGGAAAAATAAACAGAAGGAAAATTTAAATTCATTTCTCATTTGTATTGTGTTTGAAATCTTGCAGTGTGTGTTGCATCAGGAATCATATCTTAAGATAAAGATTCTAGTTTTTAATACAGGTGGTTGGCAATGGCATAATTTCCTTCCGTATAATAAAAGTAACCTTCTTCCTTTAATGGATCAAATCAGGAGTTCACTTTAACTACTCTGAACAGTTAAGTGTTCTACAATTTTACAAAGCAAACCACTTGTTAAATTATGTTCAGATAATTAAACCAAGAGAATAAAAGGAAAATTGTTTAGCTTTCAGGTTAAGAAGAGTGTAACTTGTTCATCAGCCACACTAAGACAAAATTAACATTAAAAAATTAAATGTGAGAGTTGAAAATAAATTTAAATTCTTGAACATTATGAGGTATAAATTTACATTTATGACTGAGAATAAACACATGACATTATAAGTGGTTCTGTGTTTGTGACACCAGCTAAAAATATGTTGGAGCCATAATAAGTGAGATTGTTTTTCCAGCACAATTAAAAGATGACTATGACAGAGCACAAAGGCAGACCCAAGGGCAGACATTCGATTAGTGACCCAACTCATATATAATATAAGTTCATATATTTATGCCTCAGATACATAAAAACAAATAGATGTATCAAATGTTAATATGTTAATTAGTTATCATGTAACTGAAAGTCTTATACCCCACAGAATGACTAAAACTAAAATAAAAAGAAAATTCCAGAATTGTAGTAGCAAAGAATATCTGAAATATCAGTTTCCCACTCTAGTGTGAATTACTACAGAAATCTTTGAAAGATCCTACCTGTTAAGTCTGAACAAATTATACCCCCTATTATCCACAAATTCTTTACCCATAATGTATGTTCTACTTACCTAAAACGTGCTCTTTGGTAGGTAGTTTATATAATAGGATACACCAAACAGAATTCCAGCAATATTCATCAACTATATATTTTAAATTAGCATCAAACACAAGCCTTTTAATATCCACTAGTAGTAAAATGGATAAACAAATTTACAACATTCATGGAATTCCAACAATTGAAGTGAGTGAGCTACAACAAAAGGCTTTCATTCTAAGACCTGGCATTGTACTAAAGGAATGAAAGTCCAACATAAATGGTATGATTCTATTCATAAAATATGATAAATATATTTTTACAAGAAATGGCCTTAGAAGTCAGAGTTCTGAAATAATTTTCAGTCTAACAATTACTAAATTCCTTCCATAAAACTGAGATTTTGATAAGGAATAAGCAAGTTCAAACATTCCTATCATTGGATGCTTCTTTATAATTAAGGATATTCAAGTGATTCATAAAAACATTTCTGTAGAGATTTTAATTATATCATAAGAATATCATCAGCAAACTTCAGTATAAGGCCAAGGAAAACATGGATAGCTGAGATGAACAATACAAATCACTGAGCTTAAATTCTACCACATTTTAGCATCTGTTCCTTATTAATTTTGTTTTTCTTTATGACCTGAGTAGACATTTACAGCATCTGTCCTAATAATGAGGCAGAATTGGTAGACACTATTTTAAAAATAGCTTTAAAGGGAAGTGTGACCCAGCTGATTTCTTTCTGTTTTATGTGGACCAGTAAAAATACCGAATCTAAGGTATTGTAGTTCTAAAGGCTTTAAAATTTATATCAGCTCTCTAAATACTTCTATGAAAAAATTGTCTCATTTTTTTGTTGGAAATATTATGTGTAAATACATCAATTTCAACATTTATGCAGACTCCATATTTGTATTGATTGTGGCACAATGTATATTGTGTACGCTGATTATGGCATTTGGAAGAAGAGCATAGATGGAAATTGAGGTCCTTGCAATTTGAGGGTGTTATTGAAAACAGCATTCCCTAGAAACAAACAACTAGACGTTTTCTCTGGTTATAGCCAAGAAAAAGTGCTACTGAGTAAGAGCACTGGGGCATGCTTGTATAAATTTTTTTTTTTTTTTTACTACATGTAATCATGAAAGAAATGTTTTAAGAAAATGATTTATCTAAAAGTGTTATAAACATATCAATTAAAGTAGGAATGTGATAAAAGAGAAACACAATTTGTCAAACACTTATTTGTTTCCAAAAAAGTGAATTATTTCATTTGCAAAAAGGACAAGGAAATAAAATAATGATACTAAGTTGTCGCTGATGTTTCTACATAAAAACAAGTGTCTAGGGGCTGTAGAGATGGCCTGAAATTAAAAATTGCTTGCTGGTCTTGAACAGTACCAGAGTATAGTTCCCAGTCACCCATATCATGTAGCTTATAACTGCCTATAATTCTAGTTCTAGGGCATCCAATGTCTTCTTCTGGCCTCCAGAAGTCTGTACGTGTATATGTACATGTGAGTACATACACATGCATTACATATAGATATAAATAGTACTGTTTATTTTTATTTGTTATGTATGGTTTCTTGCATGTATATATGTATGTATCTATGCATGTTTATATGTATGTATATGTACCACGTGCTTGGCTAAATTAATTAATTTTTAAAAATTTATTTTAGCCAGTTACGTACATCATGTAGCTTATAACTACCTATAATTGTAGCTCTAGGGCATCCAATGTCCTCTTCTGGTTAATGCCAAGCTAATTTTCTTAATCAGCCTAGGACCCTCTGCTTAGGGTGGTGTCACACACAGTTTCCTGGGCCCTCATAGATCAATTAATAGTCATGACACTCCCCCACAGCCATTCCCACTGGCCAATGCTGTCTAGGCAATTCCTTAGGTAAAGCTTCTCCCATCAGTGACTAAGACCCTTCTGGTTCCACTCTTGTCTTTTCTCACAAACATTTCTCTGATTTGTTTTTGGATAACTTGTCTTGGTGGCTGCTACTTAAAAAAAATATTTTATGACTGTGTGTGTGTGTGTGTGTGTGTTTGTGTACGTTTGTGTGTTACCATGAATATATGCCATGCTTGTTAGGATAATCTCAGAGGCCTGAAAAGACAAAGTTGAAATTCCTTAATCGAGAGTGATAGGCAATTTCAGGGTCTTCAATATGTGTGTGCTGGAAATCATGCTGGGTTTCTCTCAAGAGCAGGAAATGCTCTTATTTGCTGCTCCATCTCTCCAGCCCCTCAGTGTGTTCTTTTTAAGAACCTGAACTAACACGGGAAGAAAATATTATAAATATATAATAACACGTGTACATATATTTATATACAAATAAATCTAATGTAGAACTTAGAAGTCTGTAAGGTTTGCTATCAGACATAGGTTGAACTTGATAATAAGCAGCAGTGACAGAGGTTCACGAGCATAGTGGATAAGAGAACCAGGCCTCTCCACCACATGGATGGAAGGCTAGGAAGGTCTCTTCCTTCCTGCCTGTCTTCTGTAATTTGTGAGGATGGCCAGATGCAGGTGATGGAGAAGACAAAAGATGTACATCAGACAGTAGCTGAGTCAATATTTATCTGGGAACTCTTTTTCACTGCCTTTTGGAAATCATGACTATAAGTAATGGATCTGATTTTAGACTTGACCCCATTGTTGGATTTCTTACCAAAATGAAAAGCAAAAAAAGGAGAATTGTGGGTTTTTTTAAAATCAAAAGTAGCATTGATAATCTACATATGATTTTCAAATCATATGGAAAAAATCAGCATCAAGGAGCAAACAAAATCAATAATAAAGAGCCAATCTATTCAAAATGTGAAAATATTTAAGCTATAATGCCTAATAAATTTAAAATAAATATGTTCAAATTTTTTCATAAAAGGGAATAAGAACCAAATAAAAATAATAAGGACTTTGTTGAAAATTAAAAATAATTAGTAATTTCCTTATTCATTTCATAATTATTTAAGAAGATAAGTTATATATAAGAAATAGTCTGTAATATGCAGTGAAGAATTTGTAGCCCTAAATAATTCCAGTAATAGAAAATTGTATGTGGAGAATTAACTTTAGATCTATCTAGAGGGAAAACATTAATTCCTAGCAGAACTTGATGTAATTATTGAAGAATAAACAAAAATTAGCATGCATATACTATGCAAATAATGTGCATAATCTAGAAACCATCGAGAAAATAAAAGAAAATAAAACACTACAAAAGACACATAAGATTGGTCTTTAATTGTACTTAATATTATCAGAATTGTCAAAAAAAGAATTGTCTATTATTAGCTGTATTCAAAGCTAGAACATACTAATTAAAATTTCCCATGTACACTGAGTTAAAATGTGACAAGAAGCTTAGTATTTCCAACTAAACAAAACTAAAATGTTACTACAACATGTACAATGTGAGTTTTTATCAACACAAAAGGTAGAAGTAAGAAGTAAAATACAAAATGCAAATACTATATGAAATATAAATGCAATACAAGATGCAATACTATATGAAATATAAATCATATGGAGATATGGATAAAATAAAATAGAAATCACTAAATATATTTACTTAGTTTACCTTTTAACAATGTAGCTTGTTTTTAGATTTTACTATACATTAGAAAAATCTAATGCTAAATGGGTAAATAATGCTGCTATCTTTTTCCTTTATAAGAGTACAAGAATGAAACTAAAATTTGAAGATTGTTCTAGAGCAATTAAGTCCTATCTTAATTTAAACATTAATGACAACAACTACAATAAGAAAAAATAAGGTAAATATTTCAGATTAAGGAAGGGGAATAAAGTAAACTGAGGGAAAACTGTTATGATTTCTTTCTGTTCTTTCACCCCTTTCTGTAACCAAATTATTTGCCTCTCATCACTTAAGAACCTCCAAACCTGCAGAGATTGTCAATGTACTGTGCTTTACAAGTTGAGGCCCTCTCATAATTTACAAATCAAAATCTGACAATCAGACCACGGAAATAGGATTAGCACCTTCGGCCTTTGGAAAGGTGATTTGGTTATGGACTTAGGAAGCCTGAAAGCATTCATTACCCCATGTGTACCCTGAAAGCATTAAGGCACACATAGAAATTTTCATCTTGTATGTAAAGAGACAAACATTAAATTCTTGGAGCCTTGATCCAGTACTTTCTATGATTCAAATAATGTGCATTATATTTCTACAGTTTATAGATTATCATCTAAGATAGTACAAGCTTCTGTTATAACAGCTTGAGTGGACTAAGGACAGTGTTGCAAAAACATCCTTCCCTTTTTATTTACACTTATACCCACCCTTTATAAACAGCGATGGGGGCTGTGTAAATGGTTGACTGGGTAAAGCAGCTTGCTATAGAGCCTCAGAACCTGAGGTAGAACCCAGAGGACCATGTAGCAGCCCTCTTACCATTCCACATACACACTATGATGTGTGTGTGTGTGTGTATACATATATACAATAAATAAATGTAAAATAATGTAATTGAAGCAATGAAATGAAATTATAAATTGTTAATATGTGAACTTTGAGTCCACAGTGAACTCGTACAAAATATAAATCTTATTTTGTTTAAGGAAGAAATATAGGTATAAACGATCCTCCGATGAAAAAAGGAAAAACCTGGAAACCATTAATATCTCAACAGAACACCCAGAGGACGGGCTGGGGGCAAAGTAAGGACAGAAGCCAGTAGATTAACATCCAGCTTTTGTCTTTTAGTCCATGTGTATACATCTGCAAAATGTTGAGCAAATGCTATAGCGGTGCCATGGGAAACTGTCAATATTGGTAGTGCTTTCAGATGGATGGAACTTACAAATTGAAAACCAACTGGGCTGCGTCCAAGAATTCTGATTGCAGTGGTCCTTGAGAGCGGCTCTATTCAGCATACGTTTCACTAAGTGCACCATTAAATCCGAGTCACTTTCATTTAATCATAATTTGTCTGATATGAAAAGGACGTGCTGTTTCAGTTTCTCAAGTGTGCTCACATCATAACTTGTTCACTGATACCATCTTGCTGACAATGTCCAATAAGTCAGAGAACTGTGCTTAATTAGAACTTTCTCTCTACCAATCTCTGCAATGACTTAAAAGGAAACATTTTTTACTCAAGTAGACTGTCATTGTCATAAGGCCGTTGCTGCTGTGATTTTACCAACTGTTCAGGCTCCCAGTAGGATTTTTGGAGAAGGATGTGCACTGTCTTATGAAACCCACATTTTCAAAATAGGCACTACGCTCCAGATAAAGTAGTAAGGGACCGTGCAACACAACAGGCCATGGAAAATGACGATAAAGAAGCAAAGTGTATGCACTAAACTGCAATCATCCCATTAACTTTTAAATGTTCAGTACTAATTTTTTAAAAACAGATCCTACCTCTGGTTTATTTGTAAAAACATCGTAGGACACTGGTCACCTGTAAATAGTGTGTACTTAGATGTACCCCACTAGTCGTCCATCTGTCTTCACATAGGCAGAAGCCTTTCCACAGGGCCTTCCCAGGGGCCTGGGCACCTTTGGGAGCCTGAGCTGGGGCTGAAGCCAGGACCTTAGCTGGAGCTGTGGCCTCTGCCTTGGTTTGCACCTTGGGCTTTGGTTGGCAGAGCCTACGACCCCTTAGCCATGTAGCTTCGAATCCTCTTCCCAAGCTTGGGATGAGCGATGAAAGCAAGCCGACTGAGTTTTCGGCTGGGCCTTTTGGCATCTTGGGCTTAACGGCCTTAGGATTCACAAGGGCCTTAATGGCCTCTGCAAGGGCACTCATTGCCTTTAGGCCTTCTCTTTGTGCTTCTTGGCAAAGCGCCATGTTCCTCAGGAACTAGGGGTCAACCTCCTTAAGTGATCTATATCTCTGTGACCGGGGTCTTTTGATGCCATTTCTGTGCCATTGGTGGGACTAGTTGTGCGTAATGTGGTTCTTGGACTTGGCCATGACTGCGTGGTAACCCGTGACTGCCTCAGCCGCCTATGATCGCCTAATCTAAAAAAAAAATTTTTTTTTACAGTCATGGCCAAAAAAGAAAAGAAAAATATTTTACAATATAGTATAATATAAAATATTAAAAACATTAAAGATTTAAGTAATTTATTTTCTTATGAATATAACTTCAGGCATGCCTTTTCTCAACTGTAGAGAGGCAGCATCAAGTTTTGTAACAGTTCACAACATAGAGTCAATTCTATGTTTTCCTTAAACATTTAATTCTTTAGCTGTCAAGTGATACAATAGTCTCCAATGTTTCTTTGACGTGAAATCATTTATAGCTTCAATTCCTCTAAAATTATTTTCATGGCAACTTTGGTAATGTTTATAAGATTTGTCTTTGTTCCATTCCTGTTGCTGTGTATAAACACTCCCAGACAGCAGCCGCTTCAATGTCCCCGATTTAATTATCCCTTGTGTAACTTTGTATTCAATTTCTAATTCACTTCTAGGACGATTGGTTTTTGTTTCTTCACTGAACTTTCATTTTTCTCAGCATTCCCTCTTTTTATATTTATTTCTTTTAAAGCTGTCATGTGAAGTTTTACTGAACAACAACAGTAGCAACAAAAAGGTAAAACATAACTGTACCCGTTTTTCTCTGCCCATGAAATTAGAGAGCCTGCAATGATCCATCAATGGAACACTGAAGGATGTCCATCGCTGAGTCAGGCATAATCCCAGTTGACTGAAGCAGGGGGACCACAAGATATGACCAACTTAGACTGTGAAATGTCTTATCTCAAAACAAAAACAAAACCGGCCCAACCAAGTGAGACTCACATCTGATGTTCATTGTAGCCATCTATGGCACTGGAGAAGTTAAATGTTTTCAAGGTAGTTATAATGAAACCATCTTCTGGTGACTGACTGCAAGCTAGACCACACTACTGATGAAGTGATAATATTTAGTAATTTTGATCAGAAAAATTCATATGGACAATTAGGCAATTGTCCTATATAAAACCACTAATAGGTAAAAAGAATTTTCTCTATTAGCTCCCCCGACTCACAGTACCTATATTAAAATCAGGAAAGTGAAAATGTCAAAAAATACTGAGATATGTCAGCTTCTTCATTATGTGATCATGATGAATCATGACATAAAGACTATAAAATCTAAAAGCAGACATATAAAGTACATGAAAAAACCTTTATCATTGAAAAATATATAGGAAAATATACATATGTTTGAAGGTTTTACTATAAAAAAATAGGGAAGTAATTTGACTGCTCTATCAAGGGTTATCTGTGTTACTTTCCTACTGAATATGCCACTTAATGGGGACAGCAGAAGACACACATTATTTCAAGAGCCCCTTGCCATTTTTTTTGGAATTGAGAAGGCATCTCCATGAAATAATAAGAGAAAATTAATCTGTTGTCTAATCACTTGCCTCCTTTAAATATTTATTCAGTTAAACACAGTAAAAATACTACTTTGAACTATTAAAAAAAAAAGCATGCAGAAGCCAGAAAGATGATTAGGTACATAAACTGCTTGTCATATAAGCTTGACAGTTGCAGCTTAAGCCCCATAGCCTGAGAATTGACTGACTTTGGGTACATGACATGACACAGCCCCCTCAAATACACATCATGTCATCTCTCTCTCTCTCTCTCTCTCTCTCTCTCTCTCTCTCTCTCTCTCTCTCTCTCTCTCTCTCTTTCTCTTTCATACACACACACACACACACACACACACACACACGAGAGACAGAGAGACAGACAGACAGACAGACAGAGAGACAGACAGACAGACAGACAGAGAGACAGACAGACAGAGAGACAGACAGAGACAGAGAGACAGATAGCCAGACAGACAGAGAGACAGGGAGATAGGGAGACAGAGACAAAAAGAGGGGATAGGAATGGAGAAGAAGATAAGAATAACATATAAATAATTTTTAAAAGCATACAAATAATACATGAAGATAGATTATACTTGGATCCATAAAATACTTTTAATAAATCTGGAAGTATTGAAATCATCATTTTCCCTGATAACAGCATAAGTAAATAAACCTCAGGATAAATGATTAAAATTCGTAAATGTGTCCATTAGAGTATGCATGCCTTCTCCTAACTTATGGGTCAAAAGAGGCACAGGATAAGCATTCAGAGAATAGTTTGTATTTGATGCAAAGGTGGAGAAACAACAACCACGATCTTGTAGGAGTCATTTAAACAGAATTTAATCCTAGGCTTCATGTATTTTAGACAAAAACAAACACTTCCCCAAAATCCTGGCCCTGAAAGTGGTGGTGATAAAGATAAGAAAACTATAGGAAAATAATATAAAGTAAAAAGTTTTATCTGAGGCATATTACAGGTGCTATGGAAAACCCTCTTACCTGCCTACATACCTCAAAGACAGCATTTCCTTTTATTGAAAAAATTTTTTTCATCTTATACTATAACTTGGTTACATTTTCCACTTCCCTTCCAATCTGGAGACTCCTTTTCTCTGTCTCTTATTAGAAAGCAAACAAGGTTCTAAGGGATAATAATAAAATAAAATAGAGATGTAAATGTTGATTTCATATCCTCAGTAGAGGCCATGGGATGAGAGGCATGGTCAAGCTCTGCAAACACATGGTTTGGTCTGAGCTCAGAGAGTTTCTATCTAAACATCCCTAGGCCTAGGCCTAGAAGATTCTAGCATCAATACAAGATAATCTTCTTTCTTACATATGGACTTTATTTATTTATAATAAACTGCATATAGTAAGAACAATTATGAAACAATCAGGAAAGCCATATGTAAAAGTTACATTCAAAGTAGCTCATCTCTCTTTGGCAACCTTGAAGGAAATATTATCCACACTATCTAAGTGAGTCTAAAGTTCTGTATCTAAATCATTGTCATCTCTTGTATTTATCAACTTAGAAACATCTTTCTAGACTTTAAAACGTTTTCCTAAATCCTAAACAATTTAAGCCCAACTAAAATCAAAGCAAATAGCCGAGCATGGTAGCACATGCCTTTAACGCCACCATTCGGGAGGCAGAGGCAGTTGGATCTCCGTGAGCTTGAGGCCAGCTTGGTCTACAGAGTGATTTCAGGACAGCCAGAGTGACTCAGAGAAACCTTGTCTCTAAAAACCAAAAGAACCCCCCAAACAAAACAAAACAAAACAAAACAAAAAACAAACAATAACAACAAAAAGCAAAATAACAGAACAAAACAAAACAAAACCCAATCAAGCAAAACCCAAATGCTGAACTAAGATCATAGCATTTAGTCAGATTAAATTTGGTTGTGAGTCATCAAACATTCAGTGAACACACACACACACACACACACACACACACACACACACACACACACACACATATATATATATATAATTCTAATCTTCCACAAGCCTTTCCAAATGGTTTCACCTTCCAGCCTCCTCCTGCTAACCTAGGCCTAGAATGTGTTTTGCCTCTGAGACTTAGTACTGAATGAATTCACCCTTTCTAGTTCATTCTGAACTCTGGCTAACTGGCTCAACTCAGGTTCTGGCTCAAAACTCCTCTCCGATCTGATTGATTCAAACTGGTTTCTATCTACCTCTCATTGGATTTCTCTGCTTGGAAAAAACTGCTTCTGAACTCCATAAACTGACTGTACTTAAATGAACTCCTCTGAACTGTACAGAAATGTACTCCCAAACTGTCTCCCTCTCTCTCCCCCTCTCTCTCTGCATTGCTCTTAAGTGGCTTCTAATTCCTACCTGTTCTTATGAGAACACGTTCTCTGCCCCTCAATTAAACTTCACTGTCTGATATTAAAGGTGTGTACTATATTCCAGCCAGAGGGATTAAAGGTGCTAACTCAGGGCGTGTCTGCATTCCAGCTGCATCACACAGACATAGGTCTTTGGATGTGATCCCTTGCCAGAGCAGTCATGTTGCTGAATTAAAATTTTTCTACATAGAACAAAAACTGAAACATCAAAATAGGACAAAACAAACAAACAGAAGGAAAAGAACCCAAGAAAGGGTACAAAAAACAGATACTGCTACTGGGATCCAAACATTTGTATAGTTAGAAATCCCATAGAAACACTAAATTGAAAAACAAACAAAAAGAAACACTAAATTGAAAACCATAATATACATATACACAAAAGACCTATAGAGTAAATGAAAGCAAAATATATAGGTAGCAATTACACTAAGATGTCACTGTTACTCTGATACAAGACCCTAGGTAGGCTTAGATTACATCCTGCTTATAGTCCCCTCACTCTTATCTTCCTGTCCCCATCCTCTCTCACTCTTCTACCCTATGTCCCTCTCCTAGACTTCTGATAGGCGGGGTCCTCCTCCCTCACCATCTGACCATCGCCTATCAGGTCTTATCTGGAGAGCCTGCATCCCCTTCCTGTGTTCCCACAAGGCCTCTCTACCAAACCTAGAAAAAATAAACATTTTGTTTGTGAATGACACAATAGTCATTTTAGAAAACACACACACACACACACACACACACACACACACAAATATGAAAGGCTCTGTAACTTTTAAAGATATTTAGTAGTTAGTGAAATGCTTTCTCATGCCAGGAAACTATTTTACAAACCATTTATGCCATTGATTCTCAAAACATTTCAGGAATAAATGTAAAAGTAGCACATAAACTCTTCAAGTTTGCATAAAAATAGAAAACAATCATAGTACAATGTCTATGTTACTCTGGTATAAAAAGCTGGGTAGGCTTGAATTAGATGCCAGGTTTGTCTCATCTCAAAGTTCTTAAAAGTAACAAAATGTATCACTGTTATTCTCTCAAATAAAATTTGTTTTCAAGTTACTATTGCTATTTTATATTATGGCTATGTAGGATTATGTGCATGAGTGTACAAGTGCCTATGGATACCACTGGGTGTCCTAGTGGCTGGAATAACAGGCAATTGTACTGCACATAACCATGGAACTATCTCAAGCCCCAATCTTCCAAAATTTAATACCAAGAGTGAATTTAAAAAAGAATTTAACACATGTTTTAAACTCAAAGTGATTTTCTATTATCTTTTATTTTAACACATAGTTTGAATTCAAAATTAACATAGATAACGACTGCCCTGTTACCAATGCTTAATTATATGTCTCTTTTCCTTTACAGTACTACGGATTACATTCTCATCAAGGTTCTTGCCGATAGTGTAGAGTGAAGTCAGAAGTTCCATGTGTGTAACTGAAGAGGAAAATCACACTGATGGTGTAGTTGAACAAAGCCTGATGGCTCACCAGTTTCCTCATTAGTCCAGTGAAGCACCTTCATATCAGCCTCACAGCATATGTCAATTTTTGCCTCAGCTTATTTACAAATTACTAGTCTTCTGAACTTTCAAGTTGTTTCTTATCAGAAAACCAAATATGGGAAGGTAGTGTGCCTTTTTTGAATTCTTCGCCCTCCTCTCCACCTTTGGAGTCTATCACTAGTGAAAGGTATAAAGGTAAATACTTCATCGGACATGAAAATTATAGGACATATGTCTAAGCGTACCTTACTATGCTATATTTAGAATAGATAAGAGGAAGTAGGACTGTTTTGCCTTATATATCTATAGAATCTTTGTTTTGCATTGTTTTTTTTTCTTTTTTTTTATTAATTTATTCTTGTTACATCTAAAAGTTTATCCTATCCCTTGTATCCTCCCATTCCTCCCCCCCCCCCATTTTCCCATTATTGCCCTCCCCTATGACTGTTCCTGAGGGGGATTACCTCCCCCTATATATTCTCATAGGGTATCAAGTCTCTTCTTGGCTACCTGCTGTCCTTCCTCTGAGTGCCACCAGGTCTCCCCCTCCAGGGGACATGGTCAAATGTGAGGCACCAGAGTACGTGAGAAAGTCATATCCCACTCTCCACTCAACTGTGGAGAATATTCTGACCATTGGCTAGATCTGGGTAGGGGTTTAAAGTTTACCGTCTGTATTGTCCTTGGCTGGTGCCTTAGTTTGAGCGGGACCCCTGGGCCCAAATCTGCCTTTCATAATGTTCTACTTGTTGTTTTTCATCTGTTCGTTTCTCTGATACTTTGAGGCAGCACCCTCCTGTGCAGGCCATGCTCAGGGCACAGCAATCACCCTAGACCTTTTGCTTCAGGCTCACCATGCTAGACCTGAACTGAAAACCACCATGGACCGCCTCTAATGTTTCGTTTTTAAATTTTAATATTTAATTTATAGTTTGGTATTTGACAGCACATAACTGGAGGTGCAAAAGATGTCAGACACCCTTATATGGTTTTGAAAGCTATGAGGTTTTCATAGTTTTAGTTACCATCTAAAAGGAATTTAAATAATATTTCATTTTAATTATCTGACTAATGCACAGCTTGCCCCAGAATTTGGATTAAAAGACTAAGCAGCCTTGTAATACCTGGGTACGAGATGGCTCCTAGTGTCTTTCATACTATTAAAGTAAGAATCTTGTGTACTCAAGTAACTGAGCCAGGAAGACTACAAGCTGGGCTACTTGGTCACTTCCAGGCTATCCTGTACTGCGTGGTGAAATCCTGTTTCAGAAGAAAATAATAATCTTAAGGATAAATAAATTATCACAAAAGATAAAAATGCTCAGGTTCTGGGCAACACTAAAGACATTATAATGTGTTTCTTAAGTAATACTGCTCTGTTTCTTTCTTGCAACAGAGTTTTACTAGCTGATTTATACTCTGTCATTACATACCCTACATTACTCCTTTATCCATAATGTATGAATGAAGGAAATGACTTGAATACAACTTTATTTCAAAATATAATATAGTAATATTAGCACCAATTTTCAAGCAATTCACTTTAATCTTCCTTTGTCTAGTAGATATACTTAAATATAAGAAGTAGAGTTCCTATGTTCTAAGTTTTAATATGAGCTATTTTATATGCCAGTCTCTACCTCAGTAAACCAAAATAAGACACACAAACAAAAATCTTTTCCACATAATGAAGAAACAGCCATAGAAACTTCTCCCTTGGGTTATGATAATGCCACGTGAAGTGCTGTGTAAATTTGTTGTAAGCATTATAACAGATGGAGGTGAACTCATTTGCATTTTCAAAAAGCTTTTGCAAAGTAAAGGAATATTCTTAAGATAATTTGTATTCATATCTAAATAATAGAAAGCTCATGATCATTCGTATTACCAAAAATGTAATCTTGAGCAACTTATTATAGTTTCATTTTTTCCACTTTAGAAATTTTTCTCTTCTTCAAAGTATTATTCAAAGCATGCAGCTGCCTTTTTGTCCTTTGTGAAGTCTTCTACACTTTGGCTAATGACCCAACGTGGCTCTTTTCTTTAATCTTCACCACTGTTCTTAGCAGACAGATTTTTGAAAAATCTTGTCCTGAAGAGAGCTGTAGGCCTACATCATATCACCAAAGCCAATATAATGAAGCTCTAACTAGGCTTTTGATCACAGATCTAGCCAATGAGGATGTTTATATCTAGATGTCTAAGGTTGAAGGAATACTTTAAAATGGGTAATATCCAAGTATAACAAAGGATAACATGTTTTGGAAGAGGAACAGATATGACTTTTTTTTTTCTTGAAAGGATCAGTGTGGTTATACCTTCCAGGATTTGGTAGAGACCCCAGGCCACTTATAAGTGTAATTTAAACAGTTTAAGCTATTAAACTTTCTGCTATAAAAACTGAACTGAACTGGAATAGAGAGTTAGGAAAGCTAGAGGAAAAAAGAAATGATAAGGCAGAGCAGAAAGAGAGGGAGAGACAGAAACATGGAGAGGAGAGGTTTGGATAGGAGCCAAGAAAGTATAATTAGTGTTTTCACATAGCACCAGCTGTTTTATATTTATGTCAAGTATCTTTGCATTATAGTAGTGAGAATTCTGATCAATTAGGCAAGGAATAATTGAGTGGGAGGATAGCAAAACCTCACAGAACCTATAAGAATGAGAAGGAAAAAGTTAAAATAGAAAACAGAACAAGAATCATATATTTTAACATTATTTTTCATTGACATTTGGGGCTGCGATTACTCCATAACATAGTGCCACTATTACACCAGTATATGTAGCAGGCCGGTCCTTGCTATGGATTCCAGAGTTAGTAGCTGAGTGATATTGATGATTGTTTTTCTCCTCTGGTAATGTGGAAAAGGACCTTTCATCATTATGAGCAAAATTTGGAATTAGCTCAGTTTCTCTATGTTCACTGATAAGTAGGTTATGTCTTCAACAATAGGACATAACCATCAGGTTATGTATAGTAACCAATAGCCTTGGCAGTGGCCTGTGATGTTTAGGCACAGTCTATGGGACCCTTTAGGCCAACAACTCAGTAAGTTGTAACTCATGCCTGGCATTGGAGCTTCTACTCGGCATGACAGGTCTAGTTGGGGCACTGTCTTCCCTATCACATGGTGACTCCACTTATACCCTGCCTTCCCATTCTCACCCTCTTTGAATTCTCTGATTCCAGTTTCTCCTTTATGTCCTTATAACACTTCACTCTATTTCTCCTCCCTTGGAAAATTCCTTCTGCCTCCCTGGTCTTTACTAACTATACTAACTATCAAGGCTCAGTGATTATTCAGATTGAAACGCACGCCTGTAAAACCTAAAATCTAACATCTATATTTAGGACAAAACATGCTACATTTGTCTTTTACCTCTGAGTCATCTCACTCAGGATGATTATTTCTACCTTCATTCATTTGCCTTCAGATTTTATTTTTCTTTAAAATTTAATAATATTGCATTGTGTAAATGTACCAGTTTTCATTATCCACTCTTGGTAGTGGCATAGCACATGGGGTCGCAAGCAGGAGGCCTTGAGGTATTTTTCCAGAGCACACAAAGAACTAAATATTTAGGAGTGTACTGTGTATAAAAAACATGGCAAAAATGATGAGTTATGTGCTAAGGAATATATAAATATGAGGCTTTACTACCTACTTTTAAATTTAAAATATATTAGGAATATGTATGTCCTTAGTTTTCATCCTGTTTGAAAGCTTGGGCAAAGAAATAATATAAAAAACAAGAAAGTTAAGAGACAAAAAATTAATGGCCTATTCTTCTCCTGCTTCTTTCCTATTACCTTCCTCAATTTTTATAAAATTGACTTCTAAAAGAAAGTAATATGTAACGATAAGCCCATGAATTCATTTTAATCAATTATAATTACTTAAAATAAAAATGGAAAAATGAATTCTGAAACTTAGACTCCTTACCAGAACAGTAATAGTGTGCATCCTAGTTGCATAGGTGAATGCTTGTTTCTATTTTAGTGGCACCATGTGAAGCTCTGAAAACTAGAAAATCAAGCTGACATCTTCAAGTGTTGGGTCTTGTTTTCTTGTCCAATAAGAGTCCATCATTCCTCCTGAGAAGAAGTCAGATGTAATCAGTGTATCCTCTATATGAAGGGTGAGGCCATATCAGGAAACGCAAGTGTATGGTCTATTGTTGATGTATTAGAAACTCATCAAGGGACCAGATCAGATCAGTTCTCTTTTGGGGGATAATGTTCAACTTTCTCCGCCAGCCATGAATCACTTCTCTCTCTGCTGAACGTCTGCTCCGTGTGTACGATGGCTGAAGAGGTTCATTCCCAGGATGAAAGTAGCATAGGATACACAATCAAGTATTTTTTTATTCTGATGCTGTGAGTTTGATAGAATGCTTTGATTATGAAACTCTAAATGGGCAATAGCATAAAATATACATGTCCACTAGAGGGCACTCATTGCACCCCAACCACCCAGTTAACAGTCTCAGAAAAAGAAATGCTTCATCCTGTACCTTATATCACTTACCTTTCTGTAGAAGCAGCAGGGAGCACTTACTGTCTTCTGTCCTGAAATCTACTCTTTAGAGGAGTTCCAGTGGCTTCCACTAGGCTTTACAACCAGAAGCCTGGATTCTGCCAACTAAAAAAAAAAAAAAAAAAAAAAAAAGTTCTTTTTAGCCAGGCATGGTAGCACACTGTAATCCCAGCACTCAGGGAAGCAAATGCTGCATGCAGATTGCTGTGAGTTGGAGGCCAGCCTCGTCTACAAAGGTCTACAAAGTGAGTCCAGGACAGCCAAGACTACACAGAGAAATCTTGCCTTGAAAAGCAAAACAAAATAAACAAATGAAAAGCCTCTCCTTAGGGAATACAAACCCCAGATAGGTCTAAGGTTCCCATAGATGTAGCTATGGGTCAAAACTTAGTACACACACACACACACACACACACACACTGATTCTGAGATTCTAACGCCATTGCTAGTCTTTAAAATATATTTATGTATTATTTGCTGATTTCATACAACATATTTTTCTCAACAACCCCCAAAAACTCTCCCCCAATCTACCCTCATCTTCTGTCCCTTTCATCTTTATGTTCCTCGTGTTTATCTCTCTAAAAATAAAACAACAACAAATGTAAAACAAAACAAAATGCCACAACAAAAGCCGAGGGGTCCAATTTATGTGGTCTGACTACATTTCAATGTTGTGTCTGCCTTTGACTGTAGTTGATATGTTAAGTGTCAATCCATAAAAAAACCTATTATTCGATCTTCAGGTAGCTATCAATTGCCAATAACTTCTTGGTTTATGAGGAGACTCTGTGACCACTTTTATTTCTCAGGCTTGAACCTCTGCAGGCCTTATGCATACTGCTATAGTCTCCGTAACTTCATATGTGCCTTGACATGCCTGAAAAATGCTCTTCTTTTCCCAAAGAAGTCATCTACATCTTCTGGCTCATACAGTTTTTCTGTAGTCTCTGCCACAAAGATGCCTGAAGCCTGAGGGGAAAGGTATGAGGGAGCCAACCAATCAGATCTGATCTGCCTTAGTGTCTAGACCTGTGAAGGGCAAACTTTCGTTTTGAATTCATCCAGGCTTGTATGTTGTTGTTACAGTCAGGGAAAGGTTGTTTTTCTCCTGCTTCTGTGCCACATCTACACAAACAGCGCTTTTAAAAACCAAGAGTTCATTTATAGATTAGATGTTTAAAACAGATCTCTCTGAGATAAAAATCAAGCCGATAATGGGGTATCGTTGCTTTCTGGATGCTTCTGGATGCTTGAGAGAGAGAAAGAATGGGCCCTTACCGGTTCCCATTTTAGGTACACTCATTTTAGGTACACTCATTTTTTTTAGCAATTGGCTTTCATTCTTCATCTTCAGAGCCAACAGCCTTACATCTCTCCATCTTTTTCTCAGAATCGATTTCCTCCGTCTCTCCCATTCCTTCTCTCTATTCAGTTTTTACTTATGACTTTGATTCCGCCGGAACAACCCAGGCATTTCATCATAACTTCCTTCTTGTGCTGTCACCTGAGTGAGTTCAATGTAAATATCATTATTTCCACAGACAAGTGTGGTTTCCCTTTCCTCTGAAACAAGGCACTTCTTTTTTGAGAATTAGGATGTGGACATCTTCAAAATGAGGAAATTATTCTGACATAGGTTTTATGCTTCCCATAGCTCCTTATACCAACTTCATGGAATTTTCCTCAAATATTCCACCCCTCCAGACATAGTACAACTAAAATGTTTGAATCCTTACAATAGTGGCAGGTGTTAAGCACTGTGCAAATATGAAATATTGTCATCAAAAGTTTACCCAACAGACCTATCAATTTTGTTTGTTTGCTTGTTTGATTGCTTATAGAGAGTCAAGTAATTCCTTAAAACACTGTAAGCATTCTACGACTATAGTCATGTGACTCAGTTTTGATACTTTAAGTGGACGTTCGTTCGTACAGAGATTAACTTTTCTCCCTTCCAGAAATCAGCTTAACTTCCCTATGACCCAGTGTGATCAGCGGCCAGAGGTCAGGCAGCCACTTGACTCTGACTAATGTGTCAGCCTGCTGGAGAAGCAGAAGGCTGGGACATAGTGGCATAAAAAAATGGAGAAAAGTTCTATTTTCACTGAGTACATGAAGCAACATCCTTCCTGAATACAACTCTTGAATGAAATGCCATTCAAATACTTCAGAAAGTGCTTTTAAAATTTTGTCTGAAAAAAAAAATCTGTCCGATCTTTAATGTATTCTTTATCAAATAATATTAACTGAAATTGTAAAACTGAACTCTGGTACTTATCCTATAACCTATGAACATAATATTTTGTATAATATGTATCCATTCTTTAATTGATTTTAATCCCATTTAATTATTTAACAGTTAGGTATTTCTCAATGCTTTCTAGACTGCTTTACGAATATACAAAAAAAGGTACAGATAAGAGATTCAACATTTTAAATCTCTGGTAGGGAATAACTATAGATAAAAGACAAAAGAGAGGAATATCAATGCCTATGGTCAGGTGTGAGCTAAGGAAAAAAAAAACACCTAAATCTGCAGGACAGCTTTTATTTTCTAGTAAGAAAACTCAAAAGAGTACAAGGTTTACCCGGGAGCAAGGCCTTAGTCAGCTGGGACCAGACAAAGGTTTGATATTCTTACTTCAGGAGCCTGGGAGTCAAGCAAAAGGTTCTGTGATTCTCATTACTGTCTGCACATGCTTCCTCTTTAGAATTGCCTGAGACTCATGCTAAGAGATCTGGGGAACATAAAAAGCTAACCTTTATTAAAGCACAAAAGAAGGAATGTACCTTTAGAGACACTATAGATAATAATGAGCATTAACTTTTGGAATAATTAAGGTCAGGGGAAGATGCATAGGATATGCCACTGAGTGGTTACAGACGGTCTAGGTGACCCTGGTGATTCAGTGGGAAAAACTTAAAAGAATATACAGTGTGATATATGACTCTACAGAATATATGAACTTGCTGTTACATTTGCTAATTTCAAAATGGAGACAAATAAAATGGAAGGCATGAAATGTTTATAAAATAAATGATATCCACTTCACTACAATCTACTAGGCCAAGGTCTAGACCGTCTAGTCTCTCACTGTCTCTGTCTATCTCTCTCTGTCTTTCTCTCTGTTTTGTGTCTACGTGTGGCTGGGTATCTGTGTTCACATGTGTGCACATGTATGACTGCGCGTCTGCATGGAAGCTGGAAGTCAGCACCAGTATCATCTTTAATCATTCTCCATGTTCTTTTCTTCTGGGCTTGTTTGAAGACAGGACATCTCACCAGTTCATCCCAAGCTGGCTGGACTAGCTGTCTGGTAAGCTCAAGGGATTCGTGTGTCTCTGGCTGTTTAACACTTACTTATAGGCCCTCGCTCCTGTGATCGGATTTTAAGTGTGTGTTCTGTATGAAACACAAAGTTATGTCCTTCATGAACAGAGACATTTCCACAGGCCCTGATTCTCGTTGTGAACTCTTTAGATGGACAGCCCATGATTTCAGAGATTCTGGGTAAGCATTCCCCTTGGAGCTGTTTGTTTATTCTGCTTAATTGACATTTCTAGGACTTTGAAACTCAAACTACATCTTGCCTTCATTAGGATTCTGAGCCCATGTTTGCCTAAATTCAGTACAATATATATTTATGTTTCTAAAATAGCACCCCAATGGATTCATATTCACTTTCTTTCTTACATTTTCTGGTTCTTTTTAGTAAGACACAGTCATAAGGAATTGGTGAACTGTGGATGTTGGTTGCTGTAGATAGCTGACATTGCAAGGAAATTAGTCACCATCATATTGTAATTGCTTATTTTACTTCCCTAATTGTCTAAGAACTATGTGATCCATGGCATTTATGAAACACTTACATGAGGTTTTATATTACTTTAGTGAGGTGTTGGGTTTTTAAAACATGTTTTATGTAGATACAGCCTTTAGAAGTTAAAACTCCTTCTAGTATACCTTTATTTTATCTTCTCTATTTACTTTGGTTTTCCATACATACTTCCTTTTAAATAATTATTTCTTAAGCACACATACAAGTAATATTGTATGGACTTTGTAGGTTACAGTTATAGATATATGTTCATACAAACACATGTATGCATACAATAAAAATTAATGAATAAGTAGGTCATGACTTTGGAGGAGAAGGACAAGTGTATGGGATGTCTTGGTGAGAAGAAAGGGAAGAGGAAATTGTTATTAAAATACAATCTCCAAAACAAATAACAAAAATGACATAGCATCTTTCTGCTGTGATCCTCTGGTCTTCTCCTGCAGCTTTGTTGGTTGAATGGTAAGGTATAGGGTAGAAGAAACATTTTATAATTTACTATTATGTCCTTTGCCTGACTTTTTGTCTTTGGACAGGGGGCTTCATGCATATTTCATAGATGAATATTTTCCCTATATTAAATTGAACTGGAATCAAGCAGTGGCCCCTTATTCACATGGGTATAATGAGGCCATGCTAAGATCTCCTCAGTGAAGGGTGTGTCTTGGCTGTGGAGACTATCTGAACATATGATAAGGAGATATTCTCCACTCTCCATTGTCAGATATTTTAGGTGGTATTTTATGCCTCAGCAGTCTGAACAACTCAATGGAATTATTTTTATTTTTTAAATATATAGTTATTTTGCCTGTGTTATATCTGTTAACCGTTTGCAATTCTGATTCAGCAGAGGCCAGAAGAGGGTGTTAGATCACTGGAACTGAAACTTCAGAGGGTTATAAGCTGGTGTATGGGTGCTGAGAATTGAACCTTTGCTCCTCTGAAAGATTTAGCCTGTGCTTGTAGCCACTGAGCTGTCATGAGAACCCTCTACCCACACATTCATGAGGTTTTTTATGGTAATATCAGGATTGTTTAGGATCTATGGAGAACTTTTGGTCCAATAATATATTATTTTGCTTGTCTTAGATTTCTGGTGTTTGTCAACATTAATATTTGGGTATCCTTTTTATAGTAAAAAGACTGAGTCCAGCAACCTCAGCTGGCTAAGATTCACCAGAGACCCCAAATGAGCCACACTTTGTTCTGGTGATGTTTCTTATTTATGTGACAAAATAGCTGACCAAAAGCAAGGGAGGATTTGTTTGTGCTGCGATTTTAGAAGAATATGTCCACTTTGGGGAGGAAGGCGTGGCAACAGGAACATGACCCATCCGAACACAATGAGACCTAAGTCAGTATCCAAGGCAGGATCACTGCTATGGACATCCTCCTTTTGCCTCAGACCAGAAGCCCAGATCATCACTTGACGGCTCAGCTGCCCACAGTCAGGATGTCTCTCCTCTTCTCTGTTAGACCTCTCTGAGCTGTTTTGTAGGTTTATAGGGAAGATTATATCCACTATCCTATTAATCTGCCAACTGAAAAGACAAGGAATATAGTAGTCTAAATCAGAGAAGAGATGCATCCAATGAGGCCCAATAGGGAAATACAGAAGGATCCAGTGATCTCACAGTTTTCATTGGAGAACCAATATTAGCTTTAGGATTAAACATAAGAAAATTAAGATTAAGGAGTAAGGACCATATTTGACAAAGGAGAAAAATGAAAAATGTGGGATTTGGGAGAAAAGAAGAAGAAGAAGAAGAAGAAGAAAGAAGAAGAAGAAGAAGAAGAAGAAAGAAGAAGAAGAAGAAGAAGAAGAAGAAGAAGAAGAAGAAGAAGAAGAAGAAGAAGAAGAAGAAGAAGAAGAAGGAGAAGAAGAAGAAGTTGTTGTTGTTGTTTTTGTTGTTGTTGTTGTTTCTATTTCTGTTTCTGTTATATCCCCACATATTTGAGACTCTGGTGGTATCTGCCTGAAGTAAAACAATCTCTGCTCTGGTTCTCTGTGTTTGTCTATGTTTTGCATTGTTTTGATAATTCTATACAGTTATTGTATTCACTTGGAAGTATATGCACATTTCAGCATTCTCAAACTCTGTATTTAAATCAGAACTCATTTGTTTTATTTCAGAAGACACAAACAAAATAAAAATATCACAGACTTATGCCATAATTTAAAATATTTTATTATTTTTGTTATATGTATTTGGGTATATGTATATGGGTTTGTGAGTGTGAATGCAGTGTCTTTTGGAAGCCAGAAGAAAGTATCAGATCCCAGGTGCTGGCATTTCACATGGTTGTGTGCCATTTCACATGGTTGTGTGCCATTTGAAATGGGTGCTGGACATCAAGTTTGGATCCTCTAGAAAAGCAGTATATACTCAAAGATAATGAGCCATCTCTCCAGAACCTGTATGTCATATCTTTCCTTTTATGACTAAGGACCAGTTGCAATTTCAGACATGCAGTATAAAATATTAGGTCTTCTGTTAAGCTGAGGATCATCTCCTATAATGAACCCTACTCAGTTTTCCAATGCATTTCTCTAAGGGATTATGAACCTTTACTGGATACTAGGAAAATCTTATGCAACATTCACTGTGGGTACATGTTTAAAGGCTGCAGTGGATGTAAACATGTTTTTGTTTTGATCCCAAGTGCTGGATAGGGAACAGACTTGTGAGAGAACAGGTGATGTTTATCTACTAGAAGAACTACCTCATGTGGGGGCTTGGTTTTTGCCAGCTGAAAGAATTTAATTACAGACTCTGAGAGGCAATATATATGAGCCCAAAACAGGAGGCGGGCCTTTTTGGGTGTTGGTATTGCTTGGCTGCTCATTGCTCTGCTCTGAGAATCTCTGAGAGAGAACCGCTCCAGAGAACACTTTGGGGCTCTGGGTTCCAGCAGCTGTTCCAGGTTCCAGCAACTTTGGTTGAATTGCTGGTCTGCTAAAATCCTGATGATTATGCCAGTGGGAATTGCTCCCAGGAACTGAGTCCAAACAGGTATACTTCTCCTGTTCCCATTACACACACACACACACACACACAGACACACACACACACACACACACACACACACACACACACCCCTTTTGAGGAGATGGGTGCAATGCCATTCTACAGGATGCATGTGGAGGTCAGAGGACAGCTTGAAGGAGTCAGTTCTCTCCTCCCACCATGTAGATCATGGGAATCAAATTTAGGCTGTCAAGTATGGTGGTAAGCTTCCTTATCCTCGGAGCCATCTCCTCAGCTCACCGCACTTTTTTGACAAAGAGTGATAGAGTGTCCAGAAGTAAATGAAACAAATAGAGTCCTACTCTTTAGACATTCCTCATTCCTTCTTGGTTGCAATTAACCTTTGGTTGGAGTTCAGTCTTTTTCCCCCAGCTAGGTAAGGAGTTTTTATTTACAATATTATAAAATATCTATGCTATATTATTAATAATGCTATACTATATTATTAAATGTATAGATAAATATAATTATATAAAAATGAAATGTGTGGATAATGACTATTTTTTTACATAGAAGAGATTTTTTTTTCCATGAACAATTAGGTTAACCGGAGAATGAAGAAATAATGAAGAAGGGAAGTTAGCACTGAGAAGTACAGATTATACATCTAAAACAACGTTGCAGATAGATAAAAAATGAAGCTGAACCTAATCTAGAAAACCTTCATAAAACCAGAAGGTTGGAAAGTAACTGTCATAATTTGCAACTTCTTAAGTGTAACTTTTTACAATATTGTAGTATTAACAGGTTATCTACCTTTAACAATATAATTGTCCTTTTTTTTTTTTTTTTTCTAAAACAAGATCTCATGGGCTGTCTAGTGGACCTCAAACTCCGCATCTTCCTTCCCCAGTCTCCTGAGTGCTAGGTTCACAAGCCAGCACTGTCATGCCTGGGTAGATAGATGTGATTCTTCTACTCCAGATATCATAGGCCCCATGTCCTATATTCAGAGTTATTAACAAATAGTAATGAAGGGGAAACTATTTGAAATCTCTTTGATTCCTACAATTGTGCCTCCCCTTCATCCATAGGGGTTCCCCAAATTCCAAGGGAAGGAACCCAAAGCAGATCTCTAATTTGGGGTCTCCCGCCCTCTCTCTCTTTCTCCATGCCCCACCCCCATCTTTGACTACTGTTTGTCTGTGCGTCTCTGCATCTCCAGTTCCAGTTTCTCTTCCTCTATACTCTAACGAGAAACTGCAGCCATGTGGCTATGAAATAATACCCACGCTGGCCTTTGTGCTAATGTAGCATGGGTGGGCTTAGAGATGGCTAGACATGATATGCTCCCTTTAAATGCTTCTTTTACTATTTTTCTTTTAATTAAAAAATAAAATGTCATCCTAGGGATTGAACCAGGGGCCCTTAGCTAATGCTACACAAGTGCTCTGTCACTGAGCTGTACCCTTGCCCACTCATAGCTTTTTACTAATAACCTTAGGAGTGGGCTTGCCATGGTGCTATTGGAAACAGCATTACTATTGCCATATCGCTTGTTCATACCTTTGGGCTTACTGATTTTAACTGCCATCTATTAAGAAACATGATTCCTACAATTGTCCTTCTTTCTCTTCCATAAGGGTTCCCCAAACTCTGAGGGGAGATACCTAATGGAGATCTCTAATTTAGGCTCCTCCCCACCCCCTCTCTCTCTCTGCCTAATATTTGGCTGTGGGTCTCTGCATCTCCTCCCATCTGCTGCCAATGGAAGCTTTTCTGATGATGATTGGGCTAGGCACTGGTCTATGAGTATAGCAAAATTATGCTCGAGGACACCAGGAAAATATGGCCCGCTGAGTCAACTAAGCAGGCCTCATAGGAGCTTACAGAGACTGAAGTGTCAATAATAGAGACTGCCTGGGTCTGTGCTAAGTCCTTTGCATATATGTTATGGTTGTGTGGCTTGGTGTTTTTGTGGGACTCCTAACAGTGGGAGTGGAGTGTCTCAGACTCTTTTGCCTGCTCTAAGGACCATTTTCCTTCTGATGGGTTGATTCTTCAGCCATGTGATGACAGCTTGTGCCTAGTCTTATCATTATGCTGGGTTTGGTGATATCCCTAGGAAGCCTGGTTCTTTTTTTGAAGGGAAAGGGAGGAGTGGATCCTGCGGAAGGGAGATGTGTGTATAAGGGGAACTGAGAAGAGTGTAGGGAGGGGAAACTGCTATTGAGATGTGCTGTGTGAGAGAATAGTAGTAGTAGTAGTAATTAATAATACTAATATAACAATGATGAGGATAATAATAATAACAATGATGCTACTGCTACTACTAATATCGTGACTCCTTCTGTTTAGAGCACCAAGAATTGCCTGTGGGACATAATCTATATATCTTGTTCAGAAGCATTCCTTGTAAAATCTTAATACTGCAATGTTAAAAATTTTAAGTGTGTTATACTTGAACTTGAGGAACATAAGTGAATGGATAAAACAAAATGTGCAGACCCCTGGCCACGTGCCAGAAGGTAAAGGGTTCCCCTCTCCTTTGAGCTGGTGCTTCAGCCTCCTTAGTCAAACATGATTCTAGGAGATGCAGGAAGCAGGAGGCAGCTGAGGAGGCATCAGGATTGCTGCATCCCTTTGTTAGATTCCATATTCCTTATGTTTTGCACTTTAGTCCTTTTTTCACTCTTTCCTATAAATATAGGAGGGGAGAATAGCAGAACACAAAACTTCATGTCTTTTCTCAGTGCTGAGTGACTGCAAGAAGACAGAATGGGAATACTGAACGCTGTAGAAGTCACACATAACTTATTAGCCAGGGATGCCTAGTGGGAGGTTAGCTTACACTCTGGTCTAAATTCTTGCTTTTTTTTTTTTTTTTTTTTTTTTTTTTTTTTTTTTTTTTTTTAACTTCTTCTTTTCTTTTTACAATGTCCTGTAAGGAAAGGGGAATGACTTATCTGACAAATTTAGATTTTGCAAACTTGTGCGTTAATGTGAAGGCTATTGAAACACATTTCATAGAACGGTTTTCAACACACAACTGTGTCATTTCCTTTCCTTGTGGGCCAGATGCTGAAATACGACGTGATAAAGATTTTTGGGTTTCAATTCTAAAGAGAGGGAAGTGTATAAATCGGTGCTGCTTTTCAACCAACAATGTCCAAAGAGGTATATTTTAATTTATTTTCTTTTTCTAAAATTATTTGAATTGATGGTGTGGGTCTGTGCTGTATACAGGGAGAATGTGTGGGGGTTGAGAAGAGAGATGGGCAGGGGGTGAAAGCGGTGTAGTGTCTGATCTGTACTTTCTAGTAGAACTCTTTGTTTGGTTTTGTTGTTTAACGGGTAAAAAGGTACTAAAAATTCCTGCCAAGGTTTTTGTTAATGAAAATATAATAAATATGAACAAAATAAACTACTTTATGGTAAGATTGCCAAGCAGCTTTACCACATAATTATCTGTGCTTTGTTAAAATGTTATTGGCTCCATTCAGAGTCTGTTCAATAGATTAGTTTGTTTCCTCACCTTTCTCATCTCGTGGCATTTTGGGCTTTAATCTTTCCTTGTGCAGAGAGGGAATATTGGCTGAGACTCTTCTGCTGCAACATTTTGAATTACATATATGAGAAGGATATAAAGAAAAAATATGTAGAATTTTGTAAGAGGTTCTCAAGATAAAGCAAATGCCCGATCAGAGTGAATGTAGTTTGGGCATCCTACATAGAATAAGACTGCAATAGGTAACTTCTGTGTGAAAAGGAGTGGGTATTACTTTAAAGGGAGACAGAGCTATAAAAGTATCTTCATGGGGATGTTACAATTTAGGGTGATCTGGATGGATGACTGAGACTTACCCAGCATAAAATTAGACTGCTGTTATCACTGACCATGTGGAACTGTGGCAGAGTAGTCACAGAGCCGAAATGATGAATGTTTTGAGCAGTAGCAAGAGGCTGACATCGTATGAGCACACTGTCTGCTTGCTTTCAAACTCCACATTCCTCACCTCCAGCTATACAGCATTGAGAAAATACTTAAATCATTTATGTCTTAGCTTCCTAAATGCAAGATAGAGCAAATGTGACTATATCTCTCACAGACTTGTGTTGAAGCTAAAATAAATAAAGCTCACAAAACAATACAGAACTGTAAAACAATGCTGATTTGTATATTGGCAGTTTTCTGTGTATTCTGAAAGCTTACAATTTCTCTTAGTCTTCAGAGTATCCCATTACATTGATAGCATATTAATATTTTACAAATACAAAAATTATTCAAAACACTTAAAAGAACTCCTGCTTTCTTAAAAATCATATATCTACAAGTTCATCTTTCTATTTAGGACCAATTTGCCATCTTTTTATAATTTATTTTTCTGTTTTTATTATTGATACATTTACAGAATTTACCTTGATCAAATTCTTTTCAGTCACTTTGGGGTTTAGATTGAGACATTGATGCCCTTTCTATTTTACTACCAAGGATCACTGTCAGTATCTTCAGGCACAATATGGTTCCGTCTCTAAAAGGGATCCTTATGCGCTCATTTTCTTCATGGAGACATTGCTTGCACAAATATACTAAATTTAAAAATGATATACAACTTCATCTACCTATATAAAAACAAGGACTTTATTTTAATAGAATAAGGACAATTACATTGGAATAATTTATGCCACTATTAACAGGAAATTGACTGTAAGAAGGTCATAGAAAATATAAGTAGAGACTTATCTTAGAAGAAATGATATATAGTAAACATGAAAAGACAAATGGCCAGACACAATCTCACAGGCCTGCTATCCAGCTGCTTGGAATGCCAAGGTAGTCAGGCAGACAACAAGCTTAAGGCATTCCTGAGCTATACAGAGTGAGTTCAAGGCCAGCCTGAGCAATTTAAGATCTTGTCTCAAAATAAAGGTAAGAGAATGCTGGGGGGTGGTTAATTTTCTTGTAGAACCTTTGGTTTAAAATTTCCACACTCATATTACATGTGTGTGTGTGTGTCTGAGTGTGTGTGTGTGTGTGTGTGTGTGTATTATACCATTTTTCTAAACAACATTTGATATCAGGAACTTCAAAGTAGTATTTATTTAGTCTAGTAGTTCAACACTAGGGCAAAGTAAAACAAAAGCATAGCAAAAGAATAAGGTTAACTGACCACGGTAGCTATGGCATCATTATTTATATAAGTACAATGTGAGCTCAAGAAAAGGAATGGTGTAAAAAATGGTTATAGAAATAAGTTACTCGTGCTTGATTAAATATCATATGAAAAAATTCAAAGAAGGAGAAAAAAACATTTTCTTATTAAGAGAAATGTGTTACACCAATCAATATGCACATTGCAACACCCACTGTGTAAACCCAAACCTATACACAAACACTAAATTGTCTTGTGATTGATGATGGCATTTTATCATATTAGTGTGACAGGATGGTAGAAGTTGAATTACCTCAGCTTCCGTCTCACTACATTGTTTTAATGATAAAATGGCTGAGAATGAAGACTGTGGTTAGTGTTAACCTCCAAGTTCTTTCATATGGCTTTCCTGTTGCTGCTTCCATGAACGTTTGACCCCTTATAAAAAGCTGATATGGCAGAGATGTGTTTTGCTTCTCATGAGAACACACTGTTAATAGATTATACAGGCTCGAAGGATTTCACAATCCTTTATCAGTGCATTGGTGTGTTGTGGGAAAAGTCACTTTATGTGAAATTGTTTGGCTCTTAACTTGGAAATTACATTTACAGTCACATGAAAATGCTGTAAAACTGTTCACAGACTGCTAGCAAGGACTCACCCTGCGTATGTATACTTACATTTCCAAAATTTTGATGACAATAATCAGATGAAAACTGAAACAATCTGATAAATTTAATAATAAATTTCTTTGAGGTGAAGTGGGATAGACGAATGACATCATTTATGTCAATTAACTAACTTCATGAAAGTCAGAGAGAAACATTTTCTAGTGTATAACAAAAGAACTGTAAATTCTAGATGTGTGAAATATGAACTTTCCTTGAGGGACAAGCAGATCTATGAAACACAGTCAGCTTGAAAAAATACTTTGTCTTTTCCATCTGTGTAACTTTTTTATTTTAACTGTTTCGTTCTGTCTTTATTTTATGGCCCTGGGGATCAAGGCCAGAGCCTTGCACCAAATACATAAGCACTGAGATCATCAGGGGACTAAGAGAGAGACCAAAGAACAAGGTGTGGGCCTTGGCTCACTCATTCTCAAGATTTAGGGAGGACACTGTAGCATGCTTGTGATCCCAGCACTTGGGAGTCTGACAGAGGAAGATGGGCATGCCAAGGCCACCCTGGTTCACCTCGTGACACATTGTTACAAAACAAAAATCAAACAGGAAATAACCACAGGTAGGCCTGTGCCAGGAAGTGATGCATTGTTCTCCTTGACTCACCCAAGCTTGTTCTCAACTTGATGTTTCTCAGGTTGGTTTTCTTGGTAAAATATTCTCTACATGTCTCTCTCTCTCTCTCTCTCTCTCTCTCTCTCTCTCTCTCTCTCCTCTCTCTCTCTCTCTCCTCTCTCTCTCTCTCTCTCTCTCTCTCTCTCTCTCTCTCTCTCTCTCTCTCTCTCTCTCTCTCACACACACACACACACACGCACGGCTAAAACTATCAGGGATAAACTGAGAGAAATCTCCCAATACATGGTGAATCTTTGTTGCTGCCGAAGCACATGAAGATGTTCTTTTGTCATGAATTTGAATGTTTATTAAAGGCATCCCAGAAATCATATGGCTGAGAGCAGATTTTGCCCACAGTGATTAAAACCCCACGTCTCCCTCCATTCAGCACCCATACTCACCATTTACATAGCGCAGTGCCTCTCGATGAGAACACTGTGTTCAGAAACACACAAGGATGAGGTTTGGAAGCGTTATAAGGAGCTGTGCTCCCGTCCTCTCTGCTGCCAACTTCATGTGACCAACTGTGTCTACTTGTGAGACTCTATCATGTTTGACTGAGCCTGTGGACTATTGACATTCTCTTTCCAAAGTGTGAGTGAGGGAGCAGGGCCCCGGGGGAGGAGTCCCTAAACACTTACTTACCAAAGTCTCTGGCCACTCCTTCCAGAGATTTGTATGTTGCTGTGTCCTAATTGCTAGTGACCTCATGAACTCTGGAGGGTGAGGGTCTTGGAATTCAGGCTTATAAGCTAGGAACTATTAGGGAAATTAGGCTTTATCTGGGCAAATTTGGGGACCCATTATCCAGGCTGGATGAAGACTTTACAGGGGGCCCTGCATAAAGGTCAGCCATATTTCTATCAGTAACCCCTCAGCCATGCTCCTTAAGTAATACAGCACACTATTATTTACCAGGGTGAACTGTGCTGAACTGGAATCATACTTTGGTTTATCATTAGGATCTAAAAAGGGGGAACAAGAACTCCTCCTGTATGCCCCAGAAGAAATCTCAGCAGCTGGGAATATCACTATAGGAAAACCAGCAATTCTGTGATTTAAGGCTTATTACTGAAATTTAAAGATTAAAAACTAGGTTATATAAACTTCTTACAAAATATACAATACCCCTTAAATCATCCTAGCCAAAATCTAGTTAACAGTTAACGTGTCCCTGAAAATGCCAGTATGATGTGGTCAAAGCCAGGGGCCATTTGACAGACGAAATGAAAAGGGTGCCCAAGCCCTAAGAGGTAAGCCTGGCTCAGCTTACAATAGAAAATGCACAGGAAGTGGGAAATGAACTCAAAGATTCAGCCAAATCATTCTACTCTGGCTCCTTCTTCCTAATATTAGTGTTTTATTCTGGAAAGTCTGGGGCAAACGCTGGAAAACATGCAGCTTGATTTTGTTAGGAGCTCAGGCTGTTGAAACTAGATGATAACCTTTGCCCCAGTGGCCAGGTCCTGTAAAGACCACCACCCTCACACTGAACACCACCAGATTTGTGCAAACCAGTTCTCAGAAATGACCAACATGTGGGAAGCCAAAAAAAATAATCTCCTTGACCACGTTTTTAGAAGAATATTGACAGGGGTTTAATCACATCTCCACTAGTCTATGAATCTTCCAAAGCAGCAAGTACCATTAGAAGAGAGAGAGAGATGGTCCTCCATTCCCAGGCCAGGCTTGAGTTTAGTTTCATGATGTTGCTCTGAACTCAGTTAAAACTACAGTGCTATACATATGCTCAGCATTGGAGGGAATAAAGAAACATTAGATGATGTTGGATTCTTGCTAAATTAGTCAACCTACCTAAACTGTGATCAACAAAACAATTGCACTGTTTATCTTCCAGGACAATATTCTTACAGTGTAGATCATTTGACCACAGTCAGCACTGTTGCTTGAAAATTTATTAGGCTCTCAAAGTAGTTTATTAGGTTATTTTATCCTATTGCATTTATTTTTTAGTAGAATTTCAGGAGCCTAGAATTTAGGTTAATGATAATAAACCTATAGCATGAAAGTTTGGGTGAGATCTTGATTTTAATGCCTAGTATCACAAAGGAAATAAAACAAAAAAAAGAAAGGAAAATTTGTATTTTAATTAAATGAACTTATTTTAATGGACAAATTTTAATTTGATTAGATTTATTTATTTTTGCATAATTCAAACTAAGCATGAGACCTAGCACATGCTTGATAAGTGTTTAACCATTGAACGTATATGCACTAGTGAGTGCTTCGCGATATTTTGATGTGTCATATACATTGTATCATATTAAAACAATGTTTGATATGCCCCAAGGTTCTTTTTGCTGTCTTTTGAATGTGTAATGCACTGGGGTCATGTGTAGTCACCTGACTGTGCAATACCAGGCCAGGCAGAGATTGCTCAGTAAAATATTGACTGAATTTAAATGACAAGAGAACAGATTGATGTTGTGTGATACAAAAGTCTAAAGAAATAGAAAAAGTTGGGGGGAGAGAAGAGCAAAAGGGAAAGAAAAGGAGGAGGGGAGGGAAGGAGGGAGAGAATGGGATGGAAGGAAGACTCTTTCCTCCTACTGGGTTCCTTCATCTGGCCTTGATAAGAGGGTTTGTGCCTAGTCTTTCTGTTATGCAGTGTTTGGATGATTTTACTGAGTAGACTGCTCTTTTCTGAACAAAAAGGAATTGGTCTGGGTGAGAGGGGAGGTGTATGTGGGGTAGAGGGTTGTGAGAGGAGAGGAGGGAGGGGAAACTGATGTCAGGATGTAATACATGGGAGAAAAAGTAATTAGGCAATTAATTTAAAACACCCTAAAATAGAAAGAAAAAAGAAATTATACTTTTTCCTGTGCATTTAAATCTAGCGACTTGACTCTATCTCTTAAACTGATAAACAGATGCCTTGGCAAGGAAGTCTGACTCACTCAGCGATGTTTTACTAAATTCAGTCCAGAAAGTCACAGGAAACATTTGTTCCAAAGATGTATAACTATTTGTTCTAAGGGAAATCATTTGCTTTTTTCCAGGCTAGTTATCTTCTGTCACTTGGGTGTTTGCTTTTTGCTTTCTGGTTTGTTTTATATTGTATTATTTTGTTTTTAGTTATAAAAGTAAGGCTGCTCCTCCTCACACTCAAAGGCCAGATATCTCTAAACACAGGTGCCTTTCTACAGAGAGCAACACAGCAATGAGACCTCAAAAATATGGCCTTTGAATTCTATTTGTAGCATAATCTGAGTGCATGTTTGTGTTCATGTGAGTGCGTAGCTGGAGGATGTACGACTGGACATATGTGTAGTTGTATGTGGAGACCAGAAATCAATGCTACATATTGTCTTCTGGTTTTTTTCACCCTATATTTGGAGACAGGATCTCTCACTGTGCTCAAGATTTACCACTTTGCTGCATTGACTGGCCAGCACAGTGCTAGAAATTCCTCTGTCTCCAGCTTAAAGCACCAGAACTATACCACTTGTAGCTTTTCAGTTAGTGCTTGCCATCCAAATCCAGGTATTAGTGCTTGAATACCAGGCATTAGCAGCTTTCTGCCCAGCCCCATAAATCTGACTTCTTATGTTTAAATTGAGAGTCATGAGAAAGAATAATATAGTGGTCTATATGATGTATATATTTAATTAAACACTTTGCTTGAACCGAATCTTGATATAAATGTTAACTTGCAACACCATGAAAACTAACCTCAGCAATTTCATACCCAACACATGGATTCCACATGTGTTGATAGATAATAGAGAAACTGCAGCTCTGCCCTGATGAACCAGAGGATGCTGACTGCTACTCAGAGTCCGTGAAATTCGATGCACGCTCAATGACAGCATCACTTCCTCCCAGTAAGTAGAAAGTGACAGAGTGACACAGGTGATGGGCTGGGTGTCTTAAATCAGTAGAGATTTGTTTGTTTGTTTCCTCACAGTTCCCTATCCCAAAAGTCTTAAATCAAGGTATCTGGAGGGACATAGGCTATTTAAAGGTCATGTCTCTCCCCAGGTTCTAGTGGTTTCTGACAATGCTTGGTGGTCATGGCATTTACCTGCCTCACTGACGCCTATGCTTCCTCCTTTAATGAGAGGATTGTTTATTTACCTCTGTAATTTTGTATTCTTTTCTCTTCTTGTAGAGATGCAACCATTACATCAGAATCAACCTTACACCACAATGCATCATTTATACTTGGCTACATCTGCCATGGCCCCAGTTCCAATTAAAATCACTTTCATAGCTACCTACAGCTAGCACCTCTTCATATCTTCTCAGGAGATAAAATCCCACTTGCAACAGATGCATCAGATTGTGACAAGAACACAAGAGAACACTGTTCAGTAGCGTATGGACAGGCTTAAGGTGATAGTACGGAATTCCTTATCAGTCTACTAACCATCGATGCCCAGATGGGAGGAGGTGGATGGAGAGAGAAAACTTAGGGACATCTCACATAGAGGAAACAACATGTAAACCCTTCAAGGACCATGTACGAGTTTACACACATGAGTTCCGTAGATAAACTGGGATGTGACAATTCACACCTGTTAATTCCAGTGTTGGGGAACCAGAGACAGGGCTCAGTAGACAGACTGTATAATAGTCTCTTTGTTTTCTTGGTCCAGTGAGACACCTTGTCTCAAAAATGAAGTAGGAGAGACAAAATAATTTATCAGTGTCTGAAAAAACTTGCTCTTTCAGAGGACCTGGGTTTGGTTCCTAGAATGCACATGTCAACTCACAATCAACTGTGACTCCAGTTCCAAATGACCTGACCTGGACATTTGCATGCCCCAGACACATGAATGGTGCCCAAACAGGGTTCTTCATATTTATTCAGGCTTAAATACAGACAATTTTAACTTGTTTGTATTGTAGGTTGTTTTAATTTTCCATGAGAGACCATGCCTCACAAGTGAAGAGTGAAGAGCAGCAAAAGAAGGCATCCAGGCACCAACATGAGCCTCCACAGAACCCCACATGTGCACAAACACACTCACACACTACACACAGAGAGAGACATACCAATACACACAGACACACTTACACACACACAGAGGCACACACACACAAAAACACACACATAGACACATACACTTGCCACACAGTAAATGCATAATCTACCATTTTCCCTCAGTATAAGCATTGTCCAACTGCAGTAACATCTCATTGTAGAAATTCCTGTTCTATGTAAATGCATGTCAAAGTGATAAGTATAGTCATCACAACCTGATATATCCAAAGGATGAGTTTCACTGATGCATTCAAAAGTTTTGTCAAAATGTAAATCATATTTGTCCCATTAAAATAATTATATGATACATTCATATACTGTGAGATATACAAATGTAAAGTCATATATAATCATATTCTCTTGCTTGTTCAGCAAGAACTTTACATTCTGACTCGTATCCCCAGCAGCAATTACAAAGATAAATCAAGGTTTTTAATAACAGGCTGGGATTTTGTTCTGTTTTAGATCCTAAAAATGGCTCTTCCCTTCAGGAGAAATTGAAGTCCTTCAAAGCCGCTCTACTCGCCCTCTACCTTCTTGTGTTTGCTGTCATCATACCTGTCCTCGGGATAGTGACAGGTACTGTATCCCAGAATTTTGAAACTTTGTTTGTCTGCCTATTGTAAAAGCAGAACTATAGCAGCTTTCATATAGTAGAGTAATAGGGAAAAGTCATATGCAAAACTTTCCTCAATTTCAACAAATTCGATTAAAACAGATTCTGTAACATTAAGTAGAAACAATTTATTTATTTATTTAATCACTTTAAAGTCTGTCCCAGCACCTTCTGTCCTTTTCTCCCTGCCCCACCCCACCCTCACTTTCCCCTACACCCATTCCCTCCTCACCTTCTCAGAGAAGGGGAGGAACCCAAGGGGTATCAACCTACCTTGGCACCTCAAGTTGACTAAGCGTATCATCTCCCACTGAAGCCAGTCAAGGCAGCCCAGCTAGGGGAAAGGGATCCAAAGACAGGTGACAGAGTCAAAGACAGGCCCTACTCTCCCACATGATGGGGGGCCCACATGATGACAAAACTGCACATCTGCTATAGATGTGTGTGGAGGTCCAGGTCCAGCCTATGCATGCTATTTTGTTAGTGGATCAGTCTCTGTGAGCCCCCATGGGCCCCAGTTAGCTTACTCTGTAGATCTTTTGGTAGTGTCTTTGAACCTTCAACTCCCTCTATCCTTCCTCCCATTATTCCACAAAACACCCCAAGCTTGGCCTATTGTTTGGCTGTGGGTCTCTGGGCCTGTTTCCATCAGCTGGTAGAAGAAGCCTCTCAGGAGAGAATTATGCTAGGCTCCTGTCCGCAAGCATAATAGGGTATCATTAATACTCTCAGGGGTTGGCTCTCTCCCATGGGGTGCATCTCAAGTCATTGGTTTGCCATTCCTTCATCTCTGCTCCATCTTGATCCCTATAATTCTTGTTGGAAGGACAAATTTGGGGTCAAAGGTTTTTTGAGTGGGCTGGTGCCCCCTTCCTCCACTGGAAATCCCACCTGGCTATAGCAGGTAGTGACTTCAGGCTCCATATGCCATACTTCTAAGAGTCTCAGATAGGGTCACCACCATAGATTCCTGGGAGCCTCCCCTGTCCCAAAGATGTCCCCCCCAAATATTTATGTTCTCTATCCTGGTCTCCTGTGACACTTTATCCTTATCCCTGTTACCTTCCCCACCACTTCTACCATTAATTTTTCAAATAGAATATAAAAGAGCAAAACAAAAATGTTGACATGAAGAAAATGAGCTAGATTAACATCTGTTCCCTCTCTTTCTCCTCCTTCCAGTTCCTCCCTTCCCTCTGCTTCTTCTAAAATCTGTTATATTATTCATTATTGTTATATAGATTATTGTTTAGATACATCTATAAATAGATTAGATGGATAGACTAGATGACAGATAGATAGGTAGCTGTTGGGTTCATTTAGTGTTGCTCAAATGCATATGTATTTAGGGCTGCCCTCTGGAGATCGCATAACACATCTAGGAACTCATCATTAAGATGATTGATTCTTCACCAGAGTCCAAGCGTAGAGCGTTTTGAGCTTTACTCCATCTCTATTGAAATGTTACTTGGTGTTTTCATTTCTCAGGTCTCGTGTAGGTGATCACATTGTTGACATTTCATTGGTGCAAGTCCAAGCCATGAGTAGAGAAAACAATCTTTCAGTAGATATCCTGGTCCTCTGACTCTTAGAGTCTTTCTGTCCCCTCTACTGTAATGCTCACTGATCATTAGAGTTACAAATTGTGTTGTCAGTGTATCAGTTTGGCATAGGTGTACTATGGCCAGTTGCTCTCTACATTTTGGTTAGTTGCGGATTTCTGTAATAGTCTCAATCCACATGGAGAAAAATCACAGATGAAGAATGAGAATGACATAGACTAGTATTTTGAATGCAGTTAAACATTTTCTTGTAGGAAATGACAGTAGTAAGTTGCCTGGTCTAGGATTACAGTACTAGGAATGATGAGCTAGAGGGAATATTATCCCCTCAAAAGGCAAATTTTTATTTCAACTGTATGTATGCATGCCTGTAATTTTAAGAAAACATAAAGTAATTTGTGGGATGCATCTTCATTTATTTAGATTATTATTTACATCTTTCAAAGTTTTACATAATCTTGTACATGTAAAGTTAGACATGGTTGAGATTAGAGTCTCTTCTTCCTTTTGTAAATGCTAATGCATTTGAATTTTATACTGCACTTGCTCATTGCTGCTACATGTAAATGTAATTAAATTTTATATTATATTTTCTGTTATCTCTTTAAAATATAAGAAGAAAGTGCTGGCAAAGTTCAGACTATTTCAAAAGTATGTTATACTCCAAAGTTATGTACACTTCTATTGATGGACAAAGCTCTCCTAAAATTCCAGTTATTACATAATAAGAAATGGCCCCTAGTGAAGAATAAAGATAACTATGATTTTTAGTGTGTCTCCACTGCCTTCTAAGGTATGTGGACCAAATTTAATAAGTTGTTTTTGAAGTACTTGTCAATGTGAAAACAATTATGTCATTCACACTACCATGTCTATACCAGGAAAGCATTCTTGTTTTTCAGAAAGCTTTACATCCTAAGTGAAGAAAGCAGGTAGTAATAGCACATTTTAAAATCATGATTATATCCAGTTAATAGGTTTCACTTGCTATAATTTAAATATATTTTAGTTATAACACAGGAACATCTTTTGGGATTTTAAAAAATATATAATGTTACTTTGGTGCTATGTGATGCTCTCCAGGAAAATACTTCTCTAAAAAGTCTGCTTGAATTTGGGATAGCTGTTTCATATGATTTTTTCCTGGATATATGGTAGCCTTTCCACAGGCTGGCTCTAATTTTATTGCAGTTAATAGTGACCTTGAATATCTCATGTGATCTCTCCTCTCTCCTCTCTCTCTCTCTCTCTCTCTCTCTCTCTCTCTCTCTCTCTCTCTCTCTCTCTCTCTGTCTCTCTCTCTAGGGTATCAACACATTTAATTTATGTGCTGCTGGAATTGAACTCAGGGCAACTCGTGTGCTAGGAAAGCACTTTACCAACTGGGCTATCTGCCCAGAACAGATGTGTTAGATTTTAATTGATATTCATATTCATTGGTCTTGGTCTTGTCATTCTCCTTTTCCCTCTGGTTCCCCCCCCCCCCAATATATTTGCTATATGTTCCATCAAGGGAATGGGTTAGAAAAACTTCATTTGGATGTGCATGCGAAGCTACCTAAGAAAATGTTCCTAAATGCAAAATGAAAGGTTCTTTGTAAAGGAGAATTGGAAAGAGTATATCAACACAGTTTCCAAATTGTAGTCAGAAAGAAAAGCTAAGAAAATTAACAGCATTGTAAAAGTAGGTATTGTTTTATCATTTTACATCATTTACTATGCTCAAGCACTGGGCTATATACTTTCAGCATATTAACTTAATACATCTTTACAATTACAATTTCAGCAGATACTATAATTATCTTTATTATCCACACCAGAAAACTGAAACTCCTTGGTAATAGAGCATGTGTTTCCATCTATGACTTTTGTATTGTAAACTCTCTCATCTACTCTCTCCTAGTGTAATTTGTTTATTATAATAAATAGAATTGTTATAGGGTTAGCCAAGAGTATATTTCTTTTTATTCTTTTTTTAAAATTCCTGTTTTAGCCATTAAAAGCTCAGTGAAAACAAAACCTTAACATAAAAACCAAAGCAGATATGGAACAAATGACAGCTATTAAATAAAGGGAACAGATGTTACTAATGATGCAGATTCTTCATGAGCAAGGTTATCTATCTACTCATTGTGTATGTGTTAATCTGCACTGTGAAATGCAGTGTGAATGGTATGTCTTTCTTGGGGTCATCAAATATATATATGTTAGAATTTGGGTACATTTTATCCCTTTTATGTAAAACACTGTCTACAGAACTTACCTCAAGCACAGTGGCCTCAGTAGGCCGTGATCAAGGGAGACAAAAACCTGAAAAATCTCCGGGCTTGTATTCAAGTTCAAAGATCTTGGACTATTAGGAAATATTACAAGTCATACACTTGCTCTGTGATTGACCAAATTGATCTGTGGTTTTCCGTGTCTTAAAATTATAGTAGGCACCTATTAAGACAGATAGGAAATAGAATGTTATACTCTTATAAATTCAAACTAGGTCCCAATTAACCAGAATTTTAAGTAGAACTTACTGTCACTGTCATGTACTTGTAACAGGTAATTGTTAATGTATTTATCACTCTTAGCACCAGATTACAATGTCTTTCAAAGAAGAGCTAAAATGCATTGAGTATAAAGATATGATGTCAAAAGATTCCCAGTGTAGAATGCTGGAAGTTAAGGCACAGCATCTGAGTTGATAACTGAAGTAAATGAGCATAAAGCTTTTCAAATCTAAAGTAGCTAGTATGTGAAAAGTTGTTTTATTATTTTTCGACATGCTTTGTTTTTATGCCTTTCTTAAAGAATGTGAAGTATTACTGACAGAAAATAGGATTGTAAGACTGGACCAAGACAAGAGGATATGTTATAGAACTGATGTGCATAAATTGATACTGAAATATAAAAAATATTTTCTCAAAATAATATAAATGTTGGATAGTAAAAGATATTACTACATGAAAGAGTAAAGATGATGCATAGACTCACATATCACCAGTTCCCTAGATATTTGCATATGTCAGAAAAGTTTGCTTTCTTTCAGTATAAAATAGAGACATTAAAGTATGCCATCTCACCAGAAAAAAAAATAATGACCTTTGAAAATATAAACTCTTTCCTCAGTTGACTGTAGATTTTTGTGTATGCTTGAGGCCTTGTGGGATTTCTCCTGTGCAGTTTGGTATGTTTTTTTGGTTTTGTCCTTGTGACGTTCTTTATCTAGCTATATTTTCAGAAAGCAATCTTTCCTTTTAAATTTTATTTATGTCATTTTCTTATTTACTTACTCAGTTTCACCCTTGTTCAGTTTGTGTTTGGGAAGTCTTGTGGGTGAGACTTTACAGGTGCACCATCTGATGTTAGTAGGAGAGTTAATTGGACAAAAGTTCCTAGTCTTCCAGCTCCTATAACTTTTACACTTCCTATTATGCAATGTTCCCTGAGCTTTTAAGTGGGAAAGTGTTTTGTAGATGCATCCATTTGGACTGGGGCTCTCTACTTAGGAATTTTAGCTGACTGTGTTTTTCTGTAGTGGTCTCTCTCTATTCCAAAGAGAAGTTTCCTTGATGAGGAATGAGTTTCTCTTCCTAGCTATCCAAGTGATATTTCACACCATAGGTGGTCAATAAATAAAACATTAAATTGATGACTACATAGAGACTTGCTTCTCATTCTGAAATTAGTAAATCGATGATCCATGGCAAGTATATATACTTATATGCCCAATTTATTGATGGATTAAGAAATACAGAATTATTGACCTACAATAATTGTGGTCCCTGTTGCAGACCACATCAAAATGTTGCCATGGATACATGACTCAATTCAATAATCTAGTATCAGAATAAGCATTGAAATATAACATACTTTTCATTAAAAATTATAACACTCATTGTTAATGTACATAATTATTAGTTACCAGACATTTCTTTCCTTGAGGGTGAGCTTCAAGGATTCTCTTAAGATATATGCTTCAAGTAAAATTCACATTGTAATTAGTAGAAGTTTCAACAATGCCATCTGCCTGTGATGAGGTCTAAATATTTATTCCACTCAGTCACAGTCACTTTTACGTGGTTGAAGAAAGCTACACAAGGACAGGATATGTAACTTCCTAGAACAATCAAACTGGCAAGTGAGGCATGGACCTGGCTTCCAGGATCAGTTTGGTCCAGTATAAACACAAATTTAGTGATAATACTAGCTGGATTTCTCTTTCATCTTACTTAATAAAAACTCTATAATACCTGCTGAAACTAAGAAATTCAACAGGTTCATGTTACATATGAATTTGTCATATATTTAGATATTTTAGTTATGTGAAGATATACTTTTCCTGCTCAATAAAGTCATATGTGGAAAATGTTACATACCAAACTATTAAGAATGTAAAAGGAGAATGCAAGTAAAATATATACAGAATTATAATTTGTTGGCTTTCCTCAAATATCATATCATTAGAGATTAGTAGTAAATATTTTAATATTTCTATATTTACAATATATCGAATTTTTAATATTTAAAATCAATGTTTTATTACCTTTCATCTTTATTTATTTCATAAATTTTACCATATATCATTCTATAATTGGTTAATTTAGAGAATATATGCCCATTTGGAAAGACGTTTTAGCAGCTCATTATAGTCCTCAAATTCCATTGAGTAAAATAGCTATTCTTGAAGATATTCATCACAAGCCTGAATTTCTTTCTTTCTTTCTTTTTTTTTTTTGTTTTGTTTTGCTTTGCTTCTTTTATTAACAGGAGTATGGCTATATTACAAATGGTAACTTTTTTGTGACTTTAGTTTGTTTTATACTACTGAGATAATTATTTTCATTTTCTTTTTTAATATTTTATTAATTTATTCATATTACATCTCAATTGTCATCCCATCCCTTGTATCCTCCCATTCCTCCCTCCCTCCCGCTTTCTCCCTACTCCCCTCCCCTATGTCTGTGACTGAGGGGGACCTCGTCCCCTTGTATATGCTCTTAGGGTATCAAGTCTCTTCTTGGTAGCCTGCTATCTTTCCTCTGAGTGCCACCAGGCCTCCCCATCCAGGGGACGTGGTCAAATATGGGGCACCAGAGTTCATGTGAAAGTCAGTCCTCACTCTCCACTCAATAGTGGAGAATTCCCCGTCCATTGGCTAGATCAGGGTAGGGATTTGAAGTTTACTGCCTGTATTATCCTTGGCTGGTACCATAGTTTGAGCAGGACCCGTGGGCCCAGATCTGCCCATCATAATGTTCTTCTTGTAAGTTTCTAAGACCCTCCAGATCCTTCTATTTCCTCATTTTCCCATGCTACTCTCACCTAAAGTGCCAATAGGATGTCCTCCTCTCTGTCCCAGTATCCTGGTAAGTGAAGACTTACATGGGACATGTCCCTTGAGCTAGTGTCTAGATATAAGTGAGAAAATATATCATTTGAGTCTTTCTGCTTCTGAGTGAACTCACTCATTATGATCATTTCTAGTTCAATCCATTTGTCCACAAATTTCGGGAATTCCTTGTTTTTAATAGCTGAATAGTATTCCATAGTGTAAATGTACAACCACAGTTTCTTTATCCATTCTTCTACTGAGGCACACTTAGGCTGTTTCTATGTTCTGGCTATTATGAATAAGGCCGCTATGAACATGGTTAAGCATATGTCCCTGTTGTGTGGTGGAGCATCTTCTGGGTATATTCCAAGGAGTGGAATAGCTGGGTCTTCAGGAAGCCCTATTCCCATTTTTCTACGAAAATGCCAGATAGACTTCCAAAGTGGTTGTACCAATTTGCATTCTCACCTGCAATGAAGGAGTGTTCCACTCTCTCCACATCCTTGCCAGCATGTGGTGTCACTTGAATTTTTGATTTTAGCCATTCTGGTGGATGTAAGATGGAAGCTCAGTGTTGTTTTGATTTGCATTTCTCTGATGACTAACGACGTTGAGCATTTCTTTAAGTGTTTCTCAGCCATTTGATATTCCTCTGTTGAGAATTCTGTTTAGTTCTGAGCCCCGTTTCTTAATTGGGTTAACTGATTTTCAAAATATTGAATGTGCTACCAAAAATAAAAGCAAACTTAATTTGCAAACTATATTTTTTATTAATTAAACATTTTAATTTTTTACATATTCATTTATATTATTACACACATATATATAATAAACCACCTATAGCAAGAAGAATTATGATCTGAGATTCCATCTTACACATATCTGAATGGCAAAGTTCAAAAACTTAGGTTACAGCTCATGCTGGCAAGGATGTGAAGAAATTCGTGAATTTTCTAAACAAATCTGGCAGATACATTATAGGATAGATTGGATTTACCTTATTGTATTGTAGAAAATTATTTTAAAAATAGAAAATGTTTATAACATGACACTGAATTAATTAAAAGGCAGTTTCAGATTCTGTGATTCCAAGACTGAAGAGGCAACTACATCAGGAGGGTCACGAGTTTGAGGTTAGCCTGGGATATATAACAATTTCACAACCACACTGAGATATACAGTGAAGCCTTGTCTCACAAACCAATTAGCAAAATAACAGTGTTACTGGAAACAAACACTATTTGATAAATATGAAACCAAGTTTCATCCAGACTTATAATATATATTGTTAATTATTTTTTTCATATTTTATGCTATGATGAAATATTTTATAGTAGACAAAAACATACTAATGAGAACAATGCATTTTTAAAGAAAAATATATTTTCCTAAATTTCTGTTAGAAAAATTAACCTGATTAACTTAGGTAAGCATTTTTCTGGTAGGATCAGTGATGAACCAACAGTTTACCAATACCATGGGTGGCATTAGTCTTCAGCTTATTCTATGTATTGTTTGTGTAATTGTCACCCTAATGTAAATATGTCCCACAGGCTAATTCCAGAAGAACTGCTTAACATGACCTCATTTTTTAATAAAATCAGTGCATGGAGTGGGGTATAGTACATTTCTGTAAGAATTTCCTATAATTATCAGAAAAAACACAATGACCAAGAAGATTAACAAGCACCAAATTAAAAAAAAATTGGTCTATACTAGAATAAATTCTAACATAGAAAGGGTTAAGGAGACTGTGTGATTTGTAGTAATGTACTGAGTCTGATCAATGTAAAGCCAATTCTTGAGTTAGGCTGGCAATAAACATACCTAGGTAGAATGGAATGTAGGGACATAGAAATGAGTGATATGTACAGAAAGATATAGGCTATGACTTGATCAATCTTTGTTTAAATATTCAGCTCACATAATGAATTGGGAAAGGAAGAGCTGCTTAGTTGGTTCACCTAACACAAGTGATACATCCCAAAGCCTGATTGGCAAAGAAAATGCCAGTAAAGCTGAAATGAGACTCACAGTTGTCATGGAACACATGAAGGAGATGGAGAAGAGAGTCCAAAGCCTTGCAGACTCAGAAGCCAACGTCATAGATGCAGAACGCTTCCAGAACTTCAGTGTGACAACCGACCAGAGTCTAAGTGATGTTCTTCTGAAGTTAAGTTCCTTGATTTCGTCAGTCCAGGAACATGGAAACTTGCTAGATGAAATCACCAAGTCCTTGCAGCATCTGAATACCACACAGCTTTATGTCCAGATGCGTACAGAAACACTGGATCACAATGTCCGTGAGCTCACAGCCAAGCAACAGGAGGTAAGCATTTCAGAACACAAACGCATGGTTGTATTCCGGAACTAAGTTCATCCAGATTCTATTACCTTAAGCAGTTCATTGAAGCAGAATATGCAAAGCCCTTTTTCTACCTCATCTGCTTACCCCTGCTCCTCTGAGTAATAAAAGGCTTTGATAGTTTTAACTGGAACCTTTTCAGGACTTGTAGAGAAAGAAGACTATTTCCCATGGATCTAGAGCATTAAGGTGGGTTAATATTATAAATACCATGTGTTGCCTTGTTAGACTAAACTAATTGTGAAATTTAGATTACCTGAGCATATCTGGAGAGTTGAATCCCAGTATGTGTGAATTCTATCAATAATTTAATATTCCTTCACCATTAAAGCAATATAAACTTTATTTACATGAATACATTACAAAATAGAATTTTGGGATAATTTATTTTGCCATTTCTAGAAGACATATATAAATTTTGTTGCATTGGTAATTAAAATAAAATTTGAATAATATAAACATATTTTGGTCATGAATTCTTAATGGAATAACAGTATATAAACATCATACTATTGAATATGCATTACAGCTTCTACCTCTGTTAAAGCTTGCATTAACCATAAAAAAAACCTAGTAACACAAAAGGCAGTAGTTCATTCAGATTATAGAATGATCACCCATCCATCCCCTTTGTGATGGTCAGGAGAAACATACTTCAGAGAAGTTGTTAGTGAAGCTGCCTTGTACGTCAGATTGGAAAACTTTAGACTTCAGGGTCTCTATGGTCTGTGAAATGATGAAGTACAGAAACTACCACCTGCAGCATGCAAACATATGAGCAAAGACTGTGATATCTATTTACAAACTGGTTTGTGAATTAAACGTGGCCCATGTACTATATTTTATAACCTGGTTCTAGATTATTTTATAGCTACTCCTTGATAATATCAAGATTGGTTTTTTTTTTTCTCCTGAAAAAGAAATTCTAGCCAGTGGACAATTCATTCTCCATAGTTGAGTGGAGAGTGGTGGGGTCTGACTTTCACACCAACTCTGGTGCCCCATATTTGACCATGTCCCCTTGATGGGGTGACCTGGTGGCACTCAGAGGAAGGATAGCAGGCTACCAAGAAGAGACTTGATACCCTATGAGCATATACAGGGGGAGGAGGTCCCCCTCAGTCACAGTCATAGGGGAGGGGAGTAAGGGGAAAATGGGAGGGAGGAATAGGAAGATACAAGGGATGGGATAACAATTGAGATGTAATATGAATAAATTAATAAAATATATTATTTAAGAAAAAGAACAAAAGGAAAGTTAAAAGTTAAAAATTTTAATGTTATGATTTTTTATGTTTGATGATTCTATTTTTATTGAGTAACTCCCCTTGTTTCTTTTCATAAGAACTATGTATTTGGATAAAATTTCACTACCTATATTAAAAAATGTATTTGTCTTAAAATATCTAAGACTTGAGATCTTTATATGTAAACACTATTACCATCAATGTTTAAACAATACCAGCATCATTGAAGTAAATATTCCTTATAAAATATCATTCTTGGAATTCATAGGTGGCCTCTTTTATTGTTAATTGTTGTGATTTGAAGGAGAGAAGGGGGTTTGTATGGAGGAAAGAGAAGGGGACAACATTGAAATTAAATTACATCCTCAATAATAAGAGATCAACAAAATTCACTCTTAATGAAGTTGTTTTCCAGATAAGTTACTGTTTGTCTAAAGATGTAGCTCAGTGGTAGGGGGCTAACATAGCAGACATAGAGCCTAGCATCAATCCGGGGTTCAGTCCAGTAACACGAAACCAGGAAGCAAGCAAGCAAACAGAACATTATGATAGAGTTTAATTACAACTTTTCTCCCTTATTTTCCTGCCTCCAAGCCATCTGTATCTTTACCACCATCATATTCAGATCTGTGGCCCCATTTTTCACTAATCCATGGCCCATTTTTCACTAATTGTTACTCCATGCATATACATATAGGTTCCTAAATATAACCTGTTCAGTCTTCATAAAGCTACCTGCTCGTGTGTTTTCAAACTGACCATTTGGCACAGGGCAGCCAGTTGGGGAAGGCCACCTCTTCTGCTTTCCACTATCCTTATCTGTAGTTCTTTGTGTAAGGTTGACGCCTCCTGCACTTTTCTCTGCCTAGTTGGGCATGTTCACGGGGGCCATCCTTGTTCATCCCACATTTGAGCCATCCTGTTGGTGAGACTTTATAGTCATAGCTTCTGATATTGCTCAGAGACATAATCTCACAGCAAACTCCTCGACCCTCTTGCTCTATCTTTCTGCCCTCTCTTCCAAGGTGTTCCTTAATCTTTAGGTACATGAGTGTTTCACAGATGTATCATTTCAAATTGTACTTCACAATCCTGCATTTTGATTATTTGTGGTTATCTGTAGTGGCCTCCATCATTCAAAGAGAAATTTCCTTGATGACAAGCGAAGACTACAATTATCAGTGCTTATAAGGACCTTATAGACGACCGTATAAGGACTTTATAGATTGTTGTGAATGTTTATGCTTATTTATCAAATTAGTGGTTGTAGATCTTCCTCCAATAACCATGACTTCAATAGCACTGAGTCGTTAGCCAAGTTTCCACAATGGGCGTTGTCTTTTAAATGTTGAGATAAGGATCAGGGAATCAACACTGATGGAGAAGTGTGAGGACTGGAGAATGTATGTATTTCCAGTACCCATACAAAGTCAGAAAGGGATGCATCTGTTATCCCAACAAACCTATTGGTGTGATGGGAAACAATGCCACGACCGTCTCCTGAAAATCACAAATCAGCTGTCTTTAAGAGCTATCGAACAAGCTGGAAGGCAAACATTGAGACCAAAGCTTGTCCTCTGTCCTCCACATATGAGATGTGGCCAGTGTACACCCTCACACAAGAGCACATGAGTATACATATACACACATATACACATATCATACATACAATTTTTTAAAAGTCTGTTTAAATGGATCCAATTGTAAAACAAAAATAAGTCTTCTTCTGTTCACATATTTTCTATATGAAAAATGAATGGTAGGACATGCCTACAATCTCAACACTGGAAAGAAAAGCAGGATGTGAAGATCACTCTTAACTAAATAGCAGACTTATGGCCAAAAAGCACAAACAATTCTATCCCAAAGAGATATGAAAAAAGAAAAAAGCTGTACACACTGTGTGTGTGCATATATCTATATACAGTGTGTTTATAACTGATAAAATAAGAACACATCAAAATTATAGGCAATAAAATCTAAGAATAAAATATTATAAAAAATACAACTTGGATATCTTACTGAACTTGAAACTCTCCTTAGCACCATTACCACTGAGAACGACATTAAACTTTAGCTGTCACTTTAAAACACTTTCACAAAATACAAATGTTTTCCCCAAATACACTGTAAAGAAATGTCACAATAGATAAAGCCCCTATGAAGTTTTTTAAGTTTTAAACATTTGACATTTGTGTATTTGGAAATAGAAGCATTCTTAAATCTTTAGCCAAATAATTTTGTTTTGTTTAACTAGGGATTTTAATGAATGCTTTACAGCCAAAGAAAATACAATTTTTGAATACTCATTTTCTTAGTGTTATCCTATAACTCTCCCTTAATGCTATATTTGTTTAAAACATCCACATTTCAAAAATTCTGTACACTTACATACTTCCTAATTGTGTGTAACGATTGTGATGTGTACTGTATTTTGTAGAACATCAGTAAATTAGAGGAACGTGTATACAAAGTATCAGCAGAAATCCAGTCTGTGAAAGAAGAACAAGAGCATGTGGAACAGGAAGTAAAACAGGAAGTGAAAGTACTGAATAACATCACTAACGACCTGAGACTAAAGGACTGGGAACACTCACAGACACTGAAAAATATCACCATAATTCAAGGTAAAACCTCTTGTCCTGAAAATGAAACGTTAAAGTTTGCCTTTTTATGCAGACATTTGGTATTTGAAGTTCTATTATTTAAAGTAAATATTTTTGAGGCTTCAGTTACTACAGATTCACAGAAGAAACTTTAATATGAAGTCCAGCAACTTGGTAAATTCAATCATACCCTAGAATTCCTTAAAGAGAAATGCAAAGCCAGATGTGGTAACTCAGCACTCGGCATCTGAGGTGGGGGTCACCACAAGTTTGAGGCCAGATGAGGCCTCATAGTGAGAGCTTGTCTCAGAAAACAAAACAAACAGAACATACAGGACCATATTAGCATGCTATAACTCTATTTCTTACCTGTCTGTTCTTTTAATTAGAAACACCTCCTGAATGTTTCAAAATAATCTTAGATGTATCAAGTGTTTCTATAGTTCCAATAAGCCTTACCGATTTTTTAAAACAAGAACAAGTCATGTATATCAATATATTAGAGGTTAGTACTTTTCACTGTGTGGATCTTTTCCTACAGTTTTGACTTTCCGGTCTTCATTTTCAAAGTTTATCTCCTGGAAAAAATGCTTGCTTTTAAAAATACAACCTGACAACTTCTTTTTCTGTATCTAGTTCTACTACTTAAGTTTTTGTTGTCAGTTTTTTCCCCTCTTATTCTAGCTTGGTTTATATTTCTCATTTTCTTGTTCTGTCTTTTATTTAGTTGATCTGGATTTTTTTTAATTGAATTTATCTCTTCTTCAAAGTTACCAAAGAGCGTTTTGAAACTTTATGAAAAACTACTCTTGTCTTCATTGCTATTGAAATGTGTTGTAATATATGTTAATGCTGGTCATCTTAAAAGATAATGGAGCTCTACGTGGAACTGAAAGCGTTTCACCTCACTACACACACCCTGGTCCTCTCCATTAGAAGGGGCAGGCCATTTCTATGTTATGAACTTTTAAAAACCAAAGTTTAGTCTATATTATTCTTCTTACTTTTTATTAAAAAAGCTTCTTCAGACTGGCTCATGAGATAGCCAATAACTCCTTTAAAAATCTATGTCACTCATCTCTTCTGGATCATCTTTCTTCTGCATGAAACAAATCATTTAGAAGTTCATTTAGCCAAAATCAATGGTCTGATCTTGGTGTCACTTTCTTTGTTTGTTCTTAATTTTTCCAGAGCCCTTACTTGATACATGTTTTTATGTCCACAGTTGTTTTGGTTATTTTTTGAGAATAATAATTGATGAGGATTTGGCTCCTGAGTTCCAAACACCTATGGATGGCCATCTGTCCTATTAAGTGGTCCAGTATTTACTCTCTATTGTGTGTACTTTATATGACTGACTGAAGAATTAGTTACTATAACTAATGAAATAAAAATAAAATGAAATAAAAATAAAGGAATGAGGACAAGAGTATAACAAGCATGATTACACAGATGCCATTTTCTCCTCTTCAGTGCTAGAGATCAAACTTTGGTCCTTATACATGCTGGGTTGGCACTCTACCACTCAACTCCACCTAATCCTCTGGTTTTGTTTATATTTTTAAATATTTTTTTTTTTGGAAAATTGCTTAAAACTGTAGGTGTAGAATGTGACAATAAGAGATCTTTGTGTATTTTGGAGAAATCCTTGCTGTGGATTTTGGTTTTTCTTACTTGCATTCTTCTCTCTGTTATGTCTGTGATCTCACTAACTAGAACTTCAGGTAGAGAATTTTTGGATTAGACATTTGTTGTCTAATCCAATGAAATCCAAGAATTTGATTTAAGACAACAATCAGTTCCTAAACAGTTCCCATTTCCATAACCCTTCTCTCTCATTTTCATTTTTCCTTCCTTCCTTCCTTCCCTCCCTTCTTTCATTCTTTTTGAAGATTCAACAAAGTTCCTAATTTAATTCCCTTTTGATATGAATTCTTCACAGTTCTGCCTCCCTTCTCTCTAACTGTAACTAATTTCAAATTGGACCAGCTCATTTCATCCCCCATGTCTATCAAGTGCTAATTCATTATTTCTAAAAATTCCCTCATTAGTATATTATAGTATATTATATTATATTAGAAATTAGTAACCACATAAAGTTTTTCCCAACTTTTACTAGTTTAAGACAACTAAAAAGTGGGAGCCAGGCATAGTGGCTCATACCTGTAACCCCAGCACTTAGGGAGGCAGAGGCAGGTGGGTCTCTGTGAGTTTGAGGCCAGCCTGGTCTACAAAGTGAGTCCAGGACAGCCAAGGCTGTCTCAAAACCAACAACAAAACATAAACAAGACCACCTCCCCAAAACAAGTAGGGTTCTTCAAATCTTAATACCAACAAAACATAAAGCCAGCACCTATGAACTATATAGTAAAATTTGACTTAGTCGTTGCTGATTCATTTTTTCTCTTATTCATTTATTTACTGGTGCTGGGATTGAAGCTAGGGGCTCACACATACTATATGTAATGCTCTACCCCAATTTATATCGGTGGTCCTTAATATTTTTAATACTCACAATCTGTCTATTATAAAATGTTCTTAATTTCTTGTGACACAAACACATTCATACACACACATTTTTCAAAGTATCTCAAACATAAGATTTTGGTATGGGCACAATATTGATGCCATTATGTGTTATTACAGTATCTCTTTCTCTGCTACCAGTTCTTAGAACTTAGCAAAGTGTTAACCTCACAACAATATTTAATACCTATTTGTGTGATTTAATTTGAGGTGATGACATCTTTCTTCGATGAAGCTATTAAAGTTATCAACAGCAGAGTACTCAGCCATTTAGGAAGGTCAGATCATTCATTTTATGTTAATGTACAGCAAATATAAATCTTTGGATTTCCATATAACTGTTTTGATAAATAAAAAAAACCTTGCCTATGCTTTATAATTATAGTCAGTACTTGTAATTTTCTTAAAGGGCCTCCTGGACCCCCAGGTGAAAAAGGAGATAGAGGACTTACTGGAGAAATTGGTCCACCTGGTTTTCCAGGTTTAAGAGGTAAGGGTATAGTAGCCATCTAGTCATAAACTATAAAGTTGAATGATGTGTATTCATGTTTGTATTTAGGGGAGAATTGCTATTTCATCTTTTCTGTGGTGTGTGTGTGCGTGTATGTGTGCGTGCTTGCATGTGTGTGTATGTGTGTTTGTGTGTATGTGTACGTGTATACATGTGTACATGTGTATAAATCATCAAAGTGAATGGTAAACATTAATTTGTTTTAGGATTCTTTTGTTATTTTATGTGTATGGACTTTCTGGCTGTACCTATGTCTGTGCATCATGTGCATTTCTGGTATTCTCAGAGACCTGAAGAAGGTGTCTTATCCCAAACAGCTTGAGTAACGAGCAACTGTATAGGCCATAGTGGTCCCAGGAATCAAACATGGGCCCTCGGGAAGAGCAGTCAGTGTTCCTAACTACTGAATTACCTCTCTAGTGAAAGCATTCATTATTCATTTTGTAGAATATTTAGTGATTTAGCCAAAGTAATTACATGGGATTGATTATGGGGCTTGGGGAGATACAACATACAATATATAATACACATAAGGCCATGTGAAAAGGAGAACAAAAAAATCACCTTCATATTGGGTTAATTTTAGGGATACAATTTTCATGATATACAGATACATTAATAGGTTCCAAAAGTTAGCATATAATTCTTACATATCTCTTGACTGCACTATTCCTCCTTAGACTCACAGAATCAGAAATAAATAACGTGAGAAAGTGGGTGATTTTTACCTAGGCTTTCAGGCACTCTCTGTGTTGTATTTTACTTAGAGAAAATTGTTCCAAATTATTTTCCTCTGAGTATGTTTTGGTCTTGAAGGCAATGTTTTGAAAGAAGATAGTGGAAGATAGAGAAAAAAGAGAAAGAGCGTACATTATCCTTGCTCGAAACTAAATAAAACCAACAATAACAATAAAGCGATTGCTGTGCTATTCAAATGCCATGCTTTGCAAACAAATTCCATGCATACCATTCAAAAGCAATCTCGACTGAATGGCCTAAATATAATTAGAAAGGCCAACTGGCCAAAATTTTACCTAAACACCATGGACTCTATCTCAATTTTCCTTTTTAGATGAAATAAAATATACTTCTTTTCATAAATAATTTGACTAACTGCCATTATATGAGGAAAAATACCCAAAGATGAATAACATCTACCTGACAAGTCCATCGTGGTGTATCTTATACTTAAAAGATCCAAAACATGTTAAAATATTTATCTAACATTAATCATATAAAACCTATGAGTAGTCTATCTTCATATTTCTATGAACCAGTGAGTGTGTGCTTTTGACATTAATGGCAGATAAGTGTTTTTATCCAGCAAGGTCCTTCTACTTGCTGAGAGCCCCACAGATCTTTAAAAAAAAAAAAAACACATTCATACCTTAAGTAGGAGAAGCAACCAGCATTATTGTAGCTGTCAAAGCTGCTGTCATTAAGATCTGTAAGAAATTACCCCCCACCATGAAGCATAATTGCGAAAGCCATATAATGCAAACACAGAATGTCAGTGAAGCCCGTGACTTACTGTGCAAAGCATCATCTTGAGAGTGTTATTCCAACTCTTTTTGCACTATGCACGTGTGAGACAGATTAGGATGTGAGACTCTCAGTTTTCGTTACTAGTATAAACAGACACCATGTCAAACTAATACACTGTGCCTCCTACCAAATTATTTACGGTTGTCCAGAGAAACAGACTGACGCATGAGTATTATAAAAAGAGAGTTATCAGGCTGGTTTACACAATAGGGGCTGGTAATGCAACAATGGTTGTCTCCATGTTGGGAGGCAGAGAACTTGTTGGCTACTGAGCTTACAATGCTGACTGCTTCATCTGGCCCTAATTTGGGACTAAACGTTTGGGATATTCTTGCAGAGTGACTGTTCTTCAGTTCATGTTGGAAACTCAAGAAGCTGAAGTGTGCTGTCAGTGAAAAGTGCTGGCCACAGCAGCAGCAATAACACCATCAGGAGTAACCATAACAATGAGATAAACACTTGACAGCAAGAAGCAAAGTCACGAAACATGCAGCACTGTTTAGTCCTTGGTGCTATTTTATAACTGTGCTGTTGCTAGAAGGTGCCACCCATTCTAAGAGAAAGTTTCCCCTCAGTTAATTTTTCTTAGACAGAACTCTCTACCCCCAACACACACAGGGACTTCTAGTCTAGTAAAATTCCAGATCTAATCAAGTGGCAGTCTAGATAAATGACAAAAACAAAGGTTTAGTTAGTTTCTTATGAGTCTGCTCATTTACATAAATAGATACTGTTCAGTTCCCTCACATAACAGTTAACTATAGTTCCTGGTAGATGGCTCTTTCAGGTAGAATGTTGCTATTTCATTTGATGATAAAATCAAAAATTATCCAAACTACAGGGGGAAAAAGTAGGATTTATCATTATTTAACTTCCGTATTCTGTTCATGTGTTCTATCTTGTTGCTTCAAATGTGATACCAAAATCAGGAACTAAAGGCTAGATGGAGATCAACCATGATGATTCCACATTCACAAATCCCATTTATATTGCCACAAAACTCATCTTAACACCTACTCCCACCACCACCATGACAGAAATAGCTTATAAACTGTAGTAGTTACCCTAGAAGCCCTAAATAGTCAGGGCACTAGAGTTATCACACATCCTCTTGAGTGCATAAGAGATGAAAATGTGCTTTTTTTTTTTTTAAGAATATATGACAACATTCATTTTATAGTACCAGTCCCTTGGAAATATGTTGAAAGAATGTTCTATTGCCTTTTGCTCTAAAAACAAAAGCAAAACTAACAAACCAAAAACATACTGAGCATTTGTTGCTTCTGATGCTGTGTGGAGAATAAAGAAGCAGCTATAGAGTTTGCTTTCTTAGAGCTTACAAAGTGATGCTGTGTCCTGTTAGTCTTCAGCTCTGATTGTATTCGTTGATAAATACATTGATGACGTCAGTGCCCTATGCGAATCCTTTACCTCTCAATAGCACCCCCAACTCTTCCCCATCGGGGCCTTTTAAGGGGGCTTGTTAGATGCAAACCACATTTCTCAGTCACCGCATGTTTAGATTACTGGCTGCATAATGAAGGAAGGTGAGAATAGCAGTTTACCCTGGTAGAATAAATTAAGCAATTTTAGGTTACATGCTTTAAAAATCCCAGTGAATAAACACTACAATATATGCTAAATTTGGTATATATAATATAGTATATATAAAAAAGTAGTGTTTGGGGGCTGGTGAGATAGCTCAGAGGGTAAGAGCACTGGCTGCTCTTCCAGAAGTCTTGAGTTCAATTCCCAGCAACCACATGGTGGCTCTTAACCATTTATAATGAGATCTTGTGCCCTCTTCTGGTGGGAAGTTACACATGCAGGCAGATCATTACATTTATAATAAATATATATGTAAATCTTTTTAAAGGAGTATTCATGGAATAAATATGCTGATTTATAGAGGCTCCTCTTTACTATATAACACACCATCTACTTAGATTACATGCTTAATTTCTTTTGGAATTAAATCTTTATAATCTGTTGAATAATAGTTCTTAACTATTTGTCGTCATATATTTCTTAAACTTACCATTTCTTGGAAGACAATTTATCTGGCTTCAGGTATTTTTATAAATCTATCGAAGATATTTTTCAGTTGATTATATACATATAAATTCTTCTTTGTGGTCTTAAAAATCAAAGGCAATATTTTAAAGTATGACATTGAAGAAAGAAGTATAATCAATTTCTCATAATGGGTTTCCATGGTGGATCCAAATGAACATAGCATTAACGGAGGCTCGGCAAACTGATAATAATACTGGAAACAGTAAAATGGGACACAAACTATGCTATCTTATGTTAAATTGCTTAGCTCTGCAATAAATATTTAATTCCATAGTAATAGTTATTTCTTCATATGGAGATTCCATATGAGATATGAAATCTCATTCTTTAGAGATATGAGGTAAAATAATGTTAATTTTCAGATTTCATTTTAGAAATATGACGATAAATATGTATATTTCATGCCCATTAGTAACTCAGGGGTGTGCTGTTTAAATAAACAGCATGGATATGTCTTATTACTTGTAGTGTGCTTTTACTACTGTGAATATTAAAAGTTCAAGCTTCAAAAATTTATCATGCTGACTATAGAAATATCTGCCACTTATAATTTTCTGGTTGCTCTTAGTAGATTTTTGGTTAAAGTTGAAGATTTTTGTTTTTAGTTTGCTGACAGTGTGTGTTTTATCGGCTATCTATTACATACTCAGTGCAATATGTTAACATCGTAATTTAAATATTATATTCCAAATAAATGTATGAACTATAGGGAAAGATAAGTCATACTCTCCTCAGAGGTTCACTTACTTCATTTATTTAGTGCCCAAATATGTTCAAAAATAAATTGTTATTCATGTTTTTTTGTTGTTGTTTTCTTTATTAACCATGCAGGTCCTCCAGGTCCTAAAGGTGATCCGGGACTACCTGGCTTGTCGGGAAACCGAGGATACCCAGGGCAGCCAGGAAAGGCGGGGAGGTCAGGTATTGTGATGCACGTTATTATAGTAGAGTGTGCAAACAAACACTAGATCATCAATCGTGATTCTCAACTAGCTACGTAGCAAAATTCTTTCTCTTAGGATAAACAACAGCACTCCTGTGGTTAACTTTATAGCCTAAAATAATTTGAACTTAATTTTTCCCACCAGAAAAGAACCCTGCTCCTGAGAGGAAAATAATTCCACACGTGTATGTCAATACACACCCATATGCGCAGGATCTATGCATTTTACACAATCGTAGCTCAGTAGAAAGAATGCTGTCTACCGTACAGTAAGCAGAGTAGAAAGACTGCCTAGAAAAAGAAGCAGTGTAAATAGCCTTTTAAACACAACTGGCCAGATTTTGGTAAGTCCCAGTTGAAAGAAATATTTATAATAAAATAAATGAGTTTTCTCTTATTTTTTAGTGCATAATAATCAACATTGCTCAGCATTTTAGCTTTTACACAGAGAACGATTGTTGTGACTCCTGATTATATTAATAAACAGATATTAGATTTTATTCTTTGTACAGCAATGTTAGGAGGAAATAAGCTCATTTTCCCCATTTTCAAATGAAAGCCATATCAAGAGAATACAGTCCCTATTGTTAAGGGAGTTTTAATAGATATTACTCTTAAGATACTTCTAGGTTTATAGGAATATGTCAAAGAAAGCATACAGTTCCTACTCACCTCTCCACATATGCTCAGCTCTCTCAAAATATAACACCTAGCCTTGAGGGAATATTTGACACAAGTATTAAACCAATAGCAATTCATCATTATTAACAAAAGTCTATTGAGTACAGTAGCGGTCACTCTTTCTGTTCCCTATTGTATGAGGTCTGACAAGTGTAAATATTATATCTCTACCAGCATTTAAGAATAATGTCTCAGGCCCAGGAATAAACTGTCATCCACCTAAACACCTAAACTCTCCACTCAGCCTCCACCAAGCTTCAGTCTGTAAATGGATAAACAAACTGTGAAGAAGGCACAAAACAGAATCATAATTAGTGTCAAATAGAAATAGACAATCAGGCCACAAAATAATATGTAGAAATCTTAAATGCATATTGCCAATGGAAAGAAGCTGGTCTGAAAATACTATAAGCTGGATACTTCCAGGTCTATGTACTTCTGTAAAAGCCAAAGCTATAAAGACAGGAAATACAGCCATGGTTGGTAGGAGTCTGGAGGAGAGGCCAAGATGGTTAGGCACATCACAGCATATCATTAGGGCTCAGATCCTCTTCTGTGTAACACACCTGTGGACACACTACTTAATAGAAATACTGCCAGCAGTTGTGCACCTCTCTTTTTCCTCCCTAAGCATGGAATTTAAGCAGAACTTTTGAAATTGAGTTTTATATTGTGGATCCTTCTCTGTGAAGAATAAAATCTATCAACCATATATGGCTTTAACCGTTCCCCCCCCTTCATATTTTTTAGACCTTAAACCCTTCTTTTTCAGTAATCTGAAAATTTGGCAATAGTCTTCACTAAAAAGTGATCTTTAAAAATTAAAATGTTGGAACTGTATTAAAGGGTCACAGCATTAGGAAGGCTGAGAAACTTTAGAGAGATTGTATTGATATACTGTATTTTTTTAAAAAAAAACACCTTGGAAACACCAAACTTAACTAGACTCAAAGACTTTAATGTTAATAAACATATATACAGTTAGAATGGCATTCAAAATGGAAGCTTTGCATTAAATTTATACACTTGTCTGCCTCTGAAACCAAAAAATACTCCAGCCAGAATAAGAACTATAAAACAACCAGCTTTGTGCAGGTATGTACATGTGTGTACATGTGTGAACATGTGTGTGTCCATTACCCGCATACACTCGTATGACTCCCAATCATAAATTGTTTTGTTGCTGCTTCATAACTGAGACCCGATAGGCTGTGATCTTATAGTGGGGGATGAGGTCCCATTCTGTCACAAACCTACGGGAGGGGAATAAGATGAAAAAGGGAGGGAGGGGGAATGGGAAGATACAAGTGAGGGGATAACAATTGAGATGTAATCTGAATAAATTACTTAAATAAAAAAAGAATATCCGCCCCCCCCCAAAAATTAAAATGTTGGGAACTTTTGTGGTACTTAATTATTTTGTCAATTTAATGGCAATTGAAATAATTTACTCGGAATTAAAAAGCACATTTAATGACATAAAATATTATATTAGAAACTTGAAAATTAGCAGTTATCTTCTTTGGCATCTGAAATATAATATTTAGCATTTCGTTAATGCTAAATTAATTTAAAATAAAACCCAAAATTAAATTACTTATATTGGTATAATTTTTATAGTTTAAGTGCTTCAAGTCTCAATCCATTTTATACATTATATTACTTTCTTTTTAAGTTTGATGAATTAGGGGCAAAAATCTTCTTTAGGAGGTACATAAAATATTTAAATAAGAGATAAAGACAAAATATAGAAGTCCAATGTGAAAAGAGTAACTTATATTAAGCCCTAAAATTAACTTGAAAACAATTGTGCTATTAAAGTAGGTTATCTATACAAGCTCAAGACAGCAGAAAATATCATCATGGAGTAGGGTAGATGAGCACAAAAGCTCATCCTCAGTAGCTCTGTCACTGTTGGCCATTGGTATACATCTTGGGATAAGGATAGTGGGTTTTCTTTTCAGGTATGTCCTTTATATAATAACCAGGGTCCAGAGCAAGCCCCACAGCTAAGAATAAGTGGGTACCATAAATGGGACTTGATGTTTCTTTTTACTGAACATAACATTTGTTGAGTAGGGAGGTGAAAGAGGAGTTGGGGGAGGGAGTTGAGTACAATCAAAATACATAGCATGAAATTCTCAAAGAAATAGTCTTATACAAGAAAATGAGCTGAGTTATAAAAGTCCATTCATGGCATTTGTTGAGTATAAGACCATAGACACCAGAGTCTAGCTAAGATGTGAGAGAGGACAACCTGAAACAACAGTAGAAACTGCAGAAGCTTCCATCTCTTAAGAGAAACGTGTTATGAATATGATGGGTAGCTCTTAAAGGGACTGTGTAATAGAAGCAATTATTTTCAGCTCATGGAAGAAGAATAAATCTCAGCTTTAAGAGGTTTAAAGGCCACGCTCTGTCCCAAACTTTGCATGTAGTAGAGCAGAAAAACTGAAAATAATGTTTTAAATTCATTGATAATTTCCCATAGTCTGTGATTCTTAAGCTTCATCTCCTGATGATGTAGTTAAAATGGTAACCCAAAACATTGTAAGTGATTTTTTTGAACCAAACAGCTCTTGAGTCAGTCCTGTTTTGGTGCTAAATTGGTCATACTGATAGAAGAGGTAATTGTCACCATAGAAATCTCCTATTCCTGCCAAATATTTATATCATGTACAACAACATTTAAATTGGAAGGCTGAAGATGATGCTCCATCATTATAGAATTTTGGGTGACTGTTCAGGCAGCAAACTGTCTCTGTCATATTTTCATTTTGGGAGGTGCTAACCAACACTTCCGTTTCACTTGGGTAATTAAGTTTTACTTTTTCTCAAGTCTCTGATGAGGTTGAAGACCAGATGGTTCAGTCTTACAATTAAGCTTAGTTATTTATTTAGGGGTTAAGATATTTTTTTTTAGGTCTAGATAGATGTTTTAAATTAATGAAGATAAGATATATGATAGATATTGATTTTCGTTCAGAATTTTAGACTAAGATAAGAAAGATGTTTTCTGCAAGGTTGCCAAATACAATTAGCCAAATCACCTTGAATGTTACATTTATATAATTCCTGATGGTTTTGTGGTTCTTTTTGCCTTATGTAGTTTTGTATTTATGTGTAGTAATGTAAATGTGTATGCCAAAAAATATATAAAATAAAATCTAAAATAAATTGAAACCTAGGACAAAGTTGCAAACCATTCATGAAAACCAACGATCAACATTTCCACATTTACTTATAAATTTGAGTCACTGACCCTCATGTAACACTTGAGCCTTATGCTCATGTGGCCCTCACAGCCAAATGGGACTGGTCCAGAGGTTTGAAGAATCAATGGACATTTTAAAAAGGAGTCAACAGAATTCCACAAGCCCCTGTACTTATATGATCCAGCTTCTAGAATATTCTGTTACAAAGGAATTAATAATGAGACAGGAAAATAAAGTTGTAATGGGAAAGAGTACAAGAGTTAGGATAAACTGAAAGAGGGTGGGCTCTTGAGAGTGGAGAAAGAGTGTAGAAAAAGGAAAACTGAGGATTAATATGCAAAAATCATACTACATTGCAGTTTTCTTTCTTTGGGGGATACTGGTAAATAAATTTAGATTGTTAAATTCCATACTCATAATGGATTTCAAAAGTGATCAGCATGATTGTCAGTGTGACATGATTATTATATTTCACTAACTCTAAGTTGTTATGAATCATTTTCTTATTTTGTGGTGTGGTATCTCCATTTCAAGCAAGTTCTTGGGAGTCTGGGGCCACATCTCAGTGGTACAAAAAGTGCTTAGTCTATACAGTCCTTGGTTACTGTCTCCAGCAGCTTCAGAGTGAAAATGAATGAAGAGAGATAAAAAGAGATGGAAAAAGAGTTGAGAGAGCAGCATTTTGAGTGAAACTAACTCTTTTCTTTTTTTTGCTGTTTCCCCCCCACCCCAAGGATCTCCTGGACCTAAAGGCCAAAAGGGAGAAAAAGGGAGTGGAGGCTCATCAAGTAAGTATGAGCTCTTGTTTCCTGTGTCAGTTTCTGTTATAAAGTAAGATTGTGATGCTAGTGGTGTAGGGTTGAAAGAAACATTGAGAAAGTTAGCATTCATCTGCAGAACTTATGCAGAAGCCATGGCTTTCTCCCAATAAAACATGCTAATCAGAGTAAAACAAATAGACTAGATTATGAGACTCTTCCAAACTCATTACCCTATTTGTATTCCATGATTTTTGTGTTTTGTTTTGATGAACACTACTTTCTAAAGAAAAAAATCACATAGAAAATTGTCCAATTTCAAGTCAATTTCTATCCACTGAAGGGATATCAAGCCTATGAATAGAAACAATCACAGGCCCCTACACACTAAGTGAGCTCACGAAAAGCTCATATATAGACATTTGGACAACCATATCCAAGACTTCCAACCTTCAAAGGAAGAGATTTCACACCATTAGTGGAATGCATACTTCTTATTAAAATACTGAAAACCTGGGCATCAGATATTAAACGATATTAAATAAATATCAACTGAAATGGCAACTGTTTGCTAGGCCATAAGTAATTTTTATATGTATAGAATGAAATACTATAATTTAATAATTGTGAAGAGGAATAAAGACCCCCACTTAGTTTCTTAAAAATCAAGGACTGATTCCCTTATCTTCCCAGTAGAGTCTACATGTAAAATACATGTTACAAGCATGTTTTGTGAACAATAGCCACAGGGCTTGTTGGTATGGTTAACAGTTTCTTTTTATTATAGAATCACATTTCGTTGTTATCACAAAATAATTACTTTAACTTTATACCTTAGAACAACTAGACAGCATAAGGTTATAATTGTGAGGAGCCATTGTAGTCTAATTGACCCGTGATACTGTCAAAGTTGAACAACGTATAGGAGTGGTGGATGCTCAGTAATTCAGTGCTTTCCTCCGTATAACTCTTAACATATTATGGCAACATAAACACAGTTCTTTGTTCAAGTTTTCTATCTGGTGACAATTTTTCTTTTAGATGCTTGCTAACCTCCTTTTTTCATTCCACTTAAGTTCAGATGATCTCTTACCAGCCCCTAGTGCTTATGTTTCTATGTATCTCTGTCTCTGACTTTATTTTCTCATACTTAAGTCTAAATGGTCTTGCTCTCATCTCCTTTCCCCAAGGCTTTCTTGGAGCCTCCAATCATTGATTGTTGTTCAGTTTGGCACTTAAGAACTTCTCTACTTTTAGCCTGCATATTAAAAAGCCATGCCACTTTCTGTTTTACAGTTACCAAATGCTTGTAATTGTTTCTCAGCTATGTCTAGAAATTCATACTACAAATTTAGTTGGCTGTTTTGGACTATTACTTTCTTTGAGAAAGCAGTAATAGCTATTTTTGTGTTTGAGTGTATATATACAGATCTGATTCTTCTACATGTCTCCTCAAGGACAATAAAAACAATTCCAAAATGCTCCAAAAGAAGAAATAATAATATGCCTATACGTTTAACATGATAAGTCCTGGTTTTCTGTGTTTAATATGCAATCACATATGCTTTGACCTCTTTTATCTGAGTGAATAAACAAACAATCTAAATTACAGAGATAAGACAATTACCACAAACTAGGTGTTTATTTCCCTACTCTTAAGTGGTCAATAATTTTGGCCACCTTTAGTTTAGCTTTAATAAGCAATACTAAAGTCAATATTCCATATGCCAAATTTTGAGAATACTCTTAGAGGATTCACTTGAAGCGGAATCAATAGTTAAAAGGTTGTATGAATTTTACAATGAAGTCTGACAAGTGTCTACAAAATGGTTCTACGGATTATTTTGAATGACATTGTCCAATTCTCTCCATTTTATTTATGATCTTTAAACTTTGTATTGAATTAATTCAATGTACTTTTTATACTCTTGGCAATATTTAAATGTAATAAATTAATCATGATCTCCTCTTTTACATGCATGTCAGGATCAGTATAGCTCCCTGGTCATCCTGGGGCAGAACCCTTTTAAGATCAGGTGGGCTGGGCAGAGCACTCTACTCTCATCTTCTTAAAAGACCCCTCACTTCTGGACAAGTCATCAGTGCAAGTGACTGCTGGGATCCTTTGCAACTCCTCAAAATGACCTTGGTGGCTGTGTAATGTCATGCCGGGCTTCTCCGTGACTTCCTCTCCTGACCCTGGGTGCTGTTTGGCCTCCACTACCATAAGCACGCCATTATTCGCTCTGCTACAATCATCCCCATCCCCTGGCACCCTTCACCTAGATGCCTCCATGTTCTGACTGGTGGGATGTTTCTGCTGTCTTCTGACCTTCTCTTGTTCACTCACCTAATCTTAGAGAATCCCAGTAGGTTCTAATGGGTATTGGGTAAATATGGGTTCTTTAAGCTCAAGTCATTCTTCAAAAATAGAAATAGGGATGGAAATAGAAGAAAAATCTGTCCATCTATTCATTCACTCATTCATTTAGCGTAAGTTCATTGTGTACCATTTGGAGCCAGACTTTACAGCTACAAATGTTTTTTTCTAGCTTTATACAACTAATTACTCCTAAAAGATAATAATATACCAGTTATCAACAAATTAGAGATAACTATTCAAGGAAAAAATTAGGGCTGTATAGATATTGAGAAAAGAGAAATAATCTTAGCATCTCAGTATATTAAAAAAAATAGCTTTATTTTTATTGCTTGTTTCACTTTTCTATCTTCTTATTCTCCAAAGTAAAGCATATATGTATGTATGTATATATATACACACATAAATGTGCATAGATATATACAAATGAGTTGAGATAAAGTAAAATTTGGATAATTTCACATTTAATGAGAACCAAACCCTACTTCACAACTGTCTATCCATTTAAACAAAAACATTTTGATCATGAAAAAAATCAATGTATTTTGATTCTAGAAAGTTGTTTACATTTACTTGCATTTTATGTTTTATGTATATAGGAATATATTGTAGTAGAAATGGAGATATTTTGTACAAGTTAAAATGGGGAAGAAAATGCAAAACAAGAGAAGGAAGGAGAAAAATATGTAGTAATAATAAAGGTATAAGATCGTGTGTTATTGCCTTTCTGAGTTAACAGAGCATATTTTTTCAGGATTTTCCTGTCCTTCATCCTGTAACACTAAACCTTAAGATCCAGAGCATAAGATAGCAGCAGAATTCTAGTGTATGCCTCTGCATATCTAACTTTTCCCATTTTCTGCTCTGCCAAATGATCATGTCAACTCCTACCTCACAGGGTTGTTGTGGGGACCAAATTATGTGTGAAGATGTTCTGTAAAGCCATGCAGACCTTGAAAGTCATAAGAATCATTCACAGCAGTGTTTGTGGTCAAGACAGCCATTAATTGCTGTTTTAAGCACACATGTTAAATTTCTAATCGTATTGGGACTGGAATCAAAACAGAAATGCCAGACTCAATATCTGTCTTGGGGAAAAAAAAAAAAAAGAGAGAGATATTAGAGAATAAGACATGATTTCTGTGTTATATGGAGCAGTGCAAGTAAACCGAGATCGCAAGTCAGTGAGTTTATCTTCTCAGAGCCAAGGAGAATTAGTTATAAGGGAGAAGCAGCTAAACTAGAGGCGAGAGCTGTTGACAAAGGACAGAACTTCACGCCAAACTAATAAAAGTCTGGGCTGTGTAGGACAGAACCTGAGCCCAAGACATTTCTGTTGAGAGAGTTCTGAAAAGGACAGCAAAACAATTGGCATTGTCACTGGAATTAGGTTATGTCTTTGCCTTCATGCCACCATACTATGATCAAATCTGGTGGTGAGGAAAAAGAAATGGGGAATTATCCAGTGATTCTGATAGTCGGCAGTATTAACAGGCTAGTTGTTCTGTGCAAACATCTAGAGAAAATTGGATTTGTGTCTGTGGCTTAATTGGCCTGTGCTATGGAGTGTGGGTGACCCTTTTCTTGTGCCAGAAGGCATTGCTGCGGACCATCTTGGCTCTATACAGAATAGTCGTGGTCCCAGATGTGCTGGCAGACAAATTGTAAGAATTCAGTTCTCAAGTCATTTCACATCCAACACTACACATAGATGGTTAAGTGTGGAGTACTAATCTGAACTTCCCAAATCATCAAAGGCGGCTCTGTTCTTCTCTTTAGATAAAAATAGATGCTGATCTCCCTGCTCAAAGGCATCAATTATCTCATCTTTTATAATGTATAATGAAAAGTGACAGATGGTATGTTTTGTCACCCTGCTAAGTAGAAAGGGTGTTTTAGTCAAGCAAGGGAACCGTATAAGTAAACACTATGAGGCACCATCCTGAAGAGGCTTATTGTTTATCTGTGATGTGTCAGCATGCTTTGCTCATGATCAAGGAGAGAGATAGGATGTGAATTTTTGGTATCTTCTATTGACACTCATACAATTATATGGAAAAATGTATTTGCCTTTATATGTACTGAGAACTCAACTCCATATTAAATAAATTTGTTGTCTTTCTCAAAACATTCAGTTGATTGAAGTCAAAACCTCCTTCTCTAATCACTAAGTAATTGTAATAATGAATATTTAGAGTATACTTGCTGTGTAACAGGTACTTGGATGCATTTTCATATCTAATACTCAGAAAGCTACTGGGGTAAGTGCTATTAATATCACGATTTACTGAACTGAAACCCAAGGTTAACTGCTAATAACAGAAAGCGGCACAAGTTCAAAGCCATGCTGGTCAGTTTCCAAAAATCTACATTAGTCAAATTTTATGCATATAAATAATACTACAAATATTAACATGGAAGTGGGGAAAGGGAGACTAGATTTGTAATTAGCAGTTCTATTTTCCACAATGAGCCTTATTCTTTGAAGATTCCAAGGAGATTTAAAAAAATGTATAGACTAGGTCAAATTCCAAAGGTATACTATTGAGTCATCTTTGTTTATGTTTCCACCATCGTAACTACTGCACATATTGCCTGCATCCTCTCCCTCAAGTCTATTACTCAGACATACCATCTTCCTGGAAGTGTTCTCAGGACTTCCATTATCACTAATGCAAGTGAGTTTCTTACACACGCCTTGGGGACAGCTCCCTGCTAATAGTCTACCTTTATTTCAGTAACTGACTCAGTTTTCACATTTTCCAGTATTGCAGGCTGCTTTGATGCCTCTTTGCACTTCTTTTCTTTTCTTTTTTTTCAAATTCCAGAGTGTGCTTTTCACAGTGCAGTAGCTATGAGCCAGCAAAACAGGGTAGAGTATACCTGAGCAGGAATGACTCTCGGTAAATTAGACAAATGCTATTTTCTTATGATAATTGTGTTTTGTCTAAAGCTTCTTGTGGATGCCCAAATTGTTAGCAAAACCATACAGCATTCTTCTAATACAATAAATGTAATTCTTAGTAACATTACTGGTATGTCTTGAAAACAGAAACAGAGATTTAAATCAGCAACGGATATGTAGTCAGCTTGTTCTGTGCAGTCTTTCACCCCAATGACTGTCAAGGCCTGAACTGCATCAGATCCAATTAGAAGGAGGAAAGTCAATATAGTTCTATCCAGGATTTGCACTAGCAAAGTTGAAATTCATCCAGTATGCAAAAGAGTTCAGACAGAGCAAAGAGACCCAGAGTGCTGCTTCATATCCTTTGATAACCTCCGAGCAACCAAGTATCTTCCCACACCCCATCTCTAGTTATGAGCCACTGTCTTGTGGGCTACAGTGAGAAACCGTGCTTTATAAGAGCACAAGATGATCTATTTTGTTCATATTAAGGCACCTTATAAGTATAGGCTGGCAACATATTAGTTGTTTTTCTCACCCTGTATTGTCTGGAAGGGTGCTCCCATTAGGAACTGAATCTCAAGAACAACAGTTAGCTTGACTGCATAGCGCATGTCCCTGGAACGCCTGCACAAGGGCTTAAGCTGTGTGCTCCTGACCATTGCCCAGGGTGCTAAAGTCACACTCATTTTATTCCTACTGTAAGTCCTTACACCCTGAATGATACACTTCAGAGGAAAATGTGTGATTTCCAGGGATTTTGCAGAGCAATTTAAGTGTCTCTAATGTGAACCGTGTAGCAAAATGGTTGTACTTTGTGGGAGTCTGAATTTTCACTTCTCTGGAAGACTGACAGGTGTAACTGAACACAAATATCCAGTTTTATACACCCAGTGTTTTCATAAAAATCCATATGGTGTAAAGCATGATTCATTAGTCTCTAGTAAAATAGTCAAATGTTCTAGTATAAACTATCATCTTGATGAAACTCTTCCTGTGGTATTTGCATTTATTTTCTAAATATTAATATTTAGAATATTTTATAGGTTCCTTGAGGATTCCACACAATGTGTTTGGATCGTATTTACCCTCTTTCTCCTAACTCTCCTGATATCTACTTCTGTTTCCATACCCACCCTATGTTATGTCTTTAAAATAATCAAGACCAATTTGTTTCACCCACATATTCTTGGATATGACTACTGGAACATGGACAAACTTACTAGGAGATTCTCTGTCTCTCTGTCTCTCTCTCTGTCTCTCAGTCTCTTTCTCTGTCTCTCTGTCTCTCTCTGTCTCTGTCTCTGTTTGTCTGTGTCTGTCTGTCTGTCTATCTGTCTGTCTCTGTCTCTGTCTCTGTCTCTGTCTCTGTCTCTGTCTCTCTCTCTCTCTCTCTCTCTCTCTCTGTCTGTCTGTCTTTCCTGGCAGCCATTAATTGTCAGTAACTTCTTATCTAGAGAAGGGACTTCCTTCCCAATCCTCCCTCTGCATACTGTAATTTAGTCTGGCTTGAACATGAGCCAGTACCATGCATGCTCTCACAACCACTGTGACTTACGCATGGGTGCCCTGCTATATCCAGGAGAGTCTGCTTCCTTGTACTCATCTGCCCCGTGTCCTCCTGCTGTCTTTGCATCTCTTCTTCCACAGCGTCCCTGAGCCCTCCATTTCTGATGACCACACTATCACCTACAGGAATACAGTCTGTGCACCAAAAGATCATGGATGTTCCAATCACTGAAAGTAACCAGTTGAATAATATTATTAATGTTGGCTAAGAAATCTAATGAATCCTCAATAAATATTTTGAAAATTTAAAACCAGACATCTTTTTTCAGATGGCAGCAAGTCTAAGGCCTTGTGCAAGATAGGAAATGGTGTGCCACTGAGTTGCAGCACTTTTTATTTTTCTCATTGCTCTGCCAAAACCACCTTATAGAAGGGTTTGCTTTGACTTGCGGTTTGAGGGTGTCTTACATTACATCACGGCGGGGAAGGTCTGGAGTTTAGAGCATGAGATTGCGAGCTGGCCGTGTTTTGTCCATGGTTGGGAAGCAGAGAGAGGCACATGTGGATGCTCATCTCGCGCTCCCGTTTGTCTTCTTTCCAGGAACTCCAGGACAGGTGTAGATGCTACCCACAGTTACAGTGTGTCTTCTGGTCTAGTTTAATGCACTCTGAGACTCCCTTCTAGACATCTCCAAAGGTTTTTCTCTCAAGTGATCTGTTTCTGTCAGATTGACAGAATTAACCATCATCTCAAGCCCTTAAATAAAAATATTAATTAATTAGTTAATTAATTAATGTGATAAATTCTCACTAGGTAGCTCAGTCTAGCCTCAAAATTGTTATCCACCTGTCTCAGCTTCCTGGGTGCTAGGATTACAGATATTCCTCACTATGTCCCAGCTAAAAAGTTATCATTTTTTTTGGAAATTTTTGATTTGATCAAGCCACAACCTAGCACATGTGGTTAATTTACCCTTATTTCCCCTTGAAAAACTAAAGAAAAGCTTGCTCTTTCAAATTTCTGGCCACTGGATTATTTCTTTTTGTTCTCTTATTCAAGGACACTGAAACACAAAACCTAAGTGAAAAAGGAAAGAAAAACATGCTGGGGTTCTTGTACTGTAGAAATAAGCTGATTAGTCTTATTCATAGTTTTACAGATTCGAACTCATTTTCTCAGGAAACCTAAGTAACATTGGTGTTAAAACCAACAAGAACAATTTCACTTCTATTTGCTTTTTACTGATTTTGTAACTTTAAGTTTCAGTAACGTACTCTCATAGTATGCCATTTCATGAAAAGAGAACCACCACCCAGGAAGTTTCAACTGAATACACAATGATCAATTTTTAAAAGATGAATGTCAAGCACAATGACCTTGAGCATCACTACATTCTTCCTCAAATAATTACCACCAATATATTTATGAGGGCCGTTAAGTATGGCTGAGAATGTGCAGTAATGTAAATTCAACATTTAGGAGGCTGGGGCAGAAGGATTGCAGGATTGAGGCCAGTTTAGGATGTGGAGTGAGTCTCCTTGTTTGAGAACAAAAAGCAATAAACATCAAAACAAACAAAAAGACAACGTGAAAAGTAACAAAAACTTGCTCATTAAAGACAGAAAGTCTTTGGACTCATGTAAGAATTCTACAAGATGAATATTATTTCATGAGTGGAGGGATACAGGACAAACTAGGGTTCTCTAAAAGAATAAAACTAATGGGATAACTACATATATACATATATACATACATAAATATATACATAACTACATAACTACATAACTACATATATACATATATACATATAGGATATGCCATACATGTATTATATACATTCTTCTTACACACACACACACACACACACACACACACACACACACACACACCAGAGAGAGGAGAAAGAGAGAGAGAGAGAGAAAGAGAGAGAGAGAGGGGAGAGAGAGGGGAGAGAGAGAGAGAGAGGAGAGAGGGAGAGAGGGGGGGAGAGAGAGAGGGAGAGAGGGGGGGGAGAGGGAGAGAGAGAGAGAGAGAGAGAGAGAGAGAGAGAGAGAGAGAGAGAGAGAGAGAGAGAGAGAGAAAGGGAGAGAGAGGAGGGGTTATAAAAATAATAACAGCACCACAAATTCCATCAATGAGCTGGGAACCTGGTAGTTACTCTGACCTCGAGTCTGAGTTCCTCAGCATTTGGAACAGTCTGACACTGGATGTCCCTTACTGGGGAGGAGGCAGACAACCAGTACTTGCTCATTCTACAAAGCCTGATACCTCTATAGTCTCAATCTGGCACTGGAAACCAGGAGGATTCTGTGATCCTTAGTCCACAATAAAAGCTTGGAAACACTAGTTCTGCTATCTGTGAAGGGAGCCGCAGCAGCAGCAGCAGCAGCAAGGCAGAGAAACTGCAGCATGATGGAAGCCAGGATAGCACAGGGCAGGATGAACTTCCTTCTGTCCTCATGTCACATCCTTTATATCCATGCCGCTACTAGAAAGTACTGGCCACATCCAGGGCGAGTCTCCTCATAGCAATCAAAGCAATCATGGTCCTTCTTCAGGTGAACCTCAAACTCAGGCAATTCTAACTCGTGGCAAGTTGTTCTCAAAACCAAGTATAATACAAGGGTTCAAGCTAAATCATCTGGATTCAATCTCTCTGCATGTCTCTTAGATTTCATATTTGCCTCCTTTGTTGACAATCGCGTCATGCTGAGCCATATTATCTTTACATCTTACCACTTTTTTCCTCCCTTCAAACATCCTCTGATTCATGCCTGCTTGGCCACTGAGCTTATGCTTTGGCTACAGTGTTCGGAGATAGGTGTACTGATTCCTTAACAATGCTCTAAATGCCTACTAATTAGGAAGACATGATTTCCTTTCAGAATCTCAAGGGTACAAGGACACAACAGGACACTGAACACCACAGGGTGTGTGTCAATAACATTTAGGAACAATCTTGCTGATTGCTTATTGGACAGCTATTTTAGCCGCTCAATTCTTTCTCAGTGAGACTGAGTTATAATCAAGTAACCACTTTTCATCCTACTAGTCACTGGTATAGAAGTTACCCATAGCCTATGGGATGTACAGGAGTAATGTCTGCGGATTCTGCTACATGCATGTAACAGACATGACACAGAGATGTCCTGTTGTGTCAAAAGTTGTGACAGATGCTTCGTAAAAGCTGTTTGGGGAATTTGGAAAAGAAAAGTGGCTAAATGCTTTTTTATTATATAACGCATAACTGTTGCCATCACCATTTTCTAAGCATTAAGTCAAGAATCAGTATTTTTAAGAAGCAAAGTAATAAGTAATCTCCCACTGTGTCTGGCACTCCGCAATTGCACTTCATTTTCAATTGAATAGATTTCTCTCTTATGCACAAATATTTCAACCAGTTTTTCCTCCCTCCACTTCCCCAGGTCCCCAAATTCTTCTCTTCCTCAGACACACTCCTTCTCCACTTGCCTCCAGAAAAAGATCAGGCTTCCAAAAGACAGCAACCAAACAACAAAACAAGATACAATAAGACAAGGCAAAAGCCCTCCTATTAAGGCTGGACAAGGCAACCCAATAGGAAGAAAAGTCCTAAGAACAGGTAAAGAATTCAGAGATACACCCATTCCCACTGTTAGGAGTCTCACAAAGCACCAATTACAGCCATATATACACAGAGGACCCAGCACAGAGCTGATACTTGCAGCTTCAGTCTGTGATCCCGTGTGCACCATGCTTTGTTGATTCAGTGGGCTAGGTTCCCCTGGTGTCCTCCATCCCCTCTTGACTCCTACAGTCTTTACTCATTCTTTTCCACATCCCAGAGTTTTTTGGGGAGAGATCCGAAATGTTCTCTCTCCCTCACTTGGTCCTCCCAAAGAATCTTTCCCTACACTTTCCTCATGAGTGTTCAGAACCTTCAAAACCATCTGTAATACCTCGTGCATGCGTGGTTCATCTATGCACGCTGAGGCTTGACTTACCAACTCAAAGACAACAATATAGTCAACCTTACTCCGCCTTTCCTCCTCAAAGCTCATTGGAACACATTGTGGTTTAAGTTAGGCCTCATCACGGTTCCATGAGAAGATAGTTGTCATAATAAATGAAAAAAATAAAAATAAAATGCAAACGGCAGATGTAAGGCCAGTTTGTAACAAGTTGGGCCTAGAGGCTGATCATCAGCTTCCAGTGTGGAGAAGTAGCCTCTTTCAAGACACGGGCTCACCTATCCCTGAACAGACACTTGGGGTGTTTTTAAAATAGGGTGTTTGTCACTTCCATCTAACTTAGAGGCCATTTATTGAGATTTACCATTCACTGGATGTATTTTTCTGTTCTTCTTATGAACCAAACAAAACAAGCCAATCCACTTTCACTCATATTTTCAATTTTACTTTGACTAGACAACCTAAGTATTTTGACTGTAAGTATTTATCACATTCTTGGCAAGAGTATCTTAAAAGCCCAACGATTCTTATTGTCTATATTGGCAATTAAAATATACCAGTAAAAGCCTTTAAAAAGATTTCTATATTGAAGTAAATTACATGAAATTACACTTATAATAGTACCTAAGTTTAATATAGTTAAATTTAAAGCAATAAGTTCTCAATATTTATTCTTATAGTTAAAGCATTTAGTTTGAAAATGTGATTGGTTTTGAGGACAGATTTATTTCCAGCATAAACAAAACATTTACTATCCAGTTGTTTAAATTTCAAATACTAACCAATTTGATTTTTAATATTGAAACAAAATTGAGCACCAACATCATATTTTAAAATTAGAAGTGCCTCTAGCATACAATACTTTGATCAAAATACTGAAAATAATGTTTTCCCTTCTCACTCAGATTTCGGTCATCTCTTTGTTTCATGGTATTTCAAAAGTGCAATCATACCCACTGGATATTTCAGAGAGTGGCCTGATTTTAAAAAGTATTTGTACATATATTTGAAGCAAAATTAGCTCATAGTAAATTAACATGGCCTCTAATTTGGTGAGCTCATCCATGAAAATGGGAGCACAGCCAGAGAAGATCTGAAATCCTATTGCTACAGCCCACACCACCAAAAATTGGAGGAGACACCAGAAGCTAGGAAAAAGAAAACACAGAATCCACAGAGCTTTGAAAAAGAGATGTCCCCAGCAGTGCCTCGATTTCAGTCTTATGGCCTCCCAACCTGTGAATTTCTATTTTAAGCTACCTAGGCACGGTCACTTGTTATGACAATCCTTGGAAAGGCACCTTTGGATTCATCCTTCTCCTACACTTCACCCCTATAATCAGATTACATCTCTCTACATTTGAGGGTATGCATCCGTTCTGCTTAGGCACCCAACAGAATGAATGTGATAATATCTATTCCTAATGAGGAAGAATAAGCACAAACCTCATAGAACTCTCTTCCCTCTCAACTGAAGGGGTGGGTGCTGTCTCTTGTTTCTGCTCTTCTGCATATCTAGAGGGTGCAAGATGGCATGCCACCCACTACCACTAAAGAAAAAAACACTAGATATATATAATATCCAGAGAGAAAATGTATAATATGTAGCAAAAAAGTCCAAAGGGATAAAATCTGCCCTGCTAAACATGTTAGCACATGCTGCAAGGACATTCACACTGTTCTCATTCATATAACTAGAAATTAGCTAAATTCAGAAGAAAATCTACTCTTCAGCCTTTCAGACAAATATTACAGAAGAGGGGGTATGAAATGCCATGGCTGAGGCTTATGAACTTTGGACTGTAATGAAAAGAGCAGCTAGTTTAACTAGGGAGTAAAGCTAGGAGTTCCCAGTGTGAGAATGAATTCCTCAACACTAAGCTATATCCTTAGCCTCTATTGTGTTCTTTTCATTTCAAGACAGGATCTCACCAAGTTGCTCAACCTGACTTGAACTCACTCTTACAGCAAAGGCAGGCCTTGAGTGCCATTCATTGCTCCGTAGGTGGCCTGAGTCCCATGTCTAGTGGGCAGGTCCAGGTGCTGCTTGCTTCTGGACAAGAACAAATGGACCTCGACATCAAAGGTCACATTTCTCACTCAGGGGTGGCTTAGAGCTCTAAGAACAAGGCCCATGGAACAGGCCAGGTTGTGGAAAGAGTTTTCTACTGAGTGTTATAGTTAACTCTTTTAGAAGGAGATTGCTGGTATCAGAAGGCGTGCAGACTCAGGAATGCCACAAGCCAGTGACAGTACCAAAAAACGCTGCAGCACTTTGCCAAGCATCTATGCTAAGCACCGTAGAGGAACCAGGGGGATGTGTGAGACCAGCAGGCAGGCAGGCCTGGTGAGATGTAGGCCTGCAATCAGCACAGAGCTAGCGGTGATGGAGTGCACCTCACATCTGCCGAGGCATCTCTGTCATTGCTGCCTTGACTGCCTTGACTCACAGTTAAGCTCCAGGCATCCAGTGGCAATCCTTTCCCAGAATAAATGGACTCTCAAATGGTCATGGTGGAGAAGCGGCACGAGCATGAGAGAGCAAGTAAGCCAATCAAACTTTATTTTCATGAATCAGGGATTTATAAACCTTGGACAGTGGGGAGGGGTTTGAGGGGGAATGTGTCTGATTCACTGGGGCTAGAAGTGCCAGGAAACTTGCTATGCATGCAGTGATACAGCACCTCATTTACATGCAGTAGCACAGGTCCTATCACAAGAAGAACACAGTACTTAATTATCCTATGGGTGGGGGAAGAATGCCCATGTATGATTAAAGGTCATTAGCTAAAGGCTAGGATCTCTTTAGTATAAGGGAGAGTAGTTCCAGGAATATGCACGTGTTTGCTGAACAGATTCCATTCGGAAACCTTCAGGCCTGTAATCTTCCCTGAGGGCTATATGATGGGTCTTACAAGATCTGGGGTTCCACAGATCAGATGAAGAGAGAACCCCACTGAGAAAGGGAGTACAGTTGTAGAAGACCAAGCTCAATTGGCTATGCAGATGGGCCAGCCTTTGACCTTTTCATCAGAGCCTCAAAGTTGAGTTTGTAGTCCTCTTACTTCATCCTCACAAGCAGCTGAGATCATAGCTCTGTAGTCCTGGACCTGGCTCAGAGTAGCTGAATGAACATGAGATGCCAGGTTCCTACTGAGCCTCGTATTAGCTCAAAGATAGTGATGGGTTAGGAGAGATAGTCAGGTATTAATTATATCTGATAAGATATAATTGAAAAATACTCCAAATGATAGTCATGCATTGGTACAATGCCATCTTTCTCCTTGTAACCAATACATTATGTAAGGATTGAGAGCTTCTTATCTTCTAAATTTAATCTTGAAATCTTTGACAGTGCCTTAATTGTATGCAATGTGTAGATATAGTCTTTATACTAACACTACCTTTTCTTCTCTCATTCCAATTTCTAACCACTCCTTTCTGCTTCTAACTAAACTTTTCTTGTTTCCAACTGTGTGTGTGTGTGTGTGTGTGTGTGTGTGTGTGTGTGTGTGTAGCAGTATAGTGCAGGTAGTCACAGATTCTGTGTTAATACTTGCCTTGGCTGCATCATATCCAGAAGACAGTACTCCTTCCCATCCTCCACCTCTTACACCCCTGCCACCTAGTCTCCTGAGATGTCCTCTGGACCTGGAGTGGATGATACAATTGTCCCACGAAGGGTTGTTTCTACTACAACAGGCATCCTTTCTTAAGTATGCTCTATAATCTTCTACTTCACGTTTCTCAAAACATGGTTGCTTGTCCAGCAACATCAACACACCTTGGGACCTGTTGTACACAGGGGTCATCAGGTTTCACTCAAGCCCTACTAAATGCAAGGCCACCATTTGGAAATTTTCTGCTCATCAAAAATTGAGAGGCACTGCTCCAGGGCAAGCAAGGTTCATCAGGGACATATGTGGAGTAGAAAGACTTTGAGAATGCTTATGTACACAAAGTTGGGGGCAATGAATCTTGCATAATCAAATGTTTGAATTTTCAATTTGTTCCTAGAGTGAATGATAAAATTACATTGTGTTTGGATATACTCAACTTTGTAAAAATAAATACCGAGGCATAACACTACTAAACACAATGAGGCTCTAATACAGAAGACTTTACACAACCAATCGTTCTTAGAATAGTTTCTTATTTTCTTAGGTGCTTGCTGTAAATGATTGAGTAACTTCTGAATTTCTCTCAATAAATAAGTGTTTGGATCCTGTCAGAACACAATATTTATATCTTTTCTCGAGTGAGGAATAGATTTGTGTTTTCACATGGCCCCATTAATTCTGTAGAGCCAAGAGCATAATTGTAATAACCTCCATCTACATGGCACACCACCTCCAGCTGCTATGCCTCTGTGTAGTCCACTAAGTTAGTCACGTTACAGAAAAGTTTCAACTTCCTTGATATGTTGTTGAATTACCATTTCAACCACGTTTACCATAACTAAGAGAAAATATCACTGCATACTTTTAAGTTTAATAAATTCAAAAGAGCAAAACCATAAAATTGTATTTGGACACTAGAAAACTGCTATTTTTATTTTGTGTGTTTTGCCTGCATGTATGTCTGTGCAACATGTGTATTCCTTGTTCCCACGGAGGCCAGACGAAGACAGCAGATCACTTGGAATTGCATTGATACGTGATATAAGTCATTGTGTGGATCTTAAGAATGGATCATTCACTGGTCCCCTGGAAGAGAAACAAGTGCTCTTAACCACTGAGCCATCTCTCCAGAACTCTTTGGTTTGATTTATAATTTAGTATTACTGGAACTTTTAATTGAAAGGATATATTTAAATATACTTCTTCATTGGCTATTATGATTATAAGGGATGATGATGTTATTGTTTAGTTTAAGTAATTTAACTTTTGTATTCTTTGACAGTTTATACATGTAATGAGTTGTGGTTGTGTTTCACACCCCTGTTACCTTGTCTCACCATCTACTTTTCCAGTCAGACACTCTCTTACTTTCCAGTCTATTTGTAATTAGTTGCCTAAATATATGTGTTGGAGGGTGGTTATTTATTGGTACATGGACAATATATCAGAGTTACACCATTGAAGAAAGTGACACCTTTTCTGCAGAGGGATGAGAAATTGTAAACATTTGGGGGAAAATACTGTCCTTGCTAGTTCTAAATATAACTACTTGCTATTCTTCGATTAGGATAAGCAATTTGACAACTAATGTCTTGTTTATAGTGTATGATACCTATCTGTTCTTGATGTCCTAAACTGTCATTGAATTGCACATTAGTGAATCAGGAAAGCAATGATGCTCTGTGGCACATTTTCCAAATAAAGTGAAAAAAAAAACTATAAAATCACCATTGGAACAATTATTTGAAGTGTTCTAATATATTTAAGCATAAAGTCAATTCATCTTTGCAGTGAGTGATAATCTAAATGCTTGCACTTAAACTCTTTGCCAATAGGTGGCGAAAAAAGTTTAATATTTATTCCAATAGCTTAACTTATTGAAGAAATGTATCAAAACACTTTATAACAAAACAAATAAAAGTAGCCAGGTTTGACCACAACCCCGACAAGTAATAATAACAATAACAATAACAACAACAATAATAATAATAATGATAAACAATATGAACATAACCATTCTTGGTTACCTATTTTACAGCTCCTCTTAAGACGGTTCGACTGGTTGGCGGTAGTGGACCTCATGAGGGCAGAGTGGAGGTCTTCCGCCAAGGCCGCTGGGGTACAGTCTGTGATGATCACTGGGATATACGTGCCGGAGAAGTAGTCTGCCGGAGCCTGGGATATAAAGATGTTCTAGCTGTGCACAAGAGAGCTCACTTTGGACAAGGTAATCTAAAAATCTGGTTGTTTCTTTAAAAATCAAAGTAGGAGATTATATATATATATATATATATATATATATATATATATATATATATATATATATATATATATATATGAATTTCATCCATGAGGACTGCATGAACATCACTGTCTCTCCTCCCTCCTTCCTCCGTCTCCTCCAACCTGTCCCCCAAATTCCTGAAAATAGGCAGTTTATAACCATTTGGAAATCATGTAGGTACAGAAGCATGCAGAACAAAGGAGAAAGGTTCTGCATAAAAGTTCTGAATTGACCTATCCTAGAAAGTAGATGTAAAAACAGTATTATAAATAGTTGGCATGCATCTTGAAAGCCTAAATTTAAATTTTCTTTAAGCTCACTTGGTGAGTTGACAAAGCAAGTGGTGCCACTGACTAGGAAGATAAAGAGCAATAAGGATGAGCGGGTTATCAATGAAATGATAAATGTATGCAGCTGCTTAATGGCAAATCTCTTGCGTGTCCTATTGTGACATAACTGAGTTTTTTTCTAAGAGGTCTGACTTGAAGAGACTCTGCATGTATGATGTATGGTAATTGTGAACACTCTCTCAAAGCTTCTTCTAGTAAATCCATATCATGAACACACACACATTGCTTTTCCTTGCACATTTGTGAGTGCTTTATGAAGCAAATTAGAAAAACCAGGAGCTTCAAATTTCAGAGGGTGGACATTGAAAGTACTAGCATGTGGAAAACATCCACTAAAAGACCTGATGATGTGCTGCCTCATATTCAGAGGTCTGTGACATAAGCAGTATACACTTGATAACTAGGAGCACATTTGCCACTCACTGGGCAGTAGAGTAGAGTCAGAATGGCATTATACCACACTGTGATGTCATTGGTCACCATGAGTCAGAAAGGTAAATGTGATTTTTTATTATGAGATGTGTGGAAAGAGATCTCAGACAACACTGCCTGGTGCCCACCCAATTCTTCCGTCAGTTCTCCAGAACTCACAACCAAGCCACTGAAGAACAGTGAGAAAAAAAAATTTAAATAGTAAAGCAAGATGAGCTAGGGTACTGAGACAAAGAGAACCAAGATTGTTAGGATTCTGCTTCAGTCTGCCTACCTGTGACGTCATTGTCTACCTGTGACGTCATTTCCTACCTACAACAGGAGCATGGCCCTGCCCGGCATATAAAAGGACAGACCTACCTCACCCCTCCTTCTCTTACCCCCTTACTCATCTCTCTCTCTCTCTCTCCCCCATGCTCACTTAATAAGCTCATATAATCTAATATCTTGTATCTGTTGTCTCATGATCTTATTTCTTACTATTGCTCATAAAAAAGATGACTAGCTTTGAAGAGAAACATTTTAAAATCTGAGTGTCATAGTCTATATATCATGGAATAGTATATGAGGCAGGCTTGCTTTGTAAGCTGCTCTGGGACTAGTCACAGCGAACAACTATTTTTGTAAGATATTTGAACTCGTTGTTCTATTGTACAGTTAGAACACCTCTCCACATTTAATTTACAGTTCCACCCAGGCAATGGGGGAAAGACAACTCTGCAGAACAAAAAAGAAAATCTAGATATATCAAAGGTAGGGAGCAAAATACAAACATGCATGTGAGTTTTATTTATTTATTACTTGTTTGAAAAATGGCAAGAATCCAGTTAATTTTATATTGTCTACAATGAAAAGAGAAAAGTTAAAATTCATCCACTTTGTATAGTTCCCCCATTTCAGAGAGAGTGTAGTTTTCTGGATACAGTTTCCTCCAACACACATACTTTTTTTTTCTCATCTTTTATTCTCTTTTTTCTGGTTTCAAAATAGCAAACCTGGCTTACCAGAGATAATCCTTGTTAGCTTTAAGAACAATTAGTTTTGCAGCTGGAAGCAAAATGATTTATTGGAATAAAGCTTAACTCATGCTCCTTTAAATAGGCTCTTTTATTTGCAAATGCTGTTTGTATAAAATGAAATGTTCTCCCTCCCCCACGTTACCCTACCCCCACCCCCACTCCCACCCCGGAGAAGACAAACCCAGTTAATTTCAGGCAGTGCTGAGAGTCTTCTGGTGTTTGTCATTGTAGGAGAGAGAACTTGTTTCCTATTCAGGCTTTTCCACCTTGGTTTCAGTGTCCACTCCGTAACAAACAAGGATGGACTTTATCGGACAATGGTGTTATCTCCAGCAATCTTTTCAGGAAAGGAAGAGCTGAAACAAACATAGATGCTTACTTTCTCCTAAGTGAATGGTGCTGAGCTCCAAACTTTAGAACAAAAAGAAAATTCTCCTCATAGTACTGTCTCTTGATCATTTGCAGAGGACTATGTTATGCCCAAGTCGTGGGACCGCTGTAGACCACCAGAGACCAGTCAGATGCGAGATACACAGGGTCTTTTATTGAACAAGCTCCAGAGCTTGGACAGTCAGTTCCCCAGTAACTGGAGGAAGGTGGCGGCTCCATCTCCTTGGGGTCCAGAGTTTACAAAGGCAAAAACCGCAAGGGGGACTTTCTGAACCTTGGTATTACCTGATTGGGTAAGGGGGTTATAGAGAAGTTGGCCTTAACGCTGATAGGGTATGACAGGGTAGGGGGTTTGGGCCAAACTGCAAGGGAAATCTTATTTAATTTTTTAATCTACTGTAACATTGTGGGTTTTTCACCTTATGAATTGGCATCCAGGTGTAAGGGAGATGTTACCAGGCATACTTTTGTGGGCTTTCCGAGAACTTGGGGAACATGGAGGAAGGAGGGAGTTCACTATGGGGGCAAGACAGAGGCTTGGTGTAAAATGGCTTTTGTTTGGTCCCTACAACTATCTTGTCTTTTTTATTATTATTATTAACTGCTTCCACTTTCCATATTTAATTTTCCAGTGATACTCTTTTTTTTAATGCAAAAGGAGAGAAGTGGCAACCAAAAATTAACTCTGCGCCTTTGAACTATCTTTTAATGAATAGTTATAGAAATAATCCCCAACATAAATGAAACGTAACCCAAGCGCTAAAATGTTGTTCCTCTACATCAAAAGCTGTAAATGTAGGGGCTGGCAATATGGTGCTGTTGGTAAGCACGTACCCAGTAACCATGGAAACCTGAGTTCATATTCCGGTGCCTACATGAGAATCCAAGTAGTGGCGGCAGATTTCTAGAGTTCATTGGCGATTCAGTTTTGCCAAACCAATGAGCTCTAGGTTCAAGGAGAGACTCTGTCTCAAAATATAAGATAAAGAATGATCAAGGATGACACCTGAGTTGACTTCAGGCCTCCACATACAATCACACTTATATACATACACAAGCACTCATATGTACGCATACCTACACCAAAAGATGCAAAAACCTACTTACTATCCCCCAAATACAAGTATATTTTTTAAAAGTTTTCAAATATAAATGTTTAAAGTTGGGGATTAGGAACGAGGTCATGGTGTCTACCCTGTCTGTTCTCTTAGTTATAGAAGCAGAGAACTACATGTACTTTGCCATCATTTAGTTTACAATATGATTGCCTTGGATGATTACAGGTAGGTGCCTTGGAAAATATATACAAGAGACAAAAGCAGTTTCTCATAGTGTAAGGATGCCTAGGTGAGGATTTTTCGCCAAGTCCATGTTTTAATCCGGGATCCATAGTTGACTTTTTCTACGAGGCAGAATCCTTCTAAAGTTTTTGTTAATGAGAATTTCCCCCTAAATAACATTTTAATTAAGAACTTTAATGTCATAGAATACCAAAACCAAAATGAATCTCAGAATCATGTTAGCCCTGCCCTTTGATTCAATATATGACAAAAAAATTATGGGAAATATGTAGCCTTTCAGAACCATAAAACAAGACTCTGAATCACAGGTCAACATCTTATGTTTTGTTTTGATACCAAAAGTGGTTCAGTTTCGGTAAAATACAGCATTGTTTTCTCTCAAAGCAAAATCCTTACACAATGCACTTCAAAGCTACAAGTATAAAAGTAATACGGATTTATATTACCCATGGACAACTAGATATAATTAAAATGCATTCAGATACTCATGGAAAACAGTGATCTTTTGGCTAACTAGCCCGTCTACTCAGCAGCTGAAAGATGATGCATCAATTAATATATGAAATCTGACGACCATCCTCCCTCTAAAAATGGGATTAATCTGAGGATTAAAGGTAGCCAAGCCACTCAAAGAAATCCTAATATCATTCTTCTTTCAAGGTTAAGAGGAAATATAGCTCCCCTGCAATATAAGCTAGGACCATAAAACTACAAAAACCATAGATAACACATTCATTCTTACTTGCTTTTAGAAACTCACAACCCTGCTATTTATTTTCACTAAAAGCTTTCAAATTACAAGGGGAACAAATGTATAGATGTATACATAGCTACGTGTGGTAAGAAGATAACAAATAGACAACGAAGTAGGTAGGTGACAGATCTATAGACAGACAATCGGTAGATAAGTATAGCTACGCCAGCTGAGTAATAATTTGGTCAGAATGCATATGCACTTAATTCCACAAAAAAAATTTATATATGTTTCTGATGAGTACACAAAGTGGATCAGAGACAGGAACCCAGCAGTGACCACAGCAACAGCAGAATTCCTTGAACAACTTTGTTATCTAAAGAAACAAAAACAAATTTACGTCTTAATTCTTTTCGGTTTGCATAAAGATAAAATTTTATGAATCCTATGCTACCTTTGCATTAATTTTTTAAAAGGCAGAAAGCAATTTGAAATAAACTGAAAGATATGTATTAAATAAAATTTCCCCTTAGGTGCAATAGTTCTGAATATGTTAATACAAAAATAAAACAAATATTTATAAATTATTTTCCTACCTCTATTTAGCTTCTGTGTAGCAAGTAAATATCACTGGGTTTTGGTGTTTTTAAGCTCTGGTTTGGCTTTGCTCTCTGCTATTTTGAGGTAGCAATGTGTTCTCTGAATCTGGGTATATTCACCTCTGAAATGGAGGTATTGCCTGTATTTTAAAGGCTAGAGGACTGGTTCTCGGCCTTCCTAATGCTGCCAACCTTTTAATATAGTTCCTCATGTTGTGGTGATTTCGAACCATACAATTATTTTTGTTGATACTTCATAACTGTAATTTTGCTACTGTTGTGAATCCTAATGTAAATGTATCTGTTTTCAGATGATCTTTAATGACCTCTGTGAAGGGGTCCTTCAAAAGTCCCAAGCGGTATGTGAGCCACAGGTTGAGAGCTGGTAGAATTCCATAGAGAAAATACCTTAGACATCATCTTCAAGTACTCAAAATGTTCCCACAGTTACTGAATCCTTTCCAATTTACAAAAGATATAGTCATTGAAAGTGCCTTAAGTTATATTACCTGTATCTGTGCTCAGTATAAGGCCTAGAACAATAACCAGAAGTTATGGATGCAACTATATACTCTGCAAATACATTGGTGGCATCAAATAATTTATCTACCTAGAACATTAGCCCCTAGGTGCAAGTCATTCCAAGAGAGTATGGATTTAGATTCTTTTCACTCAAAACAAATTCATGGTATGATTAAATCTAAGAATACAGAGGAAAGCAGTAAACACTGATTAGCCCTAGGCAGACATAACATAGGGATTCTATGTGTACTTGGGCAAAGTTCCCACTTCTGCATGGTTTTCTGTTCTGTTAGTAAAAGAATAGAACCAAAATGAAATTTAATGATTTTTTAGTATTAGTGGATGATTCAATGAGGCACCAAATCAAACAAACCACTAGTATGTCCTGTCACATAAGAATCATTGAAGAATATGCTTACGTTTTCATTGTCATCATAACAGCCTTGTACGCTAGCTCCCATGAATTGCCCTGCCACAGCTTCTTAAACCATTTGTGCTCACATACCAGCATGTTGACTAGGAAATTTCTTTTTTTTTTTTTTCCTGGAATAGCTACAACAAGTGAGTCCTTCTCATGCTCAATTCTTTTTCCCTGAATGACAAAAACAGTATAAGATTGGGACCAAATGGACAGAGCTACAAAATAATTCAGAACAAACCTATCGCAGTAGCCTGGGAACAGAGGCCAGGAGCCCTTCCATCCTACTGTTTCCACAAGGATGACAAGATTGTGGCCTCTCTACAGTTTCACCTCTGCTTAATTATATTTACATACAATGCATATGATTGGTCAATATTCTTCTGCTTGTCTTCATTCCATGATAGCATGAGAATGAACAAACATTGCTATTATTTGCCTGCATTTTTTCTTGAGTCCCTTTTGGGGCTTTCCAGAACTTTCTCTAAGATTTGAAGTACTGAAAAGAAAATGTACATAAACAAACATTTAGAAATAGCAAAATAATAAATAATTCGAGAACTAAAAAGTATTAGTCAAGGTTTCTGCCTATGATATTATATATCCTTACATTACTTCTTTATGCCTTAATATTTAAGTCACAAAAACTCAATACTGTTGAAGACATTTCACAAAGGTTTTAATAACCCAACTTATCATTACTATTTTTATATTTGAGTGTTTCCCCAAGTCCTTTGCTCTTTTGTAATAGGAACATTGAAAACTAGAGGTGTTTCTCCAGAGTAGGTCACTTGCATTTAACATCCCCAAGGCCCTCAAATCAAACAAAAGGAGAAAACAAACAAATAAAAGCAAAAGGAAATCTTTGGATTCTGAGAATTTAATTATGGGTACATAAAAAGTACAATATAATTAGCTTGAAAATGCAAACCCAAATTGTGTCTAATGCTTCAATATTTTTTAGTAGGGACAAAAATTATTTAATCTTAAATGACTACACCAATTTATGTTATATATGAAAAATTCTGTTCTCATCTAGGAACAAATAAAAAATGAATACTCAAAGAAAATTTCTATTAATAAATCTTAAGGAGTTTCTTTCTCCCTTATAAATTTTTCCATTAAATTTCCACTCTCACATATAACCCTAAAATATAGATCTGATGTTGTGTGTATTTCAGTGGCTTACGATGTATAATTGAAGAGTTTTGATAACACAGTCCAACAATCAACTTAACCTGCTAAGTATGTCTTCCTACAGCCATTAACATTGATTATATTTTAGATGCCCAGAGATGATTCTAAAATATCAAGGATTTCCAGGCTATCTTTGCCAAATGGAATAAGTATTTTTGTTTATAATAGGAATTCTTTATCTATGTTTTAGAGCAAGTGTTATCCACAGTATTCATTTTAACATTACCAGTAGCGTCTTGACTCTGTACGCCACATTCCTAGTGATTCACCATCTACCTTTAAAATTCTTCTGAAGGTTTGCAATAGACAACCAAAAATGATGTAAGCACAACTTTAAAAGTTTCCTAAAGCTTCTTTTCTCAAATATATTAATGGTAAAAGCAAGGAGAATATTCACAGTCATAAAAATTCTTCAGAAAATATCAGAAAAATATTTCCAAGCACTTATTTTTTAAGTTATATTTTTATAATCCAACTTCCTTTTCAAAAGCAATTGTTTTCTTATTGATAAAATACACTCTTTAACTAGTCTATTTAATTCACCTTCAATTAGTCTGTTAATTAGTCTGTTTATTAATTAGAATAATATTTAGTATTTAGTCCACCAGTGACTGAGTGTTCTTCATTATAATGAACTGTGAATGACTTCAGAGGAAGTAAATGTGTTTTAGCCTGGGCATTTTCTTATTTACTTGTGCCTAAAATCAACACTATTTTCAATCCAGAGTTTCCTTATAGGTTACTTTTACAAGTTCTTTGATAAATCAATAATGGTAGTTTTATTTTTAAAAGATAGGATATTTGGTAAGTTAGACAATGCTCAGTGAAATACAGTAATAGCTAAAAGCATAGGGGAAAAAAATGAAGCTGCTGCTGTACAGTTCTTTCCCTGTCAATATTTTTATTTCTAGGTGTGCATCAAAAGTCTAACATCCAGAAACACTTCAATCATCATGTCATTACACAGATCCACCATTACCAAGAGTTCCTTATTTTTAGATTATCAATGAAAGCCAATGCACCCCTAGAAAAACAATCAATTACCCTTTAACATGGGTTTTCATAGAACTTTGCAGGGATGTTTGTAACTATTATTATCTGCAGTGCAATTGTTTACAAGCTTACAAAACATACCGCTTTTTGAGGCAGAAAAGCCAATTTAATATTCTCAGTAATTGTACATAAAGAGTAATTAATACTATGAATTTAATTAGTGAATGACTTAATTGCTTTGTCTCATGCAATCATTAACACATAGCCACACTTACTAATGCAGATGTATCTGATTATTGCAGGTACTGGTCCAATATGGCTGAATGAAGTGATGTGTTTTGGGAGAGAATCATCTATTGAAAACTGTAAAATCAGGCAATGGGGCGTGTCCGTCTGTTCACACACAGAAGATGCTGGAGTCACTTGTACCAAATAGTGTATCATATTTTTACTCACATTTATGAAACTGATGTTGTCAAATTACTTTTGTTGCCCTACTCCACTAGAATAATTTTAATGGGTTCACAATATTGGTAAAAGAAAAGAACTGAGTGGAAGAACTTCTTAAACACATCAGACTTACTCTGTGTCTATATGTAAAGCATCCTAACTTCTTGTAATGGTTAACTTTAAATTGTCAGCTTGACATAATTAACAAATACCCAGGGAGACAAAAACTATGGTTATTTATATGAGGACATACCCAGAGGTGTTTGGCTGGCATAGAACTGTTGGCAGCACTATTCCATGGGATGCAGACAGGTGTAAAAGGAGAAAGCGATGGGAGTGCCATCATCTATTTGTCTCTGCTACCTGACCGTGACCACAAAGTGACGATCTACATCATGTTTCTGTCTACTTGAATGGATGACCTGAAGCCATGGATCAAAATAAGTCATTCTTCCTCACACTTCATTTATGGCAATGAGGGAAAAAGCTAATAGAAAAAAAAATTTTTTTTAAAACCAGAAGTGGAGTTGTAACAATCATAAACCTAACCTACAGTTTGTCAAATTGTGAAATTAATTTGCTGGAAGAATGGAGAAAAGTTTGGGGCCATGGGCTACAGTTGATCTAGAATGCCACAAAGAGAGCTTAATGGGCTACTCTGGTAGGAATTTGGAAATATGAAAACACTGAAGGCCAGTTTCCAGAGCTTTCAGAAAGAAATAAGGATTTTATCAAGAGCTGAAAAGGGACATTCATATTACATGCTGGCAGCTACTCTGACTTTATTCTATTTGTATTCAGGGACTTGAAGTAACACTAAGTAAAAACCAACAGAGTAGTATTTTTAATGGATAGAACTTCAAGACGTGATAGCTTCATGCTGTGGCATTGTTACAAGTCTCTGCTCTTACCCATATCTGCAGTGAAAAATATCAACAAACAGAGCAGGAAGATATGGAAAGTGTGCAGTTTTAGCAAGCGAGGAGCATAAACTGGTCTAAAGTTGCTGACAAAGAAGTTAAAGAGGAAAAAAAATGTGATTGTTAAAGAGATTAGAAATGAGAAACTCCACATTTTGCAGCAGAAAAAAAAATAAGTTGCCTTGATGACAAAACCACTGTAGGGCTCCAACTTATAAAAAAATGAAAATTTATTTGAAAAGACAAAAGTTGAACTGAAGATTCTGTTCAAGGGATTCTGTGCTAGAAAACAATTGCCTAGAGGAATTTTGTCAAGGAATCAGTCGCCAGTGTACACAGAGACCCTAGTAACTGTGCTAGACAGGAACCAGATAATAAATATAATCAAGAGAACAGCAGAACTTAGGAGCCTCATCCACATGGTATAAAATAAAAGAGTGAGGGATTCACAAAGGTTTACACTAAGATACCAGAGAGTACTGAGGCAATGAAGTGTGTATCAGGGGTTGCAAGAACCAAGAGACAGCCGCTGAGAAAAATCTCATGGATCGCATGGAACTTGTCCAAGAGAAAGCTGAAGTATGCTGAGTAGGCAGAAAAAGAGTCGCCGGGTAGGAGATCAGGAAATTTCTGCAAGAAACTGTGTGCCCAACAATGAATTATGTGAGTTGATTTCACCCTGTGAAATATCAGTATACTGTGCTCCAGTTTGTGCCTTTTGGATTGGAAAAGTTCACTCTATAGGACTATATACTGGAAGTATGTAACTTGTGCTTTTTAAAATTACGCACTCACAGTTAAGCGCTTACATAATGCTCTGAAGGGAATCTGAACTTCTGTTTTTGAAACTCTTGAGACTTTGGGGGCACTCTTTGAAGACAAACTAAATGTGTATTGCATCATGAGATTAATAGGAGACTTTAGGGGCCAGGGGTGAAATGTTATAATTTAAAAGTGACGTATTTGGATGTGAACTTGACAACACTGGATATGTGATGGTTGACATTATGGGGATGTAGAATAAGCCAGGTGATAGATGTTTAGCCATCCCTTTGAGAGCATTTACAAAGAGATTTAACTGAGAACACAAGATCTGAATTTGGTGGCTCCATCTTATTGTTTGGGGAACCCAGCACTGGATAAACGGAAAAGTAGGTGGAGATCAGATGTTCATTTCTTTCTGTTGCCTGATGTGAACAGTTGCCTCCTGCTCCTGCCATTTTGCCTTCCCCGCAGTGATGGACTATGTTTTGAAGCATGAGACAAAGGGAACCCATCCTGTGATAAGTTGTTTTTAATTCAGTGATTTGCACAACAGTAGTAAGAAGCACACTTTCTCTGGGCTTTTAATTGAAATTTAGGGAAAACGTAGTGAGGCACTGAGCTGAGTACTTTTAAGATTGAAGCTTCTAAAACTGACAAGAGAGCAGAGAGAAGGAGAACACAGTACTTGTACAGTGGGAACACAGGAAAAGTTTTCTATATTTTGAAATTTAGGCACAAATGATATGAGAATAACGGCTGGTGCAGAACTGTATGTATGTGCTGGGTTGGGTTCTCTTCAAGTTGCCCTTTAAAGTAAGATGATGTTTAAGACTTCACTGCTAAACTTTTCTTTATGAGGGCAATACTATGCTGAGATTGAATCATATATTCTCAGATTTCAAATGAGTATTATAAGGCATAAAACTATTGCTATATAGTTTCTTTTTCTACAAAAGTGTCAAAACCAAAAATTACAAGGAACATTATTGTGTTCATTTTAAAACTGTAGAAGGGAATATGACTCTTAGAGTTCAATGGGGCTCCCTGAATTAAAAAAATGTGAGAAATAAATACTGGAATAATTTCAGGGAATAAAGCAAGAGACTGAAAGACAGTGTTAACCTTCCATAAACAACCTCTTCTAGGAGCACACAACTTCAACCAAACTTTGTGGAGTATATTTCTTTTATTATTCACAAACTGTCTTTGACGCTTCATTTCCCTAAAAAGACTGCTAAAATAAATAACATCGTTTGTTTCTGTCCTTAAATAACAAAACAACCATCATACTCTGAAAATATAATGGCAGAACGAAGCGAGCGCACATCTACTACTCGGAATAAAGAACAATTTGAAATGTCTAGTATTTCTCTGAGAAGTGGCATGATATATGTGGAGTGCTCAGCTGGGAGAAGTGGCAATCTGGGAAAGTTAAGAATCAAAGATAGAATAATAAAGAAGTTAATATAATGAAGAACAGTAGAGAAAGAGGGGAGTATATAGAGGGAACTTCAAGAAATAATGGGTTTGTTAGTCATCTCCGTTACATGTTAAACATTTGGCATTATAAGGTAATTAAGTCAGTTTATGATACCTTGAAGGAGCATATGATAGGCAGGAGGATGAGGAAATAATTTAGCTGAATGAGAAGTCCCTCTAGGCAATTCTATTTTTATGTGTAAGTGCATCTATGTGTATGTGCAAGTATATGTATGTATATATATGTGTGTGTGTGTGTGCATTTCTGTGTATGTGCATTGTAGTGAATGTAAACATGTTTTTGTTTTGATCCCTAGTGTGGGATGGGGAACAGACTTGTGAGAGAACAGGTGATGTTTATCTAGTAGAAGGCAGAACCACCTTGTGTGGGGGCTTGGTTTTTGCCAGCTGAAACACATTTTAGTATATAATCTTAGAGTATATATACGGAGGGAGGTACTTTCTCGGTCTTGGTATTGTTTGGCTGTTCATTGCTCCACTTTGGGACTCTCCTAGAGAGAACTGCTCCAGAAAATGCTTCAGGGCTCCTGGTCTGGTTGCTGTTCCATGTTCCAGCAGCAACTTTGGTTGAATTGCTGGTCTGCTAAAATCCTGCCGACTGTGACAAGGGGAAATGCTCCCAGGAACTGAGTCCAAAAAGGTCTACTTCTCCTGTTCCCATTAACCTCTGTTCTCTCTTATCTAGGGTACGTGGACTGGAAGGGAGGTACAAGCATCAAAGATCCTCCAATAAAGTGGGTTTGGAAAAGGTCGAAGCCTACAGTGCATGTACGTGTTTGCACATTTGTGTATGAATACGTGCATATGTGTGCATGCATGTGTATGTATGTTCGTGTGTCCATATGAACGAGTTTGTGTATGTGTATATGTTGGGAAACCAAAGGTTCATAGTGTCCTCTTCACTCACCAGCCACCTTAGTGTTTTCTAAGACCTCTCAATGACTCAGCTAGACTATCTAGACAGCAAGCCCTAGGGATCCTCCAAAGTGGAATGTGGGAAATGTGTGTGTGTGTGTGTGTGTGTGTGTGCATGCATGTGTATGGAGGCCAGAAGTCAACAGTTGGGTGTCTCCTTTACTCCCTCTCCTCATAAAATTATGTGCCATGTATGTGTGGTACCTAGAGATAATTTCATGGCATAGGTGGTTCCAGGTTGGTTCTCAAAATGTACAGATGAGGATATATTGGTGCTGTCCGCAAGTTGTATGGCAGACATTTAGCATATACTGCTTATCCTTAAAACATAGAAAACAAGACAATTCTATATGACCTACTTAATTCAGGATGAGATTATTAAGTAGCCAAGGTGCACATGAATTATGGACAGTGCCAAAGCTACTTGCTTTCAAGCACTTCTAATTGTCCCTATCCTTCCCTCCTTTGATGGTCATGAAATTACAGTAAAGGATGGAATGTGTTGTCAGGAGCTCCACAAGGAGACCATTAAGGCCAGTGAATCTGGACCCAGGCGGCTACACAAACCGATGCACCAACCGAGGACTTTGCAAGCAGAGAACCTAGACCCCTGTTCAGATGTAGCCAATGGACAGCTCAATCTTTACATGGAGAAGAGGAGGGGAAAGCAGGGGACTGCCTGTGATATGAACTTTGGTGTCCATGATTTGATCACTGCATTTGGCGGTGAGGCCCTGTGGAAACACAGAGGAAAGGGATGCAGGCTACCCAGATGAGACCTGTGGTGAGGAAGGTGGACCACACCTGTCAGAGACATAGGGGAGGGAAATAGGATGGAAGAGGGATGGAAGGTGGGAACAGGAAGACAAGAGCAAGAGGATTACAATTGAGATGTAATGTAAATAAATTATAATAAAAGGACAATAAAAGCAAACAGAAAGAAGTTACTTTCCACTTGCTTTTGTTTTCCAAACTGTGTTCTCTTATTTTTATCTATTTTTATTGAAAATAGATTATTTTGATGCAATATATTCTGATACAGTTTTCCCTCTCCCAAATCCTCTCAGGTCCTCCCATGTCCCCTCCCATCTGAATCTCAACCCTGTCTTATTTTAACACAACATTAGACTACTATGTGTCATTTCTTCATTAAGGTAAAAAAAATGTGATAGTGCTCTATAAATTAAAATAGAAAATTGATTGTGTGTGTTTGTGTGTCGGGGGATGGGGGGTACTTTTAAATTACCCAGATCTTCAGGGAGGGGAAATGATGTGGGACTCAGATCACTGCAATTCAGTGAAAGAAGCATTTTCCAATCTAAGGAAGATAAAAACCTACAAGGAAGATATGTCCAAGCCATCAGATCCTGGGCAAGGACAGTGTCTGAGAGATCTGGCTCTAGCCTAAGCAGGAGAAGAAAAGGATAAAATAGGGGAAAGGAAATTTTTCCAAAGACTGATCCTAAGTGGAGCTATCATGAGCCTTCATACCACAAAACTCAGGGGTAGTAGAGGAAGAAGGTGGTGTGTGCAATAGAAACAGCCTGGAAAACCTCTTTTCTTGGGTTTTCCAGAGCAGCCATGCCTTTGACTTTTTCTCTTCCCTTGGTTTCTTTTCTGTCTTCACTGTTTCCTTATATACCCTTCTCTCCACACAAAATCCAGTTTTTTCATTTAAACACTATCATAGGAATATTCTGGACCTATAAAGTGCTTGCCAGGGGTTTTTCTCAAAGCATGCCCTGAGGAAGCTGTGGCATGCAAGGTCCCAGGCGAGGGACGGAAAGCCATAGAGAAGTAGGCAACAGAAAGAAAGTAGAATGCAAGTTGGACTTCTCTAAAAGAGACAGCTATGGTTGGCACCAAGATTTTTGTTTGCTTGATTGGTTGGTTGGTTTGGGTTTTTGTTTTTTCAAGACAGGGTTTCTCTGTATGGTCTTGGCTGTCCTGGACTTGCTTGGTAGGCCAGGCTGGCCTTGAACTGCCTCCCTGAGTCCTGGGCTTACATACACTTGTCACTGTGCCCAACAGCATCAAGATTTTTTTCTAAGCAGTGTATTACAAGATAAAGCACTGAGAGAGTACTGGTGACAAACAAAGCCATGGGTACATGGGTGGAAACTGGAGCCTAGGAGTTTTTAATTGTCAAAGGACAACTTGAAATCATGGCAACTCTGCAGGAAGGGAAAAACTATGGGATGGTGCCCTACAAGTGCAAGAGAAGCTGCCTACCTGTTGGCTTCAGGGAGTTGGGCGCGTTGGGGAGCACATCCCCACTTGAGCTTGTTTTTAACTGAAGTGATGCTCCACAGCCACTAGAACTGAAGTGGCTGTGGAATGGAAGCTCAACCAGACCCACGACAAGGGGAGAAACCAATGATGCTTCCTTTCTAGTGCCATATCTTGGTTTTCTCTCACACAGTATCACATTGGTGGTACAATTTGCAACCACAGTTCATGAAGGGAAAAAAAGACACCATGAATTGGAAGATCACAAAAGGTATATGGGAGGGTTTGGAAGAAGAAAGAAGGGTAAAGGCAAACTGTGTAACTGCATTGCAACTTCAAAAATATCATACCAGGAAAATAGATTGTGTTGTGAAAATGTATACGCCTTACAGTCTCATAATATTTAAATTAGCTTCATTATTTTTATTATTGCTGTGTAGAAAGATAAAGGGAAAGGCAAAGAGAAACTGTTTTACTTTTTAGTAAATCCAGCTTGGCCTAATTCTTTACTCAGAATTATAGGTGCACATGGTGGATTTTTAATATTTGATAACGAGTTTCTATGTAATTCTGATTAGTCATTTGGGTGTAATTATCTCCCTTTGTTTTATAATTCATGTATGGCATTGCTGGGTATCAGCAATGTTAGTAGCAGAAACTGCTTTAATTTCTGTTTCCTTAAAGAGCATAAGCGAGGGCCTAATTGGCACATAAAAAGCACAGGGTTGTGTGGAAAATATTAGGGGAGTTATTTTGTCAAAGGCCTACATTTTCAGTGCCATAGCCAGACTTCAGGTACATGATAGTCCCACCGCACCCTAGTTTCAACTGTATAACCATCAATTCACAAGCGTTATTTTCTCAAGCATACACAGTGGTCGTAAAATTAACATTTTATCACTTTCTGGCCATGCCTCATAGCCTGTATTCGATCACAAGAAACCACAATGAGAAGTGGAAACCTAGTCCTGAAAGTTGTTCTCTAAATTCTACATATCATACATGCCCGGCCTTCATATGAGCTTGTGAAGTTGAATATTCTTTCCAAGAAATATTGGTAAGGGAACTTTTATTCACCTGTTTCTCTTGTTGTCTTGGAGGTTTACTACCTCCTTCTGGTAACCCAGGATTAGTCCTGGAAGCATCTAGCCTCCATACAATCTAAACTAGGCCTAGAAGGTTTTTCAGCCTCTGAGACTTACTGCTTTTGTTTGTTTGTGTTTGGAGGTTTGTTATTGGGTTGGTTTGGTTTGGGTTGGATTTTGGAGACAGAGTTTCTCTCGGTAGCTCTGGCTGTCCTGGACTAGCATTGTAGACTAGGCTGGCATCAGACTCACAGAGATACACCTTCCTCTGCCTCCCCAGTGCTGGGATTAAAGGCGTGCACCACCACTTACTGCTTAGTAAGGTAACCCTTTCTTGGTTTTACTGAGCTCTGGGCTGGCTGGTTCTACTCAGTTGATCTGACTCAAACTCCCTCCCAGCTGACTTACTCAATTTGGCTTTTCTCTCAGCCTCTGAATTGTTCTGCTTGGCTTCATACTAACTCAAGCAATCTGATCTAATCTCCTGGCTCCTCCTAGTTCTGTGGCTTGTTCTGTCTTCACCTATGTCCGTCTTGTTCTCATTCTCCCATTAAAACAGCCTTGTCTCTCCTCCTGTGTTGCCCCGTAAGTTGCTTCCTTTTCCTCTCTCTTCTGAGAGTTAGGCATATCCTATTCTGTCAAAACTTCTCTGAATTGTCACTTTTTCTGCCACTCAATTAGACATCACTTTCAAACTTGGGTGTTTCCTTCTACACACTGTCTTTACCCTCCTTGTTTGGGATTAACAGGACGTACCATTGCATTTGGACCTAACCTTTTCTTTACCTGAAACTTGCCCTATACCAGGCTGGCCTTGAACTCAGATCTGCTTGCCTCTGTCTGCTGGATTGAAGGTGTGTTTGTATTCCAGGCAGATCACACAGACATAGAATGTCTTTGGATGTGATCTCTTGCCAGAGCAGCATGTTCTGAATGAAAATTCTTCTACAAAATATAGTTTTAATTTTTGTTTGTTCTTATAAAACAGGGTTTAACATTATCATCTAGGCTGGTTTTAGACTCAATTGTGGCACCTGTATACACACACACACACACACACACACACACACACACACACACACAAACAGTTTTTTAAAAATCAGTAAGAATAATGCAAGGCTGAGGAGAATGGCTCAATGGGTAAGAGCACTGTCTGCTTTTTCAAGAATGCAAGTTTAATATCTACCACCATCATGTCACCCCACAACCATCTATAACTCAAGTCCCAGGGGATATGTCACTCTTTTCTTGTCTCTGTGCACAGTCATATGTGCAGGCATAAAAGAAAATAGAGGAAAAAAGCAAGATGGCTTGATTTTGAATAGTGGTGCTCTCTATATGAAGTTATACAGAGAGAGGAAATTTTCAATAGGAAAGGACACAGGCTGAGAATTGTGTTAAATGCTTTGGGAATAAGGAGAATGGAAAGACTTTTATATATCCACATTTATTTTCTTGCTTTGAAATTGTAGCTTCTACCTCATTTTTAAAATACAGTTTTGTGTATATATCCCAAAATGCATGAATACACCTTGCTCAGTCTGTATATCCTGACTTGTATGTATGTTTTCAGTCCTGACCATTTAGTATTGGCATAATCACTTTGTGTGTGCTTTCCTCTTTAAGACCATTTCTCTCATTCTCATCATTCTTTAGTGTAGGGTTAAGGCCTCATGAGCTTCCTTCCATCTACTTTAGCATGTCTATTGATGTCATCATTGTTCAGATTAGGTTATGTTGATGAGACTTTGTGAATATAGCTTTATACATCCCCAGAAGACAAAACTTCACAGCAAACTCCCTCTTACTGTAGCTCTTAGAGTCTTTCTACCCTTATTCTGCAATGGTCCACAAGCCTTTGGCTCAAGAGTTGAGTTGTAGATGTATCAGCTGGAACTAGGCTCTATAACTCATACACTGTGTATCTGTGTGTGTGTGTGTGTGTGTGTGTGTGTGTGTATGTGTGTGTGTGTGTGTGTGTGTGTGCATATCCTTAAATGCATAAATAAACACAACCTGCTCAGTCTGTATAATGTTATATGCATGTATATCTTTTCAGGCCTGATTTTGGGGTATTGCATTGCCAATTGCTATACTCTTCCCTGGGCAGGGCTATTTTACTTACTCCCTGGGCAATGCATTTTAACTGGTTATGATTTGCTGTAAAGCTCTCCATTTCATCCACCAAGAGACATTTTCTTGATTAGAAATGAGAACTACACTTGTTTGGGGATATAAGGAAGATATTTAGATTGTAATTATGGATGATACTATTAGTAGGGCGACAATTGTGGGTTTTTCATCAAGATCCAAGGCTTTAATAATAGCCTGGGGTAGTTGACTTGATTCCCTCTTGTTCAGCAGGTCTTAAGTAAAATTAGAGAGATTACCTAGGTATTACTGTTACTCCTATATTTATAGTTATCAAAGTGGTCAGTGTTAAGGTTCATAGACATCATAACTGGTTAGGACTTTTTGTTACTTTCCTGCTTTGAATATTTTCATGACACTTTTTGGGTATCATGAAACCTTATCTTCAAGGAAGTTTCAGCTCAGGATCTCTGGTCCTATGTCTGAAGTGTATGTCATTTTCAGCAACAGGGACTTTTACCCCTTGATGGCAATCAATGGCATTATTAATGGCCCATAACATTTTGGAAGTCTCTTGAATAGCTCTGCCTCCAAATAGGGCTATCATGACTGGCATTGGGGTTTTTATTAGATGGTTTATGGATCTTTGATGTAGCATTCTCAGTCCAGAATGGAATTTTTATTTAAACTATGTATGTATATTTAATGTTGATTTATGTGTATAGACATTTTAGATGGTAGTGGGTTTTATAATTCCTTAAGGCTTTTTCAAACATCCCAACTGTTATTTTTAGAATATTAAAGTAAAATATAGATTGCTAATGTGGAAAATTCATCACTTTGAAGGTTTATAAATGTTTCTTTATAAATATAAGATTTTAAAATCTGAATTTTTAAAAAAGAATATCTTATTTGATATGCAGTAAAGGATTCGGGGGATGGGCAGTAACTAATCTGCAGAAGTAATCTGCCTTCCCCCAATCTAGATTTTTTTTTTTAGATAGTCAGGTTTATATTAAATTTTAAAGCCTGAAAATAAAATGTATAGGTAATTTTCCTTTTGTGATCTGGAATTGAGATGTCAGGAATTTCAAATGTCCTTTGAGTTGACAGATTGATTTCATTCCCCCACCTACTGATGAAGTCCTAGGCCCCTTAGAATGTCTGTCAGCCATGCCAAACTCATGGCTCAAAGACCACATGCAGCCAATGGTAGGTATATAGTGTGAGAATGTTCTTTTTATGCATTTAAGGATGTATGCATACATATGTATGGCCCAGCACAAAATCATAATAATTAAAAACATAAAGACTAAGGGTGACAGTAGCATCAGTTCATAGGTCTAGGCATAAATACTTATGAAGCAATTTTATTGTTATGTCAATTTAGATAAACAACAATAGTAAGTTCCACATTATAACCTCACCAGCATGAGTTTCTGACCACATTTACAGTACCAGACATGGAGTACATATGCACACAGACACATGCACACTTACACACAAAATAAATATAGGAAAGATATTTGTGAAGATGAGAGGTTGATGGCTTTGAAAGCTATATAAGAGAAAGGGGTGGGATGAGAGTACTAAACCCTTTCATCCCCAAGTTCCTTTTGGTTGTTTCATCACAACAACAGAGAAACTCTTTGTTATAGCAGCATCCAGGGCATTGATACATAGTGAATTCCAGGCAAACCTGGCCTATAATGTAAGACTCTGTTGTAAACAATCATGTAATTCCAAGATTATGCTTTTTGAAGGTCAGGCATGTAGGGATACAATTAGAGTGAGCTAGCATCAAAGAGTAGAACCTTTATGATCACATTGGTAGCTTAATTAGAAAAGAAAAAATGACCAGAGTTTGCATGCCGCCAGTCTCTCACCATGTGTTGTGCTTCGAATGTTGAGTTTTCCCCATATGTTTGTGTGCTTGATCACTTGGTTCTCAGGTGAGGTCATGCCTTGAAATAGACGTAATGAGAGGAAGTAAGTCCCTGGTGGCAGGCAGGAGGATGGACAGCTTGACTACACTTCCATCCATTTCTGGTTTCCCATTGAACATTCATGTAACCAACGGCCTAACAGTTCTGCTGACATCCCTTCCCTTCATGGATGTCTGGATCCTCAAACCTCAAGCCAGATTAATGTTCTTCTTGTCCTCTATTCGGCTGGAGTAATGAGTGAGGCAGTAGGGTGCAGATATAAGTAACACCCAGGATGTTTTTAAAAGCCATAGGATGTCATCTTATTTTTGTTTATTTAAAATTATATAGTATATGTATATAGAGATAGATATTGATATGTACAGTTTAAATGAACTTAGGCCACTTCAGATGACAACGTTCTCCCAAAAGCCATAGACTAACAAAAACCAGAGCCAAATATGGAATAACTCCCTTTGAGTTGTTGGCCAGGGAAGCCTAAGAGGACTCCTGAACAATATAGGATGTTGCAGTTGTGTTTGGTTGTATCCCAGAATTTGAAGTTAAGACTCTGTTGCTGAAGATATCACAGATATAGGACATTAGACTGTCTGGAAGCCACTCCCTGAGGATTAGTTAATGCAGTTCAAAGCTCCCAAGGGAGAATAAACCAAACTTTCATGCTTATAAACTACAACAATGACCAGTATGGTACGGTACCCTGGAAGCTACATTTATGTCTTGGAGTAACCAACTGCGGTCTAATTGGACCTAAGACCTGCTCAATAGGAATGAATCCATGCCTTTTACTGTAAATCTAAGCCATTACCTACCCATGGCTGGTAGAACCATAATGCCACATTCCTAATCCATTATAACCCCTAACTGCATTGTAGATGCCTACCCATATGCCCACAAATACGTGCACTTTCACTGTTCATTGAAGAAGCTACTTCTTAATGCAGATATAGACTAACACAGAAACCCACAACTGATCAAGATGCAGAAAATGATTGACCGGGGTGTGAAGCCCCTGCTGATACATCTAATAACAACGACCTATGCGAATGGTTCAGAGAACATAGTGACAGAGGAGCTGAAGGTATTGTAAGAGTCAGAGTGTCAAGATGGCTGCTGTCAGATTTTGCCCTTTATATATGGCAGGAAACCTATTCCTATATAATATAATCTCAACAATATCATTGCTTAAATATGGCCTGAAAAATGACACCACCATTGTCACACCATTGTGGATGAGAGAAATCTCACAAGGTCCCATCTCGAGACAAAACAGTGCAGGAAATTTAGAATTATTTAAAGAAGGAGAGTAAGTCTTCCTCAAAGTTAAGACCCCTATTTGTCCCTAAAATTATAGACATAAGAGCAACACTAAAAGGACTCGGCAGGCTGTGTTTATGCATTTATATGTATATACATGTGTGTATGTGTGCATGTATACATAAGAACAACAATTAAGCTGAAAGAGGCTATGAATTTGAGAGGGATCAGGACTAAGGGAGATGAGAGTAGTTAGAAGACGGAAAGAAATGTGGGGGGAAGTTCTTTAAATATGGTGCTCATATCAGACATTCTCAAAAATATTTTTAAAAGAATAAACAAAATTGTTTTCCTTAGAAATTACCCACACAATCCAAAATTGAGAAAGAAAACTCAAGACCTCCGTTTTATTTCACTTGTTACTTAGTATCCAACTAAGAGTTTTAACTTTTTTCTTCTAATTTCCAACAATTCATCTGCTACAATTACAAGATTTACTTGCTTCACTGAGCACTCTGTACAGAGAATCTGATTCCAACTACTCAAATAATGTTTCCTCCATTCTACAATTCTTTTCACTGATAAGAAATTACAGCCTTTATTAAGAAGTAAAATCAAGCAAGTATTTATATAGGGACAATGTGGGATATTGACACACAATCTGAAGAAAGTACATCTGCAAAAATGAAGTGAATAAAACACTTTATTAGATACACGGAGTTTATTATCCAGATTTTGTAGGACTTAGCAAAATAGCAGGCACTTGTTTTAGTCAGCATTCTCTAGTGGAAAATGCTGATAGAGTGTGTGTGTGTGTGTGTGTGTGTGTGTGTGTGTGTGTGTGTGTGAGAGAGAGAGAGAGAGAGAGAGAGAGAGAGAGAGAGAGACAGACAGACAGACAGACAGACAGACAGACAGACAGAGAATATGTGTATGTGTCTTTGTATGATGTGTGTATGTGTGTGTAAAATATGTATGTGTGTATGAAGTGTGTGTACGTGTCCTATATATATGTGTGTAAGAGAATATGTGTCTGTGTGTCTGTCTGTTTTTGTGTGATATATGTGTGTATGTGTATGTGAGAATATGTATGTGTGTAAGGTATGTTTATGTGTATTATTAATATGTGTGTGAGTGTGTGTTTTGTGATATGTGTGTGTCCATATGAGAGTGTGTGTGTCTGTATGTGTATGAAGTGTGTAGGTATATATATGTGAGTGTGTGTTTGTACGAGATGTGTGTTATATATGTGTATAAGAATATATGTGTATTTGATGTGTGTTATATATGTGTGTGTGTGTGTGTGTGATGTATGTTATATATGTGTGTGTGTGATGTATGTTTATTGTGTGTGCGCGATCTGTGTGTGTTGTGTGCTACTGCAGTGTCGGCGCTCTGTCTGTCTGTGTCTGTGTCTGCCGTGGTGCTTGTATGTGTTTGTGTTGTGTGTGTGTTGTGTGTGTTGTTGTGTGTGTGTGTGTCCGGCTTCCCTCCTTGGCTTTCTTGCCTGCTCTAGTTCCCCTAGTCACCCCCGCTATCCTCCCTGGAGCGCCGGTACCTGGGAGTTCTCAGTCCCTGACACTGAGTGCTTTAGTAGTCTTAATCTGATGCTGCGGGGTCGCGCTACTGGTCTTCAGATCTATGTTCGGGCCCATAGAACGCTGGCTTTTGATATCAGCGAAGAACTGCGGCGGTGGTGACACCTGCAACAGGGTTTATTTTTCTTAGCCCCACCCCCTTTATCTGAGGCCACTTACCACCAGAGCCACTAACTACATTTAGGTGGATCTTCCTACTTCCAGTTGTCTAAATAAGAGAAATCCTCACACGTGTACTCAAGGATTCCCTTCAAGCTGACAATTAAAATGAATCGTCACAGTGTGGTTAATTAGTATAGGTTTTATTTTGCTTTGTTTTTTTTTTTTTTTTTTTTTTTTTTTTGAAACAGGGTTTCTCTTATAGTCCTGGCTGTGTTGGACTCGCTTTGCTTTCCAGACCAGGCTGGCCTCAAACTCACAGGGATCTGTCTGTCAAATGCTGGAATTAAAGGCATTCATTACCACACCCAGCAATTAAGATTTTTTTTTATTTTTTATTAATTTATTTTTGTTACATCTCAATGGTTATCTCATCCCTTGTATCCTCCCATTCTTCCCTCCCTCCCATTTTCCCCTTACTCCCCTCCCCTATGACTGTGACTGAGGGGGATTACCTCCCCTGTATATGCTCATAGGATATCAAGTCTCTTCTTAGTAACCTGCGGTCCTTCCTCTGAGTGCCACCAGGTCTCCCCCTCCAGGGGACATGGTCAAATATGAGGCACCAGAAGAACTTGAAAGGTCGGTGTTTGAACAAAGCCTGAAGGTCTTCCTACATCCCTCGCTATCCCAATTTTCTTGTTATTTATTCTTTGAGTCCACATGAATGTCGGTTTTTTGCATGTTTCCTATTTCACACTTAAAAGAACTGAAGTTCCTTTACCAAATCTCTGGTCATCTTGTTTCTGAATGCACTGAGCCTGTGATGTGTCTCTCCAAGTGCCATTTGCAAACACTTCAGTTCTTTTTATAAAATCAATTTACTGGTAATACAATATATAATTTTATGGACTACTGTTTTAAAACAATGCTCCATTTAGAAGACAATATGAATAAATAACAATTCAAGCACAGAATTGCTAATAGACCATAAAAGGTATCTGTTCATATAATCACTCTTTGTCTTACTTTTTGCTTTACCTGAGCACAGTGTTAGTGTCCCTGCACTTTAATAAGTTTATTTTTGAACTTTAATATAAGCCCTAAATGATTTAAGCATCTGCTCAGTCAAGGTGGCATAACCTTCCATGACTGTTGGTGCCAGAGCATATTAACTGGTCTGCCTGAACATCTCTAGACCACTCATAGCATAGTTTAATACATTAAAGTTAATGTACACCATTTATAATTTAAATAGCAGACAGGTTAGGAATATAAAAAATTAGTTGTAAAACTTTTTTTTTACACAGCTGAATGTTCTCTGAAAGGAAAAGGAGTGGAGTACAAGAATCAGTTTTCGTATGATAGAAATAGAAGAGACTAGAAATAGAAAGAAAAGTGATAGGATAAGGGAAAACCCTTAACATTTCGGTATTTATGCTGGACCAGAATTCGGTGCTAAGGCAGAGTGCTGGGGAATGATAGTAACTCACCTCCAAGCAGAGCAGAATGAAGCTCAGTGAAGGAGTAGGCTGGGAGAAATCTAGCTAATTTAGCCAATTATCTACAGTCAAGCATGTGGAATGTAATGAGGTCATGGAAGCTCTAGGTTGAACATAAAAATGTGAGATTTAAATGTTTCTTTCTTTCTTCCTTCCTTCCTTTTTTTCTTTTCTTTATTCCCTTTGAAAGGGTCTCGTTATATATCCCAGACTGTTGTCAAGTGCACAGTCCTCCACCTACCTCAGCCTTCTTTTGCCCACAAGGAGATATTCAATGAGAAAATTGTATAAACTATAATGGAAACATTAATATACTTTTATATACTTTTAAGTATTAAAAAATATGAAAGACAAGACAAATCAAAATTTTTTCATCAACTGGGCATACCCTGGAATCACCTGAGAAAAACAGTTGCAGTGAAGTAATTGCCCTTATCTGGTTGGTCTGTTGCCGTGTCTGCGAAGAACTGACTTGATTGTTAATTAACTTCGGAGGGCTTGACTCTGTGTGTGGTCAAACGCTCCAGACAGGTGTTCCTTAGCTATATAAGGAAGCCAGCAAATCATGAGCCTGAGAGACAGTAAGCATCATTCCTCTGTTATCCGTGCCTCTGAGTTTCTGCCTCGAGTCTCTGCTCTGGCTTCCCTCAATGATGGATTCTGACCTGGAAGGGTAAGTCAAAGAAATCTTTTCCTCTGAAAGTAGCTTTTGTTCAGTGATTTATCACAGCAACAAGAAATCAAATTAGAATATGCTCTAAGTCCCAAAGCTCTATAATCTCTGATAACTTGGCAAACATGTTTGGAATCTTGTCTCCTTCATTATTGAAGTAAAGCTAATTAGTTATCTTACTTCATCAACAAGCTGTTAACTGACCTGATGTTTTGAAGACCATAGTAGTTTCTTTAGGCAATGAATATTATAAAAAGGTGATACTTAGTCTAATGTAGCTGGATATACTTAGTCTGTTTTGTGTTTCTGCAATGGAAAAATCACAGATCAATTATGAAAAAGAAGTTAATTTTGACTTATGTTTCTGGTCTAAAGCCCATGGTTTGCATCTAGTGGTGGCCTTCTTGCTTTCACTGTGCAATGGCATCATAGAACCACACATCACAAGGCATGGTGAACATGTGAGACATAACTAACATGGTTTCCAAAAAATAATCCACCTATTATGAGCTGTAGAGGAATGTTAATTCAGAACATGGCTGCTCTGGCAAGAGATCACATGCAAAGACCTTCTTGGTCTGTGTGATTTGGCCAGAATACAAATGTGTCTTTAATCCAGGAGACAGAGGCAAGAAGATCTGAGTTCAAGGCCAGCCTGGTATAGAGCAAGTTTAAGGTAAAGAAAAGCTTACATCCAGGCATGTGGGTACATGCCTTGAATGCCAAACAATGAAGGTCAGGGTTAGTTTGTAGAAGGAAGCACCCACTTTTGAAACTGATGTCTAATTCAGTGGCAGAAAAAGAAAGTGACAAATCAGAGAAGATTTGACCAAAGAGGATAAGCCCATCTCTCAGGAGAAGAGAGGGGAAAAGGAAGCTACTTAAGGGGCAATGCAGAGAGATAAAGGCAAGCAGTTTTACTGGGATAGTAATTGAGAGACAGGATGCAGAGAGAGAGAAAACTCAGGTGAAGATAGAATGAGCCAGAGAATGAGAAGAAGCCAGAAGATTAGATTGCAGAGTTAGTTTGAGGTCATCCAGAGCAATTAGAGGCTGAGAGAAAAGCCATACTGAGTAAATCAGCTGGGAGAGCAGTTTGTGCCAGAACAGCTGAGTCGAACCAGCCAGCCCAGAGCTCAGTAAGAACAAGGCCTTAATAGCTGAGTAGTACTCCATAGTGTAAATGTACCACAGTTTCTTTATCCATTCTTCTACTGAGGGACACTTAGGCTGTTTCCATGTTCTGGCTATTATGAATAAGGCTGCTATGAACATGGATGAGCAAATGTTCTTGTTGTGTGCTGGAACATCTTCTGGGTATATTCCAAGGAGTGGAATAGCTGGGTCTTGCGGAAGCCTTATTCCCGGTTTTCTGAGATAGCACCAGATAGATTTCCAAAGTGGCTGTACTAGTTTGCAATCCCACCAGCAATGAAGGAGTGTTCCTCTCTCCCCACATCCTTGCCAGCATGTGGTGTCACTTGATATTAGCCATTCTGATAGATGTAAGATGGAATCTCAGGGTTGTTTTAATTTGCATTTCCCTGATGACTAAGGAGGTGAGCATTTCTTTAAATGTTTCTCAATGAACAGGACATTCTTCACAGTTGAGTAGAGAGTGGGGTCTGACTTTCACACAAACTCTCGTGCCCCATATTTGACCATGTCCCCTGGATGGGGAGGCCTGCTGGCACTTAGAGAAAGGATAGCAGGCTACCGAGAAGAGATTTGATACTCTATGAGCATATACAGGGGGAAGAGGTCCCCCTCAGTCACAGTCATAGGGGAGGGGAGTGAGGGGAAAATGGGAGGGAGGGAGGAATGGGAGTATACAAGGGATGGGATAACCATTGAGATGTAATATGAATAAGTTAATAAAATATATTTTAAAAGAAGAACAAGAGTGTACTGAGCAGTAACTCTCAGAGTCTGAAAACTTTCTAGGCTTAGGTTAGATTGTATGGAGGCTAGAAGCTTCCAGGACTAGGCCTAGGTTAACAGATGGAGACAGTAATTCCTGAGACAACAATTGTTAACAGGTGAATAAAAGTTTAATTTATAACTAGGATATATTAACTTCTTCTTAAGGTAGAGCCCTGATCATGTCTTTCATATCCCACATGATCTCACTTCTTAATACCTTATAATTGTTATTAATTTTGGTCCCTGCTTGAGAGGAAAGCAACTATACTCAACTGAAACAAACAACACTAAACAGGTTTCACAAATATCAACTTGAAAATACCATAAGCTACAGACATAAAGAAACATGCAGAACTCAAGCTTTGGTTTGATGTTGGTCAAACTAATCTAAGAGGAAGTGTTTTCAATGCAGTGCACCAAGGTGTTTATGCAGTATTTAGCTCAGAATGAACAATATCCAATTACTTTTGAGGTAGAGTCTGTGTTTTGTGTTGAAAATTCCTAAACAACGTTCAAAGTAGTAAATAAAAATACATAATGTACATATTTAACTAGTCAAAAATAAACAGAATTTAGAGGATGAGAGAAAGCATCACAGGAGGAGATGAGTGTGAAGATTCAACTGTAGATTTACTGTTTTAACACTTAAATGATTATCTGCCAGGCATTCATTACATTATTATGTTTATTTCCATATTTCATTATTATTATTTTCATAATATTTATTATTATAATTTTAAAGTAACAAATATTTGAGGAATTTGATAGCTTATGGTTTTATGTGTGTTTTATGCTTTTCTTATCTTTTAGGCTGTCATACATAGATGCTAATATACTCTTTTTTTTTTTTTTTTTTTTTTTAAAGATTTATTTATTTACTTTGTATGGATACAGTGTTCTGCACACCAGAAGAGGGCACCAGATCTTGTTATAGATTGCTGAGAGCCACCATGTGGTTGCTGGGAATTGAACTCAGGACCTTTGGAAGAGCAGTCAGTGCTCTTAACCGCTGAGCCATCTCTCCAGCCCGCTAATATACTCTTTTCTCTCCCTCGCCCAGCCCACACACACACACTGCTATAAACTGTGTGGCTGACTCTATCACACTGACTCCCTCTTTCCCTCAGAAATTCTCCTTTTGTTTCCACATATTGGTAATCCATTATGACTTTTCTTCCTTATCCCGTAAGATCTCTTCCTCCCCTCTCATGGTGTCTGTTTTATTTTAAACATAGACATATAAACATTACACACACACACACACACACACACACACACACACACACACACACACACTTTCTTTTTAGTTAGGGAGTTGCTTGTTTTTTGTTTTTTAAGAATTTCATATTTGTGTACTGTACTTGCCTCATTTCTACACCACTCTCTCAAATTCATGACCCCCTTTCCTTTAATTATTATTATTAGATATGGATATATAGATATAATCTGTTGATTCTGTTATGTATTGGTCATAAGTAAATGTGCTTAGGGATGACCTCTTGAGATTAGATAACCATCTCTGACTGATTCTCCCTGAGCTATTAATTTCCAAAGTCTTTTGTCTAAAGCTTGTGGGATCTCCCTACCATGTTGGCATAACAGCTGATGTTGCTACTGTAAAGGTCTTGGGCCCATTCAGAAGACATGGTCTCTCAGCAGATGTCCTGTTTCCCTGGCTCAGTTCTTCCATTTCTTAGATCTAAAGTGTGTGGTATCTTTAGCAATAAGGTGCAACCTTCAAGGTATGGAAGATGATCAAGGACAATAGCATATTTTTGGGGGGGAACTATTTTGACCCCCACTGATCAAACAGCTCAAAGGGAGATTTCTCATGCCTGGCCCTGGAGGAGCTTCTGTTAGGTAATCTGTGGTACCTGGGAACATATCACCAAAAGTGGCAAAACTTCATTTAAAGCATGGATATATGTGTATATACACTTATATATGTATTATATATACATTTTAAATGAACGAAAAAGAATATTTTTCTATGTCTTTTTCAAAATTCCTTAGTGGTCATTGTCCAGCCTCCATCTCTCTCCTGTATGTTGCCTCCCTTCCTCTTCTTCAGAGGAAATACTCCTCCAGTTTTCTCATTTACCCTTTCATAAAACCCATCTCCTCCTATATTCCTCTATTGAGCCCTTTCTGCCATGACACAAGATATGACATTTGTTTCCCTGAGTTTGACCTGTTAATAACGATGACCAGCTATATTCATTGTCTTGTAAATATTGTGATTTGATATTTCTTTGTGGCTGCATAAAATCACTGTATATAAGTATTATAGTTTCTATATTTATTTATTGATTGATTGATTGATGGATACCATAAGCTTAGGATCCTGGATGTTAGGAGCAGGGCAACAATAAACATGGGCATGCAATCACGTCTGTGGTATATTGACATAGATGTCTGACATGTTAATTAGTGTTTATTTTTCAGTTTTAAAAAATATATTTAATAGTAGATTTTATTTATTTTAAATTTTTATTTATTAGTATGTATATGTGTGGTGTATGCCAGTATATGCATGTTACTGCTAGCATATGGAAGTCAAAGAACAACTTTTGAAAGGAGAAATGTCAATAATGTCCAGTGATGCCAAAGACTCAAACCTGTGAAGTTATTAGAGTTTTGTGAGTGTGTGTAAAAACCTGGTATATTGTTTTAAACTGTATTTTGTTTTTGAAATTTTCAATTATCTAATCCACTGCCTTGTCCATACCAGACAAGCATGTACCCCAACCCCTATTCTCATTATATTTTTCACAGTAATTTGAGTTGCATGGCAGCGTAGAGATTAGGAAGAAACGGGCATTTTGAGGAACAGGTAGAACTACAAAGATTAAGTAATTCCAAGGGAACATGTATTTCTTTTATTTGGTTTTTGGTTTTTTTGTTTCCTTGTTTGATTTGCTTTCTACAACAGGATCTCATGTGCTACCAAGTTGGCCTCTGATTCACTATGTAGCCAAAGATGAGCTTGGGTTCCTGATCTGCCTGATTCCATCTCCTAAATTCTTGGCTTACAGTGGTGAGCCACTGTTCTTTCTAAAACACAGTGTTATATGGCCTGGATACTCACTGTTCATAAGCTGTCCTAGAATACACAAATTCATCATCCATGCTTTGCTCTGTGCATACAACTGTCACACTCCACAGACACCAGAAACATCCATTCTGTAGAACCAACAGCAACATGCCAAAGCTTTCTAGTTACACATTTTGCTTTTTTTCTTTTTAACAGCTTTGGTTGCTCAGGCTAGAAGTTACCTCACATAAATCAGACGACACAAATAAAGATATAAAAATGGTGGATACCTAAGAGTCAAGAATGGAGGAGTTTGAGATTGTTAACTCGCCTAAGAGTCTAAAGAGAAACAAAGAGTGGAAAGGAAGGAATACCAAACTCAGGGAGAGGCAATAGAAGAAAGAAGGAAGCAAAGTAATGTGAGAAAAGATTTGGAAAATTCTTCCTCAGTTTGCAGTTATTCTTCCATGAGAACACATTTACTACTTCCTTTGCCTTCAATAAATACAATCACAATTAAAAATACATTATCTGTGCACAGCACATTGTCAAACGACGTGTTCTCCTCTGTAAGCAGCCAAGCTTATGTATTTAACTAAATACTTACCAAAAAAAGAAAGAAAATGTTAATCCTCTGGCAACAATATCTGGGAAATTCTATTGTCTAAGTGAAGGCAGAAATAAATTACCACAAAAGAAGGTTCAACCTAGCGTCATACTAACATGCAAAGAGGAGAAACATGCATTATACTAGTAATTAAAATGAGATCTGGTGCATGATGTGCTCTTAATGGAGATGCTAGAAGTAGAAAATAACACAAGATAACTAGTTATGTTTAGATTTAAAATAAGCAGCTCATAGTTGTAGGGTCATTTATTATTGAATAGAAAAAAATAAGAAAAAAGGTTACTACTTGCTTGAGTTAAGACCAGAGCTCTCACCAGGCTGCAAAGCGAAACAAAATAAAACAAAGCAAAACAAAAACCACAGAAAACAAAACAAAAAACAAACAAAAGCAAATACCTAACATACTATTTACTTGATCATTGGTATCTTGCACCAAAGAAAGAAAGGGCACAGGGCTCACAAGTTGCTGAATCTAACAAGGGAAAGTATGCATGTGCTGCAAAGTCCCAGGTAGAGTTGCACTGTAGTTCTGATATTGTAAGAAAGAACTAAGAAACTTGGTAACAACTATTAAACACCAGGATCTTATTATTTATTTTCTTAGATATTCATGCCAATTTGACTCCCAGCACTCCAGAATTTAAATCACACACTATAACATGAAAGTTTGCATTCCAGAGCCAAAATAAAGGTTCACTATCAAAGCTACCAAAAGCCACACCAAAGATGCAGGTCCCATCATGACCTATCTATAAATTATAAATTATCCCTGTCTTCTTTAATGAGCTTAGAGTTGGTCATATATGACAATTATATATATGTACATATATATATATACACACATATATACGTGTGTATGTGTGTCAATGGCTCACCCATTGGTGTGTGTGTGTGTGTGTGTGTGTGTGTGTGTGTGTGTGTGTCTGTGTGCATGACAGAGAGAGGATGAACACACAGAAAAAAGAGTGCAGGATACAGATACAGAGAGATCATGGGGACAGAGAAAGGAAGACATGACAGAGAGACCAAGATAGAGACAAATAGAGAGATGCAGATAGACCAAGCAAGAGAGAGACAGGGACACAGAGAGAGGCAAGTATGTCAGAAAGGACACAGAGAAAAATACACACACACACACAAAGGAACTCACAGTGAAAGGGGGATACACAGAGGGAGAAGGACACACAGAGAAATAGACATGGCAGATAGGGACAGACAGACATAGACAAAGAAAGATATAGGGACAGGGACTGAGATAGAGACAGAGAGACTGAGAGACAGACTGGGAGAGACAAATCAACATAGACTGAGAGAGATACACAGACACACACACACACACACACACAGAGAGAGAGAGAGAGAGAGAGAGAGAGAGAGAGAGAGACAGAGACAGAGACAGAGACAGAGACAGAGACAGACAGACAGAGACAGAGATAGAGAGACAGAGATGGACAAAAATGTACAGAAAAGTTCAGAAAGGAAGAGAGACAGAGATATAGAGAGACACACAGAGGGGGACAGAGAAAGGAGGGACAGAGAGTATGGGGCAGAGAAAAATAAGACAAAGAGAAGGAAGACAGAGAAAGGGAGAACAGGGAGAGAGAGAGAGAGAGAGAGAGAGAGAGAGAGAGAGAGAGGACAGGAAGAGAAGGAGGACGGGAAGAGAGGAAGGGGCAACAGAGGGGGAGAGAAACAAGAGAGGGAGACTGAGAGGCAGAGGCAACCACACAGGTACTAAGAAGGACAGAGAACAGATAGAGAAACATGCACAGAGATGGGAACATATTAGAACTAAGGCAGAGAATATGCATTTCTAAAGTACAAGTGTGTGGCATGAAATAACTAGGGCATAGTTACATTAAGATTTAATTTATTGGTTATGAGAACTTCACTTTAGCTGAACGTCCTGTATTGCATCTGGAAACCCTGGTCCTTACAATGCTTACTGACTTGGCTTTTAGTCTGAGTTAACATTCATGTTCCTTCTCGTTCTCACTTATTTCATTTTCATTTGTCTGTCACACTGCTCTCCTTTTTCCTGCATGGCATCTCTTCTAGAGCACTAAGAAATTGAATGCGGTTTCATTTCTCTGAGTATTGTGTTTTATAGTAATTACTTTTACCAATGTAAAAAAAAACACGTCTTTCTCCAAAGGAAGCAAGAGCTTATTAGGGGTAATTAATGGTTGGGGAAATGGGCCCAGGTTAACCCTTAATAATGTGCTCTTCTGTCTTCTTTTCTCATCACAGAACAAAAACAATCATAAATCAAAGCATTTACCAAATCCACAAGTGGAGCACCAAGAAGTCAGGCTAGAACAGAGCATCTAAGAGCCTTCCGTCATAGTAAAACCCCTACAGACACTTTGGCCGTGGCTCGCTAGAACACTGTGGCCCGGGTATGGAAAGAGGCTATGCTTCAAGTTGAGAGAGACAAACTATCTTAGGCTATCTTTATTCTCTCCGTTAGCTACTTGCTTTCAAGCCGTGTCCAACTTCAACATTATTTAACAAAGTAGGTGAATTTTTGAACCATATCACTCAACATAGAAGACCTACAGCGTCCGCCAATGCTAAAGCTAAGAAGGATATCAAATATCATCACCTCAATTGTATAGGAGAGATTTCACAAAAGAAAAATTAGTTTTCTTCACTGGGTATACAAATTATTCTTAAGAGCAGGCACCATGCCCTGAAGTAGATGGGAAAAAATAATATTTTTGTCTCACAAGGCATTGTCTTGCTTTTTTTTAACCTTACAGATCTTTTGCTTATTCATTACTGTATATATATACATATATACATTATATATATATATGTTTTTATTGATTTTCTGTGTATGAGAATATGTGTCTCAGTATCTGTATGGCTTTTGCCTCTTTTTTTATGATTGTTTTGGTCTTTTCTTACCTGTTTTACTTTATTATTTAGACAGGGGGAGAGAGGGGGAGATATAGGGGTAAGTTTGGTATGGTATGGAGGATGTGGATGGAGATAGGGTGGGAAAATCTATTTTATATAAAAAGGGGAAAATAAAATGATTAAAATGTTAAAACAACAAAATGAAACATACCATTTATAGCAGTAAAATGACTCCTAAGGACACATTGCTAGGCCCAGAGAGCAGAGTATCACTCAGTCATCATCAGAGAAGCTGCCTACAGTAGATGGGGAACTATCAAACACAGGCCATTCTACAGAGTAAATAGCTTAGAAGCAGTCATCTGAGAATGGGTGTCTCTTTCAATCCTTTCCCCTCTAGGATCAGAAATCTATAGCAAGGGGGATGGCAGACATATTTTAAGAGTCAAAGATGGTAGATGACTCCAAAGGATCAGTGTCTTTCAGACAGAGATGAACTGGTATACATGTGAACTCATAGAGAGTAACAGCATTCACAAGACCTGTATGTGTTCAGACCAGACAAAAATCCCAGCACTGAGAAAAGGAAATGAACACAAGTCCCATCCCTAACCAAGAACCTTTTTGGAACTGAATCTAGCAGAGAGAGGGAAAATCAGTTTTCTCCAATGCATTATTACTGGGTATATCAACCCTACCCCAAGGCAGGCCCCATGCCCAGAAATAGCTGTCCAACACACACACACACACACACACACACACACACACACACACACGCACGCACATGCATGCACACATACACACATACACACAGTTCGCACTTAAGCATGCACATACACACAACCACAACTATCAATTTTCCTAAAACTTACTTTGACTTTTCTACTGCACTCAAACTATCTCCTCTTAGAAATTAACTATGTAAAATAAAATATCTGTAGTTTGATTCTCACTGGCCTACCGTATAAACATTTTAAGTTGATTTCTTTATGTAACATATCGTATTATTTGTCTCCTTGCTGAGACAAAGTACCTGATAAAACCAAACTAAGAAAGCAAGGCTTTGTTTGGGCTCACTGTTAATTGGTACAGTCCATCATGACTGAAGCCATAGAGGCAATGTTTTGTGGCATCTGGTCCCACTAAATCCATAAGGAAGCAGAGGAGTAAATTTTAACGCTCAGCTTTATTCAGTACAGGACACCAGACTGTGGTACTGCAGTACTGCCCACAGGTAAGATTTGTCTGCTCACCTCAACTAATGTAATCTAGACTACCCTTCATGGGTTTTTCTTTGTAGCCTTGGCTGTCCTGGACTATCTTTGTAGACCAGGCTAGCCTTGAACTCAAAGAAATCTGCCTCCCTGAGTGCTGGGATTACAGACACATGCCTCTACACCAGCCACACATTTTAATTAAAGTATAATTATATCACGTACCCACTTCCATTTTCTCCTCCTGATTCCACCCATGCCTCCTTCCAAATTAATAGTCTCCTTATTTGATTGTTATTGCTACATATAGATGCTCACTGAGCCATAGATGCAGGAGCTAGGATGTAGGTACATCCTTTGGCATTGGTCTTGGCATGATCCATTGATGTCTGCATTGTGTCTAATTGTAGTATCTGAGGGTGGCCTCCATCAATGGCGAAGAGAAGCTTCAGTGTTTGTTCATGACTTGGGTACTCTCTGTGATTACAGAGGGAATGAGCAGATCACTAAAGGGCCAAGTTCGGGAATATACACTTTTAGCCAGACAGGGACTGATCATAGCAGGCTCTGGAATCCCACTTGTTGTTCCCGCGGGCCTTGTATCTTAACTTCTTGTTTGCATTTGTTTTATAAATTATCTGTATCTTCGTATTAATTCAATTCTTACAGTTTTTAATCCCCTTTTATCCCTTTTCATGGGTATCATGTAAAAAAAAAAATTCTCATGAAATCAGTGCCCCATGACCACTTTGGACGAAGATGCTACATATAGTTTTAGAAATCTGCTTATGACCCCCCCCATGTGTTTTTATTGTGACTTTCACACATTCACGATCAATTGAACTCATCCTGCTGCACCTGCTTCTCAGTCCCCCCTCTCCTCCTCTTGATATCCTGATGCTTGTGTATGTTCCCACTTCTGGACGTGCAACAATGTTTCAATATTTTAAGCTGTGGGTGACACATCTTTGCATTTTACCTTGGCTTAAGTACCTTCTGAGTGTCCCATCTGTATCTTTCCAATTGCCTCTTTCCTATTATCTTTGTTCAAAGCAAGAAATGGTCCTCATTCCCTATAAAAGTTCATCCCCACAGAAGCTCTGAACCCTTTGCTTTCTACATGAAGCATTCATAATAGATCTAAGATAGTTTTAAATTTCTGTAAAACTTTAAATATAGCATATAGTGTTAAAATTCAATTTTCAAAATAAAAATTTCACAACCTACATTTGATGTATCAGGCATAAATTAACCTCTATATACATCTGAAATGATGGTGAAGAGATTAACATAAAATGGATACAGATAATATCAAGGTTAAAAAATAATAAAGGCAGAAGCACACGGATCAATGTGAGTTCGAGGCCAGCCTGGTCTACAAAGGGAGTCTCAGACAGCCAAGGATACACAGAGAAAGAAAGTTGTCTCAAAAGCCAAAAAAAAAAAAAAAAAAAAAAAGGAAATTGCATTTCATACTAACCTAGAACCATTTGTCACAAAGTAGGAAGTACTCAGAAGATGAACAGGAAGACTTCCCCAAGAGATTTGGAGATCATCATGGTCTGAGAGCTGGGATGGATAGGCTGAGTGTCTGGCAATTGTCTCATTTGTCATAGCTGATTTTAAATGAATGGGTAGAACTTTAATCAGGCCACCCCAAATAAAGCATCCTCTCAGACTCCCTCCACCTCAATATTCCCCGAGGAGACTGCAATACTTCCTTTCATCAGCCAACAAGTCAGAAAAACGCTTGATCCTAGCCTTCCACCCACAGAGAGGCACATTGTTTTTCGACTGGAAACAATCAACTTCCAGTTCCTCTATCCATTAACCATTGCTTTTGTCTTCAAGTCAAAGTTGATAGTTGATAGGAAGAAGAGGAAAAAAGAAGGAAAGTATCTCTGTAAGACTCTGCTATTGTAAATAATAAAACTGTACAAATGTTCAACAATGAGTGCTTTGAATCCAGATTTGTCCCTTTTTTTTTTTTTTTTAGAAGAACAATACAGAGTCTAGTTGTGGACTAGCAAAATGTGTGCAAATGCGAAGCTTGTCACCAAGGGACCTTCTCTGTAGCTGAGCCGATGGATTTATTGTAAAAATTCCATATGCTGCTGCATGGTACACAGCTATTCACAAACATTGGGAGAAAAACTGAGCAGTGTGGCTACTAAGAAATGTATACGTGAGCATTGCAACCTTTACTGATGACACACATGTGACGGAGTGACAACATAACATTGCGCTGCTATGAGAGAAGCAGCCACTCCTCATGATCAGAAGGTAGAGAAACTCCTGTAAGGTTTTATGCTTGCAATGGTCTTTTAAGACACAAGTTCTTGCCAAAAACTTTTAAAGTGTTGCTTTCAATTGACTCTGCTCCATAAATCATATTTTATTGAGAAATTATTCTCCCTGCAGGTGCAAAATCTCCTACATGAAATATATATTTTCAGCTCTATTTTTCATATTAAAATGTATAAGTATTTTAGCTAAAAGAGTATCTCCTTATAAGTATTTTTGCAAATTAAAAATAACTTATTATTTAGAATATTTTTAAATAATTTAAAATGTTAAATGTTGCAAAAGTATTTTGTACTAGTTAAGAACTAATTGTAAATGTATTTGCTCATAAAAAGAAGCATTAGGAAAAGATTCTTTCTCATGTAGAGCTATTGCAAAGAGTGAAGAATTTGGAAACTGCATCTTTTACTTTGAGTTCACATAAATTCATTTACCCAGTTTCAACTTTTCTCCTCATGGAAAAACTCTCACCATCTTCCTTCAAGTGCTACTTTCCAAAAGGTTTGAATTTCTTGATGTTCTTATCAATTTTAATGATCTTTGACGTGAGAATTAGATAGTGAGCAATAGGCCATGTTTTGGGTAGCTTATGAAGTCTGAGAACCCCACCTTTTTCTTCAAAGTGACTACTGAATGTGCTGATGGTTTTGTGGCAGATTTTAAAAGCTTGTTGGAGAATGTTTCCTTTCCTTTTTTTTTTTTTTTTTTTTTTTTTTTTTCCAGTTTTTTGGAGACAGGGGTTCTCTGTCTAACATTGGCTGTCCTAGGATTGCTCTCACCTCCTCAAACCAACTCACAGAAATCTGCCTGCCTTTGCCTCACTATTTTCTGGTTTAGAAGGGCTTTATTAAAAATACAGTCTTCTCCCAGAGCCAACAGAGATGGTTAAATTGTCAAGAATACTTACCCAAGTCAGGTTGAACAGCTCACAGCAATGTTGAGCTGAACCTCCAGGGCATCAAATGCCTTCTTCTGGCCACTCTGGGCATCTGCACACAGGTGGCATATACTCACACAGGTGCACACACATATACACATAAGAAAAATGAAAATAAATTTTAGAAAATAGGTTTCTCTTGGGAGTTACTTCATTGCTATACCTTTACAGTTTCTAAAACACTTTATTCCTACAGAATACATATGTTTTACTTTTTTCTCCGATGTCCTTGACTGACTCAAGAAGTCAAGGACTTATTTTTTCAAAAAAGAAAATTTCATGGCTATGATCAAATATTCAAGCAATACCACATGCTGGCGAGGATGTGGAGAGAGAGGAACACTCCATCATTGCTGGTGGGAATGCAAACTAGTACAGCCACTTTGGAAATCTATCTGCTGCTGTCTCAGAAAGCTAGGAATAGGTCTTCTGCAAGACCCAGCTATTCCACTCCTTGAAATATACCCAGAAGATGCTCCAGCACACAACAAGAAAATTTGCTCAACCATGTTCATAGCAGCTTTATTCATAATAGCCAGAACATGGAAACAGCCTAAGTGTCCCTCAGTAGAAGAACGGATAAAGAAACTGTGGTACATATACACTATGGAATATTACTCAGCTATTAAAAACAAGGAATTCCCAAAATTTGTGGACAAATGGATTGAGCTAGAAATGATCATAATGAGTGAGTTAACCCAGAAGCAGAAAGACTGAAATGGTATATACTCACTTATATCTGCATACTAGCCCAAGGGGCATGTCCCACAAAAGCCTTCACTTACCAGGAAACTGGGACAGAGGGGAAGGCATCCTATTGGGACTCTAAATGAGAGACGCATGGGAGAACAGCAAAATAAAAGGATACAGAGGGTCCTAGAAATCTACAAGTAGAACAATATGATAGGCATTTTGGGCCCAGGGCTCCCGCTCAAACTAAGGCACAAGCCAAGGACAATACAGGTGATAAACTTTAAACCCCTACCCAGATCTAGCCAATGGTCAGAACATTCTCCACAGTTGAGTGGAGAGTGGGGCATGACTTTCACACAAACTCTGGTGCCTCACATTTGACCATGTCCCCTGGAGGGGGAGACCTGGTGGCACTCAGAGGAAGGAGAGCCGGTTACCGAGAAGAGACTTGATACCCTACGAGCATATACAGGGGGAGGAAATCCCCCTCAGGAAATGTCATAGGGGAGGGGAATAAGGGACAAATGGGAGGGTGGGAAGAATGGGAGGATACAAGGGATGGGATAAACATTGAGATGTAACAAGAATAATTTAATAAAAAAATTTTAAAAATTAAAAAAAAAATTTCCAGTTTTATTTTAAACTGTTAGGTTATGGATATTTTAGTTCCTACATTAGAGAGAGATAATGTTGTTTTCTTACAGTGATAAAATTTCAATAGGAAGACCTACTCTTGTTTTCTGTCCTCTACATGACCACAGTTCTGTAATGTGCCCCTAAACTCAGCCATATCCTGAAAAAAAAATCAACCAAAATTTGTCATGAATAAATACATGCAATGAACCATCACAACACCAAAGTCAAAGAAGAAAATAAGTTTTATGACTGAAATAACTGCCTTGACACTATTGTATGATTTAAAAATTCCTCCCTCCCAAACTACAACTTTGTTTTTTTTTCCATGTTCTCTTTTTTTAAATTTTATTAATTTATTCATATTACATCTGAATGGTTATCCCATCCCTTGTATCCTCCCATTCTTCCCTCCCTCCCATTTTCCCCTTACTCCCCTCCTGTATGACTGTGACTGAGGGGGACTTCCTCCCCCTTTATATGTTCATAGGGTATCAAGTCTCTTCTTGGCAGACTGCTATCCTTCCTGTGAGTATCATCAGGTCTCCCCCTCCAGGGGACATGGTCAAATGTGAGGCACCAGAGTTCGTGTGAAAGTCATACCCCACTCTCCACTCAACTGTGGAGAATGTTCTGTCCATTGGTTAGATCTGGGTAGGGGTTTAAAGTTTACCACCTGTATTGTCTTTGTCTGGTGCCTTAGTCTGAGTGTTCTTTTTAAAGGCACTTAGTGCTATGAATTTTCCTCTTAGCACTGCTTTCAATGTATCCCACAAATTTGAGTATGTTGTTCCTTCGTTTTTATTGAATTTCAGGAACTCCTTGATTTCTTTCTCTATTTCTTCCCTGACCCAGGTGTCATTTAGCAGAGAGTTGTTTAGTTTCCACATAGGTGTAGGCTTTTTGTTATTTCTGTTATTGTTGAATTGCAGCCTAAGACCATGGTGATCTGATAGGATACAAGGTATTATTTCAATCCTCTTGTATCTATTGAGGCTTGCTTTGTGACATACAATGTGATCAATTTTGGAGAAGGTTTCATGCGGTGCAGAGAAGAAGGTATATTCTTTCTTGTTTGGGTGAAAGGCCAAACCACAACTTTGTACAGTTGAATTTTTACATTGATTGAATGATTGATTTTGTTTGTTAAGAAGGAGACTGTATGGATGCGCTTTGATGTCTCAGATGCTCAAGCTAAGCCTGGTGTCACTTTCACTTCTGCCTCCTGGGGATCAGGACATAGAACTCTCACCTCCTTCTCCAGCACCGTGTCTCCTTGCATGCCTTCATGCTTCCTGTCATAATGCTAATGGACTCAACCTCTGAAACTATAAACCAGATCCAATGTTTTCCTTTATAAGAGTTGCCGTTGTCATGGTGTCTTTTCACAGCAATAATACTCTAAGACACTCAGCCTGCTTTATCATAGAACCCAGGAGCACTAGGCCAGGGATGGAACCACCCACAGTGGTTCCTCTCTTATTGATCACTAATTGAGAAAATTCCTTACACAAAGATCTTGAAGGCATTTTGCCATCTTGAGGCATCTTCTCTGATGACTCTAGCTTGCGTCAATTTGACACAAAACCACCCAGTAGAGCCTGCATGCATTTATGTTTACCACATGGATTCATGGTGTCTGCAGAGACTACACGAGGGTATTAGATGCCCTGGAACTTGATTTATAAATGGTTATCACCTACTGTATAGTGCTTGGAGTCAAACCCAGGTCCTTTGGAAGAGTAGTAAGTGACCTTAACTGCTATGATATTGCTCTAGCCCTCATTAGATTTCTCTTTATAATTTTGAGTGGGTTTTATATACTTAATTTTTTTCAGTTTTTTCTTTGTCCCTTCTGTATATATGTTTCTGTTTCCCAATTTTTTCTTTCAGTAGTAGACACAAAACAATAAATTAACAGAGCAAACAGAAGAGAATAAAATAAATTAAAAAGAGGACATTAAGGTCCTAATGATTTTGTCATGTTGGTAGTGATGCCTCCGGTATATTGGGAACTTTCTATATACATACACATATCAATTGAATTACTAAGTCTTTTCTGGTTGTAAAATAAAATATGGTATAATTTGGATAAAAAAAATTATGCATGTATACTGTAGATCTTGATCATATCTACTCCTTCTTCTGCCCATCCAAATCCCATCTATCTGCCAACATCCTGTCCTCCTTTTAAAATTATTTTATTTTATAAACCCACTGAGTTTAAGTAGTGCTGCCCATGTATGCATCTGAATGAATCCTTCACTGGGGCCTGGCTAATCTACCAGTGACCATAATCCTAAAAATGTGTGACTACAGCCAGGCACAGTGCTCATTAACTTCCAATAGCTCCTCAGTTAAGGGTTTCTATAACCCCTCCCCACTGTGATGAAACTTTTGAATGACTTACCTTGTGCAGGTTTGTGAAGGTTTGTGCGGGTAGCCACAGTTTCTGTGAGTTCAGGTGTGCAACAGCTATGTTATATGCAGAAAGTACAACAGTACTTCAAATATTTCTCCCCATCATTTGGTTCTTTCCATTTTTCTGCCTCCTCTTCTGATTGGCATAGGTGCCCCATCTATTACAGAGCACTCATAGTCCCTTATTCTCAGGTTTGAGTCGTTATGAATCTCTGCATTGACCCCTGCACACTGCAATGAGAAGCTTCTCTAGCCAAGGTTGGGAGTAGCACAAATCTACGGGATATAATTTTGAAAGCTAATAGCTTGGTGATTATTAGAAACCCAATGTCCATGGTTAGTTACATTGTCAGCAGATATTTTTGAAATATTTTTTAACTTAATTAGAAATGAAATACTTATAAAACAAGTATTGAGAATTGCCATCTTGAATAATCATTCCTCACCATTTGAAAAGCCAGACCTGAGTATCATGAAAGCCAGATGCAGGCTCTCAGGCAGTCTTTATATAAGCAAGAAAATTGAAAGAGAAATTTAAGCCAATAGATAAAATCATAGATTACATTAAGCAAATGATGAAACAGCCGTACTTGAGAGTGAGGTTGCCACTAACACTGAATCATTTTAACTATATTTTTAAACAATCTTCTGAAATTTTCTACTCTTTCTGGTGAAGCTATCAAAGACGATCACAGCAATTTCATAAGAGATGTTCAACAATTTTCCCACAGCATTGATTAAAACTCAATGGCCAATATTGTGAGTTGTCCCTAAGCTCACTTGAAAATAGATAATCATTACAACAAATAACTAAAATAATCTTGCAGGAGCAATGTCGTGCCATCAGGCATTTGATGTGAAAAGAGACCGCACCGAGTGAATGATAGGATGCTGAGTTATCATTCCCTGTCTTTTTAGGTATGAGTCAGGACGTGCTCACAAGATGGACTGGAGAGAATAGACATGAGCTTTGAGCAGTACTAGAGGGTGAAGAAGAACAGTGAATGAATCCACATTCATTTACTTAGTGCTAGGCACACACCACTGGCCATGGTGTTAGATCCCTTAGTAGTCCTCTTCAGCAAGAGCTAGTTCTTGGATAGTGCCTATCTATTAGATGATAAAATTCAAAGGGGATCATGGATTTAAGGGCTTTTATGGTTGCTTATAAATTTTCTTTCAACATGTTATCATTTTACATTAGAAATTATTTCTAAAAAGAGAGTGTGTCACTCTCTGTACTGTCTTGAAAAACCCCTGGAGGGCAGCATTTCCTGAAAGGTAAAATGTACTCCATGATGTAGAAAGGGCTTCAAAGTGTTTTCCCTCACCTAGTGTATCAACTGCCTCAATCCACCCCACCTTCTGTCTTGAATGATCTTGCACTGCTTATGGATTTACACAGGCTGCTCTGCAGCTTCATATCTAATAGACATTGACCTATTTTTCTCTCTACTTACTATGTCTCTCTACTTTCTCTGATGGACTCCATAATAAATAACAATCAAAAGTTCTATAATTCCTGTATTTGACACTTGATCATTTTCCAAACAGCCACTCTCTTCTGCCCACCCCCATTATCTCTTACACAGCGTAATGCTCTCCAGCAATCTTATTATTGTATCCATATTTTAATATTAGGTCCTCAAATCACACACTAGGCTTATATTACCAGCATCAAGCAGAGTGACTGGCGCAGTCATCAAATATTTATAGAGAGAAACAATGATAACAAAGAGGAAGGAAGGATGGGAAAAAATATACAAAGGAGTAAAATAAGGAGGCAGAGAAGAAAAATACAAAAGTGAACTAATAGGGAAGAGAAATATAGGAAAAGTAGAGGGAAGAAGAAGGGAGAAAGAAAGGGGAGTGGAGGGGAAAAGGGGTGAGAAGGAAGGAAAGAAGAAACTAAATAACTAGAAAATAAATCTTCTATCACAGGCACAAATTAGTATACCACTCTTCATCAAAAATAAAGGAGCAAAATTTAAAAGAAATGTGTCATACCCATTGTACAGAAATGAGAAGTCTGTCAGTAAATACCTGTAATAAAGAGGATAGGTTAACATCTACTCAGTAGATGACAGTAAGTGTACAAAATTTCATCTCAGAATTCTGATGTCAAAGATTAATTATTTGGGCTTTTTTCAACAGTGATCTACCTTTATTAAAATCAGAAATGGCAATCTGATAGATATTATTAACCATAGTGGTTCTCTACCTTTCTCATGCTACACATGACCCTTTAATATATACGCATATTGCGATGACCTCAACCATTAAATTATTTGTATTGAAACTTTGTAACTGTAATTTTGATACTGTTATGAGTCATAATGTAAATATTTGTCTTTTATTATGGTCTTAGTGATCCTTATGAAAGGGTGGTTCAACCCTGGCCCCCCAAGGATTATCAACCCACAGATTGAGGAATTATAGCTTAGAAATAAAGATAAAACATCAGTTTCCAATCCTGAAACAGATATTTTTGAGACATGCTTTAATTCTGAGCATTATATAAGTGCTAATGTCATTTATTCAAATATGCTATCTTAGAAATTATTGATGAAAGTGAGAGATGCAGATAGAAATGATGGGTTAAGAAAAGAGAAAAGAAAAAGGCAAATACCTCATCCAATGTATATATGTTTTAAGTGAAAGTGACCTAAAATACCTCCTGTGTCAAGCTATACTGGGCCCTGTTAGGAAAGGAAGCTGTGTCTCGTTCAGTAGAATTCATTTGGCATAATATTAATAATATCAGTGATTATATCAGTACTTGGTTTTGCTTATAGTTCATTGACTTTAATTTTAAATTTATTGGGCTAATGTTTCGTAATATTAGAGTAATAAATTAATCTATCTATGTCATTACATCTAGAATAATTTTGTTAATACCACCTTAATTTGTGTATTACTTTTTGTTTATTTCATCTGTCCTTAATATACAGTTTCCAGTATTTGCCTAATATGCCAAGATATGACATTCTTCATAGGGCATAGTAAGCCAATATATGCAGAGCACTATTCAACTCTGTGATTGATGAAATACCTCTGTCTAGCCCATTTTAGTGGATCTGTTTATATTTGCTCACCACAGCAAAATAAGGACATTTTTTGTTTTATTGTACTTAAGAGAGGTAAAACAAATGAAACAGGTGATGTGTCCACTATTTAGTTTTTCAGTAGATCAGTTAAGAACAGGAAAGAATGACTCGGAGAAAAGAAAGACAGTCATTTGACAGGTGGGACGAGCAATAAAAGGCATTGTTTCTAAGCACATTTTTGAAGTGTTCAGCCTTCTCAACATAAACGTCTATTTAGAAGCATAACAAGGGAACCAATTATTCTTTCCAACATTTAAAAACAGTACCTTTATTTAAAAAAAAAAAAAGCAGTTTTTAAGCACCAGTTGTGAAAGCTATAATCGCTTGTGACTTTTTCTTGGAGTCAGTTACTAGAGCACTGATGGCAGGAATTCCCAAAGACCAAACAACACTTTAGGTTGAGTACTTTTACCTAGTTTCAGTGCACAATTCAAGTTTGGTTTCTTACTTTTTATGATAAGGGGTCCCAAATAGTTCAAGGAAAGCATACAATGAAATAAAATTTCCCCAACGCTAGCAGAATCTTCCTGTGAATTAATTACTTTACCAAAAGTTCATTGTAAAATCTATGGCTAAGAATAAACTTCCGTAGTCTTGTTGGAAGCCAATTGTCAGCAGTGTGCACTTGAAATAGTTTCAGTTAGATTCCTTATATGATTTATGCTGAGAAAATACACTCATTGGATTCTATAGTACTCGTTTGGTCTTTTTTTCCCATGATAAAGCAAAAATATGGATCACTAAACTCCACTTCTCAGACTCACCGTACTTGCGTTTGGTATGCATCATTCACTCTCCAAGGAATGTGAAGCAATACAACAAGTAAACAATGATTTTATTAGGAAACAACTCAGTATAAATAAAGCCTTTATAACCAGTAACATATAGGATACTTTGCACATTGTCTTATCAACTGTACCTTTGCAGCTATAGAGAAGACACTTCCTTTTGGAAATAGAATCAGAAAGATGCCATTGTAATGTGATGGATAGCATAAAGAGAAATGTCACTTTTAAGTCCTTATATTCCTAGGGCTTTACACATTATGCACTCAAGTAGGTGATAAAGTAATAAACTGACATCCAGACAGTGAGCATGGGTGAGAATGATGCTTCATTCTTGTGCAATCTCATGAATTGTAGGGATATGCACCCACCTTTTCACACACCTCAGTCTATTCTCTCATCTATGAAGTCAAGGAAGTAGGGTATCTGGCTATGCTTGCACTTTGATTCTGAGCTACCTGTGAGATAACCGTTGTGATATCTCAGCTGTGTCATCTGCCCAATGACAATGAAAAGGGAATTACTTTTCCCCTCAGGGCTATGCTTGTACTTTGTATTATTCTGGTTGCATTGTTCTCTTAACCCAGTGACTTTAGCTAGCCAGACTACACAAACTACACTCACTTGGTCCCCAGGGAACTCCATTAGTCACTCTCCACTTCTGTGAACAAAATTATTGACATCAACACTTTTTATGTTTGGAAGGCTTTATTTTGGTTCAGTTTCTCAAGTCTCATTTTTTTTTTTATGTTTGCTCCCATGAACTTGCACTTGAAAATGATGGATTCTAGAGAGTATGGCACAGGAGCTTACTTACTACACAGAAGACAGTAATTAGAGAGAGTAAAGACTTAAGGACAAGGTAGAAACTTCAAAGATATTCCTCCAGTGTCCTGTTTCATAAAGCTAGGTATGGCTTCTTAAGATTTTTATCATTTTGCAAACCACACAAGCAGTTAACAAACCAAATGTTCATGCATAAAGCTATGGGGACATTTCATTCAAACCATAACAATACTGTATTAAAACTTTGATGGCAGAGCTTTAATATAGCTTTATGCTTTGCTAGTTTAGATATCTATTTGGAATTTCCCAGGACTCTAAAATGTCTGAATGTTGACAAAAGTAGCTTACTTTCCTCTATCTGACCTTACAAGCCTTGACATTGACTGGTTTCTAAGCCTTGACAATTCCTTACCAAGTAGGTTTGGGACCCCGGCGTGTAGTTGGCCTGGCTGTGGCTCTTGGCTGCTGCCTTGTTCTGAGTGTCCAGGTCTTGTCTTTGTCCATTGCTATCATCTTATGTTAACATCCAAGACAGTGCCAGTGCTCACAGTAGGCCCTGCGATAACAGCCTCTCAGGATGTAGAACATCTGTGAAAAAGAACGACTCTAACCGTACTTGAGAAATATGCAGGTACTGGTATTTCAATATTTCTGGAACGTTGTTAAAGATCGCAGTACTAGTGCATCAAGAAGGCAATGCTTATCATAGTGGACTGAAACTGCTTCCCTGTTGTGTTCAGATGGTTGTTCTTTTTCCCTTGTCCTCTAACTTCTAGATAAAATGAGCTGATTGGTTTCCTATACATCACTTATTTTCTCATCATAAAATCTAGTGCTTCTTCTCTACCAGGAAAATTTCTCTCTCATGTCACTTCCTATGTGAAATCAGCTCATGGTTGCATTTCCAGTCTCATCTCACAGAAACAATTCTTTTTTGTGTGTTTCTCATGTTTAAGATTATCTCAAATTACATCATTTCTACCTTTCCTTTCCTCTCTTAAAATCTCTCATATGCCCCCCATTACTCTCTTTTAATTACACGCCTTTTTTCATTTAATGTAGTTACATGCATATGTGTGTGTGTGTGTGTGTGTATTCATTCTGAAATATAACCTGCTCAGTTTGTATAATATCACTTGTATATGTTTTTAAGCCTGGCCACTTAGCATTAGATCAGTGGTTCATGTGTTCTTCCCTAAGGAAGTCCATTCTTCCCAGTCTCAGCATTTCTTAGTTGCCTGTAGTTATTTGTATGGTAGAAGACTCTTGGTGTCCCACAACCACCACCTCCATCTACTTTGGAGTATTTTGTTGTACTTATTAGGCTAATGTTCAGGCAGTCATATTAATGAGACTCTATGAGTGTGCCTTCTACTATTATTAGACACAGTCTTAGAGAAAGCTACCTGGTCCTCCGGGTTTTATAATCTTTCTGCCTCGTCTTCTACATTGTTCCTTGAGATTTTGCTGCAGGAGTGTTTTGTAGATGTATTCATTGGGACTAGGTTCCACAACACTGCTGTTTTGATTGGTTATGGTTTTTGGTAATGGCCTGTGTCTGTTCAAAGAGAAGTTTCTTTGATTAAGGGTAAGTAGTACACATACACAATAGCAAATATCAATATGGTACTTAGCAATTGTTCTCGCTTAGGAAACTGAAACTGTGAAAATATAGAGTTTGTATTATATTGCATGAAATTATGAAAAAATAAAAATATTATTTAAAACATACTTTTGAAAATGGCATATCTTTACATAGAGGTAATTTAGATTTTGCCACAATCAAATGTTATGGATTTGAGGCTCTGAATAGATGGCTTTGTGGTTTTAGACTGCATACTATCTTTTATGTAAAATTTATTCCTGCTGATCAGCACACGCTTGTGCACACACATACATGCACAAAGACAAACACACAGCACACATACAGGGAGGGAGGGAAGGAGGAAGAGGGGGGGTATGGAATAGACACTAAGATCTTTGAAAACAATAAATTCAGAAGAGTTTTGAGAGTAAGACTGGGGTCGCAGCAAATGTGAGTCTTGATCTGCACCAGAGACCAGATAGTTTAGTTCTACAATTAAGTTTAGTTGTTTAGGGGTTAAGATGTTTTTAGGTCTAGATAGATGTTTTAAGTTGATAATGATGAGATATGATAGATATTGATTTACATTCAGAATTTTAGACGCACCAAGATAGGAAAGATGTTTTCTTCAAGGATACCAAATACAAATAACCAAAACACTAAGAATATAACATTTATATATTTCCTTATTGTGTCATGGTTCTTCTTGCTGAAGGTAGTTTATTGTTTATATGTGTAATAATATAAATGTATATGTAAAAAAATAAAAAATATATTTTAAATAATTAAATTTTTAAAAAGACTGGGGTCTCCTGACACTTCTTATTTCTTCCGTATGCTGCTCCTCATTTGGATCCTCCTGCGTCTGAGGTCCTAATGCCAGGTCATGCCCATGCCACTTCAAGACTCAATTCCCAGGCAATCTCAGCAGGACATTTTCCAAACAAAAGCAGCTTGCTCCCTAAGTCTCTTTCCCTTTCAGCATTGAGAACTCAATTTTCTCCCTCATTACATTCTCCCATGAGCAAAACAGTTATAGCATCCTGCAAATTCATTTTATTAATTCTCTGCTTGAACCTTAGGTGGATCAGATATGCACAGCGCTCCACAAGTCCCCTTACTTCATCCATGTTCTGCTTCTTCTTTCTCATCCAGGGATGATAAGGACCCTTCCTTGACTTCCCAAAGAGTTTGTTTACAGAAGTTTCCTGTAGTTTATTGTTTTCTTTGAGATATTTACTGCCAATAAGCATCTTCTTGATCATTTATGATCAATAAACAGCCTCCTCCCACACCAATGCTCTATGACCCATGGAGGTATAGGTGGAAATATGAGGGGAAATACCTTCAAGAATAAAAACTAAAGACACTCAGTGAATTGCCATTAAGAGTCTGTGGACCCCACCTTCATGCATCACTGCTCCTCTTGCTCTGTCTCCTCTGCTACCTTCACTGAGTTTGAGTTTAAGTCCATGTGTCATTAGCTGCAAACATTTAATAGAACAAAATGCAGAGTGTTTTATTTTTTTATCCCCATCTATAAAAATGATGGGTGAGAATGTAGATAACCCTGTCTCTGATGTTGCTGTTAGTGATCCCAGTGACAGCATGGTCAGGTTTTCTGAGCAGAGTCAGATATGTTACAACTTTTATTAAATTTGGTCTTTGACAATTTAATGTACCTATATGTAATATATTCTGGTTACTCTAATCCCCTACTCTATCTTCCTCTAACCTTTGTACCCTGTACCTGCTTTCCCATCAATCATGTCTATTTGCTTTTTTTTGTGAATCAAGACTTCTGTGTGAGTGTGGCTTTAGAACCTACTGGACCCACCAATACATATACCACTAAAGATAATGAATGCCCCTCTCCTAGAATATACCAGTATCCAAGTGTTCAGAAGGATGTAGTATGGCCCTGTAAGTTACTCCCAAATCTATGATTAACTGTGATGCTAAACTTATGATCATATGTAATCTTACATAATTCACTAAAAATTTATATCAATGATGTATATCTACCCATACCCTTGAGGAATGACAATATTGTAACATTCTGGTAGTACTTCATCCCACAGTATCCAGTGGTGATTGGTCCCAGGCTTTCCACCTTCCATCTCATCAATGTAGGTATACCATGTATATTCAAATCCCCCTTTTAAAAAAGTCACAATTTGTAGGACACCATCATGTTTCATATGTTTTGAGTCATCTTTAGATTACCCTAAAAGCATAATACAGTGTAATGTTGTGCCAATAATTGGTATTACCTATGGGATAATGATAAGGAAACCCGTCTATACATGTCAATATGCTGCAGAATTTTTAAAAAGATTTATTTATTTATTATTTGTACAGTATTCTGCCCCATATACACCTGCACATGAGAAGAGGGCACCAGATCTCATTATAGATGGTTGTGAGCAACCATGTGGATGCCAGGGATCAAACTCAGGACCTTTGGAAAAACAGACAGTGCTCTTAACCTCTGAGCCATCTCTCCAGGCCCCATATGCTTCAGGATTTTAAAAGTAGTTTTTGATCCAAGGTTGGCTGCACCCACGGATTCCATGGTGATTAATGTTCAATTATATGTTCTTTCAAACTTAAACTCTTTCTAAGCTTTGTCTCAGCACTACTTGTGAGTGTTTGCTTTTTCTCACTGACAAATGCCCTAAAAATGTTAAACAAAGCATGAGAGCCATCCATTTGCCAAGGGACTAATTACCTTTTTGAGAAGAATGGCATCACTTTAGAGTCCTCAATATCAGATAGAGATCTTCCTATTTTATCAACAGAAAACTTATTTTTAAATAAGTTATTACACATGCCAGTACACAATATTTATTTGTCTACTCCTTCACAGGAAACCCCTATGGATTTTGTCACTCATGAGCCTGTATAATAACAGCTCTTGCATGTAGAAAGCTGCCCTGAAGAGCTACTGGCACATACTCTGATTTAGTCAGCATTCCCTAAACCATAATAAATTCATGGACTCAAGGTTTTTCTAGGCATATTAACACTGTGCATCCACTGGTGTGGTGTTCAGCCATTTCCTGATGCAGAACAGGATGTGAACTTTTAGCAAACCCCAGAGAAAACAGTGGAGTACAAGCTCGGCAGCAGCAGAATAAAATGTGCCCAGTCCAGAAGGTGTGGGAGAAATAGAGCCTTTTTCCTTTTCCTCCTTTCTGTTCCATTTAAACGTTTAGCTAGTAGGATGATGCACCCATTTTGAGCATGGATTCTCCCCTCTGCTGCTGAACCACGTGCCAGATTTCTCTGCAAAAGCACAGCCAGAAACAGTCATTTTCTAACCTGCTAAGCAGGCAACTTGATACCGATCCCAAAATGCAGGTCACTGATGGCTAAGGCCTCCCCAACCCTAGAGGCAAGAGGAGGATGGGTTCCCCAGTAACCATGCAGGATCCTGACCCTCTGGAAATTCTTCTTGCTGCCTGTGCTCTTGAGTACTTCTCCCATTCTGGGCTTCTGAAGCCCAGCTTTGGTTTCATCTCTGACATTCTTTAATCTTCTCTTTCATCTGAGGCAAGACCTTAATCTTTTCACCACTTGCAGCAGAAGGACAAAGCTCTCCAAGGATTTCCCTAATGTGGGAGCTTCATCTTACTCACAGAATGGTTCCTGCTGCAGCTTATGCTGCCTCCTTGTCAGACTCCTTTTGTCCTCCTCCCCTCTCTCCAACCGCACTCCTTCTCCACCCTCCTCCTCACACTTTACACAAACGGTTTCTCAAGAGGAGTATATTTTCTCTCTTACCTGACATCCATATTCCGCAAGCATCAGAAACACACTGTTTGCCAGAGAATCTTTAGATTCTCAGTTAAAACAAACAAACAAACCCTTCTCCGCCTGTGCCCCACATCCTGGAGCATATGGACAGCACTAACCAGACTCAGTTGGGGCAACGGGGATGTGTTATAGGGTAGGGAAGGGGAAGGATTATGTGTGGGGTGGGGACGGAGTAAGAATGGAAAATGAGGGATGGATATGATCAAAATATATTGTATACATGAATGGGATTCTCAAAGAATAAGTACAAATATTTTTAAAATTTTTTCTCTCATAAAATACATCCCAAGGGCATCCCCCTCTTCCTCCCTTCCTCCCAATTCCCTCCTCCCTTCTTTCTCTGCTCCTTCATTTTCCTGCAAAAATGGAGCAGGCCCCCAAGGGATAGTAATGGCTTTTGTTAGAGTCCTAACAATGGCAGTGGGGGTGTCTCGGACATTTTTTGCCCACTCATAGGACCTATTTCCTCCTACTGGGTTGCTTCATCTAGCCTTGATATAAGGGTATATTCCTAGTCTTATTACAAATACTATTTTAAAGACATTCTTAATTAAGTACTTTATATTCATGCCTAGTAGCCACTCCTTTGTACTGGCCTCTTCCTCCCAGCTAGTCATGTTCCTTTTCTGACAGCACCCCTTCACTTTTAGAATGTACGCACTTTAGAATGTGACCTTGAACTAGCATACATAATATTTGTCTTTTTGAACTTATTTCAGTTAATGTGATTTTTCACCTCTATCTATTTTGCTCCTCTTTGTGGCTCAATGAAACTTCATTGATTATATTTTTAAAAATCCTATTCTTACTGTTTGAAAATATGTTTATTTGGTACTTTCAGAATATAACAATGAAGAAAGTGTTACTCAAAAATCATACCAATCAGAAGCAGCTACATTAACATTTGAAGAGTCTAATATTTGTCTTTTTAATAAATATATCTTCATATACACATATTTACATAAATTATTTAAATTATATTTGTCAGCAACAAAGGAAGTAATTTGTCAATAATTTTCCTTTATTGTCATTTCTCAATATGATTATTCTCACATACTAATGTTAATAAAACCATTTCATTATATGAATATTTTTTAACTTCTCAAAACAACAATACATATGTAAAGTAGGGCTTTTCTAAATTATTTTGCTGTTATCAATACCATGAAAATTAACTATCCCATAATTACAAATGATCACATAAAAATAAGTTGATGACACCCCTTTAGGTTTCAAGAAAAATTAAGCATGAATCAACATTTAGAATTGGGCAAATGCACTATGGGCCAGGGCAATGCTTATATATGTGTAAGGAGCTGTTTCTTTGAAAATAACTTTTCCAGAGTCTTGTGTTTGCTTACACAGAAAGCAACATATCAGATAGTATGATGGAGTCACTGACAGATGTCGTTCTAAGCATGACAAGTAAACCATCTATAGATATTCACAGGCAGCTAATGTCAGGTGCATGGTGAGTTTACTGAAACACATTCTAAGAAGCAATCTTTTTTTAAAGTTTAGAAAGAAGACTTGAGTTTTCTTTTATTTTCATTATGTTTTTCGTAAAAATAACATCTTATCAGTTTCTCCCCTCGCTTTTCCTCCTTACAGCCCCTCATCCTTCATCTATTCCTTCCCAATTCCTCCCACTCTCAAGTTGATGGTCTCTATCAGAATACTATTGTTCCATACAAATATGTGTGTATATAAACACACACACACACACACACACACACACACACACACACACACACACACACACTGCTGTTTCTATTTTTGTTGGAGGGGTCTCTAAGGTTTTAACGCAGACCATTCTGCGTTGAACGACCAATAATTCTCCATCACCCTGGAGTCATTAGCTGCCTGTAGTACTTTCTGCAGGGGTGGAACCCTGTGCATTTTCCCCCTCTAGGTTAACATGTCCATTGACCTTGTGATTGTTCTGGTCTTGTTTCTGCAGTCATTTCTAAGGAAGACTGTTTCACCGCACACTTCCTCATATTCTAGCTCTTACAGTCTTCTTCTCCTCTCTTCCAAGATGCTCACTGAGGCATAAATGCAGAGACTATGATGTTGATGGATCCATTGGGGTTGGATTTCTACACCATTTTCAGTTTGGGATTTCTGTCATGGCCACCATTTTCTGTAAAAAGAAGCTTCTTTTGTGAGCTGTGGTAGCCACATTACCTTTGGGTATAAGGACAAGAATCGTAGACTAGCAGACATCCTAGTACCGGACATATGAAACTTCTTTCTGAAGGGTTGATCCAAATGACTCCAACATAGGTTAGCAATTCAGTCCTTTTTTTTCCTTCAGGAGTTGAGGGTGGGGACCTCTTGCTGAAGACATTGCACTCTTGAGAAGAAATGACTCCAGTGATTTGGATCTGATCTGAAGCCTGTTTTCCGTAGTCTAGCTTCCATGGTTCCAGAAAAACGCTATTTAAGCTGAAAAGGGAGGAATGAAACTAAACAGACCTCCCAGATGCAATGTCAGTAAACCACAGAAATTACCACCATGGCAAGAGGGGCTTATGGCTTCCATAAATAGAGCCCACTTTTCCATGGCAACCAGCAGCTATCTAGTTGAACTTATGGCTCCCTCAACAGGAAGGTAATTATAACTTATACTAGCAACCTAGCCAGATTCCCTGGGCTACTGAGGTCATGGACCTTAGAAAATAACCTACGACCACCACTTACCAGCATAATTCTTTACTACATTCGAAATCTTCTTTTGCTTGTCTAAAAGTAAGTGACCTAGAATGTAAGCATTGAAATCTTTCAGAAACTTAGCTTAAGAACTCACCATGCATGGCATATGTTTGGATCTATAGAAAGAAATCACAAAAAATATATAGAAATCTCCTGAACAATAGCTGGCCAGTTGAGAGCTACCAGACTTGCAGTGGAGTTTAGGGGAGACCACCTCATTGCCAGGGTGTGCACATACACCTGGGATGAAGGGGGTACTTAGCTTCCATGTGACACCTTTCTTAAACCATTATAGCGACGTATTAATCTAAAATGTTATCTTAGGAAAAAATTACTCCATGCATACACGTTGGCATATGTAGTACATATGGATCTATGTTAATATAATTTGCAAATTTAAAACTTTGTTCAGCCATGTGTGGTAGTACATGCCTATAATCCTAGCACTCAGGGAGACAGAGGCAGGAGATCTCTGTGAGTTTGAAGCCAGTCTGGTCTACAAAGTGACAACCAAGGCTACACAGAGAAATCCTATCTCAGGAAAAAAAAAGAAAAAGAAAAAGACTATTTTATTCAATAATAAAATAAATAAGTATGTTGACATTTAAATGTACCTCAAAATAGTTGTTTTCTTTATTACAATAAGATAGTAGAGATTAATTATATATGAACATTCTAAAATATTTCATTTTCAACAAAGTAAAGATAATTTTAAAATGTATTTTTACTATAGAGAACTTTTGGGTTACTCTAGTATCTATTTTATTTTATTTTCCAAAATTACAGCCTATAATAAATGTTTCCCTTTTGTGAAATTTCAAGAAAGCTCAGAGACAAATGTTAAATAGTATGGCTGACATCTTCATATCTATTTTTTTGGCTTGAGTTTTCATGTATATTGTATTATGTTATTACTTATGCATATATTTTATTTTAAGCAATATGTAAAAAATTTTGTAAGCAAGTATACCAAGAAAAATAGTTTCTATTTAGCAATATCTGTCCTAAAAGAACTGTGTGTTTTTCTTTGGATCACATGCTTTCCTTGGGAAAATATTTGTTAAATAATCTAAAAAAAAAAAAACTTAGATTTATAAGCTAAATCTTGGCCAATTGTGAATGGTAATATAAGGAAATGCTTCAATTATTTAAAATGTGATTGTCTGTCACAATAAGTTCTCTGCTAAGCTCTGCTAACATCGTAAATAAAGAGTGGACTGGCAGTTATTCATTTCTTAAAAGGAAGGCTAACTTGTTCTAAGACACAGCTTTCCAGTTGTTTTCTGAAAAGGTGTATCTACCACTTTTCACCAAGACTATAAAATCCTATTGATTTCAGCAAGCTCTACAATTTCTATTCTTTCTGTCTACCTTCTTTTTGATGCTCTGCTTAAGAACTTACTTCACCTGCTAGGCATCCTGCTGTTGGAAACATTTAGTCTGAACATCATTCATTTTCCATCTGTGTCTCAAAGAAGACAGAACTCTTTGAGGTCTCTGTTCATTTATGTACTGAAAAAAATGTGAGGATGTTGCAGGAAAACTTTAACTCAAATTATATTGAGATAGAGAGGCAGGTTTTAATGATGTGCTTACCATGTTGTCATCTTAGAATGCTTTACAGTGTGTCTGTACAAACTAGTTCCACTGCAAATTGGCCTGTGGGCTTGACAAACTAAAAAAAAAAAAAAAAAAAAGATAATTTGAAAAAAATGTTAAGATTTAGAAACCTAAAACATTTTATTTAAAGGGAAAAGTTATAAAGTTAAAAATTAAAACTGAAATGTTTTCAAAATAAGTCAGAAAACAATCAGTTCCCATATTGAATTAGTCCCTGAATGGTGATCCGAGAAATAGGACTGAAAACATTTCCTAAAATCTTTACTTATAAAATAACAAACTGTAAAATAAATTTGTAGTCAATATGAGAATAACTACATTTATTATATGCTGCATGGAGATTTCTGAAAAGAGGTAAAACAATATCTAGCAATATGTAAATAGGGAAAGGAAATAAATGAGAAGAAAATTATAATACAAGTAAAACTTGTTAGCAAGTATAGACACACAATTGAAAAGCTGCAAACAACAAAGCCACAAAGATTGCCACACAGAATTATTTTGATTATAAATTTATTAATTATTTTATAGACACAATCCAGCATTGGAAAGTTCAGTAAAACTGCTTGTGGCTGAGACTTCCTGGAAAAGGGCACTTGGAAATACCTATCAAGAAAAGAAATGATGTGACAGTGGGTAAGTCATCCCCTTCAGGTCACAGGTGCTTTAGAAACAAGGGAATTGGAAAAGTTATGTATCCAAAAGTTTCCACAGCCTTTTGAATAATAGCAAGCTACAAATAACCTGAACATTAGTAATAGTGGTGACACTCATATATATTCAATACAATTTTATAATTTTTCATAATTTTATTTTATATTTTCTCTTTTTTAACGGAAAATTATGATTTTATGTGATAAATTTGTATTCCAGTTTAAAGTAGTTTCTATCATAGGATTTAAGCCACTTACTCTACTTGTTGTATGCATTAGGCCACGTTAATGTTTTCCAGGAAGAGAAGGATAATTTCTTATATGAACTTACACTAGCTGCGATGGAATACACAGGATCGAGGCCAGCAGAAATCACAGTATGGAAGGAATATATCCTCACAATCGTCCACCTCAATCTGGGGAGCCAATGACAGTTGACAGCTTTTGGGAGAGGAACAGTCAGCTACCTTTACATGTTGCCCTGGATGGCTGTTCACACTCAAGTAGATGGCCCCACACCCAGATGCTTATTGGGCAAACCAATGAATTGTACAAGAGGAATTATTAAAACATTTTTAAAAGATATGACGTTGGGGGAAGATAGAGAGGTGGGGTGAATCTAAAATGGCTGAGGAGGAGGAACAGAGGTCTCTGTGGTCAAAAGACATTGTACTAAATTATCAAAGAATTAATAAAAATATTTGTTGAAGAAATATGTACATATAGGCAAGTATTTGCAACAATAAATATATATTCAACAACATTAAAATAACACATATATAGTATTGTATCAAGATTTTTATTTTATATTATCTGCTCTATTTTTCTTACAGTATATATGCTTTTTGAAGTCACATTTTAAAAATACTTTATTAATTTACTCATATTACATCTCAGTTGTTTAGCAATCCCTTGTATCTTCCCATTCCTCCCTCCCTCCCGCTTTCCCCCTACTCCCCCCCATGTCTGTGACTGAGGGGGATCTCCTTCCCCTGCATATGCTCATATGGTATTGGGTCTCTTCTTGGTGACCTGTTATCCTTCCTCTGAGTGACACCAGGCCTCCCCATCAAGGGGACGTGGTGAAAATGGGGCACCAGAGTTCGTATGAAAGTCAGACCTCACTCTCCACTTTTAAGAATTAGAATAGGAGGCAGTTTTCCTAGTGGTACAATCACTGTCAGTTCTCAGAGATATCTTTTTAAATGGAATATCTACCAAATGACAAGTAAGCATAGCCTAGTTTTTGCTTTTGGGTGATGACGTGATAAAGGCTTTTGGTGAAATGAAAATCCCATATATTTCAATCTCCAAAGTGATTGTGATTATTTCTGGGGAGGTCTAGAAGATATGGAGGGCATGTCAACTTTAAATGAAGGTGTGATTTTGTCTTACTTTATTTATTCGGGAAGCTGAGGTACCTAAGTCATAAACTATAACTTGCACTTGATGCTTATCAAGATTCATGTAGGTTTTAAATGGAATACACATAATTCTTTAAGAGCATACTTCAAGCAATTAAAGCGAGGAAAAACCGTTTATCCCCCTAAAACGTTATCCAATTTCATATGATCAGCCCTAAACATGTACACATATGAGCAACACTAAATAGATTCATTGGGTTACATTTATTTATTTTATATATACGTATACATTGTATAGTATATTATATAGGTGTGTATATACTTACATGAATACAATCTCCTCTTTAAGCATTTAAATCACCTTAGATCTCATCACTATTTTATACACAAAATAGGATAATTGTACATTAAACTCACTGTGGCTGTGACAGAGAGTATCCACAAAACCCGTACAAGTTCAAACCAAATAAAAGCTTCAGCATGGATGAGGGAGATAGCCACAAAGCCCCACAACATAGCTAAGAAGATACAGACAATTGATGACAACCCCCCCCCACACACACATACAATTCTCTAGACACTAGGGTGGGTTCATGGGTCTGCATAGATGATGAAAAGATTGCAAGGACCAAGAATCTACAGCAGTTAGTCCTTAGTCAATACAAACTCCATGGCACAGGGCCATATAAGAATCTTTGACCAACCAGACACACGAGCCTGTCCTAATTGTACTCTTTATTTATACTTTCTTATTTTTCCTGTGTTAGAAATAGTAAATTTATAACTATTCTAATTTTTCATGAGGAATTATCTGTATATAAGCATTAGTTCTGGTTTATTTTCTGGCGCTGTAATAGACATCATTATCTAAGGCAACTTAAATGATGAAAGGGCTAATTTCAACTTAAAGCTATATGTCAGTCCACCACTGAAAGAAATTGAAGCTGCAATCATGGGGGAGGGCACTGCTTATTCACTGGCTTGCTTTCATTGGCTCAAGCTTAGTTTTGTTACACAGCCAGGCTCACCTGCCAAGAAAAAGGTGCTGCTCACAGCGGACTAGACATCCCATATCTATTAGCAATCAAAAACTGTTTGGGAGATAGGCCCAAAGGACAGTCTGATCCAGGCAATTCTTTCTCTGAGGTTCTCTTTTACAAAGTGACTGTAGGTTGTGTCCAGATGACAATCAAAATTAACCAGCACTCCGTCTCCATGTCTTAGAAGGCTTAGTAGTTTTCATATCGTATATGCGGAGTTAAACACTGACGCACTGAACCGTGCGTCGGGTGTGAACACAGAATCACCTTGCTGAAACATAGAAAATAGCATGTAAAACAAAGGGCCATTCTCACAGGAAACTGATCAAGCTCCATTAAAGACAAGCACTCTCTCCTGGGTGCGATAAACAAAGATTTGAAGAAGGATGAAATGGGAAGGGAATAGCAAAAGGAGACTAAGCCCAATGAAGAGAATAATCTATTTCACTTCAAGACATAGCATAAATTTAATCCGATGCCCATAGTATGAAATCAGGGAGGACAGGTACACTGCCAGAGCTTACATAGAGCTATGAGTGGCCATTTGTCTACTTTTCACCATTTTGTTGTTTTTATATTAAGTATTTGTAAGTTCACTCTTGAGTCAGAACCTCACAGAAAAAGCTATACCATAGAGAAGAGTATAGATAAAAGCCCGGAGAAGCCTTGAAAACATTCTCTATATTGGTGAAAATATTATTGGGGGAAAATAAAGAAAACACACAAACTGGAATGAGAACAGAAATTATACTGTGCACTTTGTAACCTCTCAGGTCAGCATGTCCACATCACTGTGGACACGTGCAGCAGTGGACATAGCACTAACAAGTGCTTGCAGAATCTAACATTACGTTTTCATATTTTAAAAACCACATTACCTTATTAGACAAAAAACAGACTTAACTGAAGATTTTATTTTACTGTAAAGGTCAAGCACTTTCAAAAATGAACATAACGATTTTCCCCAAGGGCCTTTGTTGAGTGATAATTTTGAAACATAGCAACTGCGAAATCTTTTCCCCTGTGAATAATTATAGAAAGATAACTAATGGGGAAATCTACCCAGAAAAACATAAATTCCTCTTAATATAGATTAAATCTGAAGTATTTAAAGTTGTAAAACTACTGAACGAATTTTATGCAAATATCAATCTATGAGTGACAGACTTGAGCTTATAATATTCATCCCATTTTTATTATCTACCATCACCAGACTGTGCTGGGTGTTGTATGTTTAAGGCAACTTTATTAATACTACCCAACTCCCCATTTGAGCTATGAAAACCCAGAAAGAAATAAAATAAAAATAGAAGAGCAGATGGAGGCAGAAGTATCAGCTTAATTAGCAACGGAGCTGTATTGAAGAATTTAGTTCTTTATAGAGCGTATTTGAAGGCACGTTCTTCCTAATAATGAACCTGAGAATTAAACAGTTGTAAATTCAGGTAATGTCAGAATACTACAAGATTCTCTGCCAGGATTTTGTGGAAGTTTCTCTTACAGGGAACCATATGGAGGAATTACAGACCATGAGCTCCTGCAATCAGCTGAGCGCTGAGTCACAAGAGAGAAGAGGGACTACTGACACACATCTTTTGCCTCTGTCTTAAACTACCCAGTAGATACAGATTTCATTCTGACAAAGGAAGATCACTCAAGAATGTTTTTAAAAGTCCATGTATAACAACTTGGAGCACTCTCCCATATGAACATGCATTAGAACACGGAAAATTTTTCTCTGCATAGGTGAGGGTTTTTCTTTCACTGATAGATTCTCTGGGAACTGAAGGAAATTGACTGTTCACCTTGCTATTTCCTCACTCTTATCTGATGAGGATCATGATGATCATGATGATGATGATGATGATGATGATGATGAAGATAATGAATTTGCACTTACCATGACCATCACTCCATGTAAACATGTCACTGGATTCCTCTTTGTTATAGGCCATACCAAAGTACTCTGCACACTTCATAGACCTAGCCTCATAAATTTTCATTTGCTTTCTTCTAAGATGCACAAAAGACAAATAAACCAATCTTGGTAAAATATGATGGAGAAGGGGAAGGCTGATGGGATATCTGCTCTGTCCCTAGAAACTCACAAGAACTCAAAATGGTGGGCCTGACATGGTTGACCATTTGTGGTACTAACGTAAAGAAGTAGAACCATGCATGGTGCTTGGTTAGTGCATCATCCTCTTCAGCCTCATCCCCGAACCTAGGCCCAGATTTGTTGGCTCTACTAGTCTCCTTGTGGGGTTCCTGTCCCTTTCAGTTTCTTAATTCCCCCAACTCTTCTTTAAGACTCCCTGTGCTCCACCCCCAAATTTGGCTGTGAATCTCAGCATCTGCTCATTCCCCCACGGGGTGGAGCCTTTCAGAGGACCTCTACGATAGGCTCCTGTCCTTTCCTTCTCTTCAACCACTTCCCATGTCTACTCTATCTGCCCTTCTGAATGGGAATTAAGCATCCTCCCTAGGGTTCTCCTTGTTATTTAGCTTCTTGATGTCTGTGTATTGCAGTGTGGTGATCCTGTATTATGTGGCTAATATCTGTTTATAAGTGAGGACATACCATGCATGTCTTTCTGGGTTTGGGTTACCTCACCCAGGATGATCTTTTCTAGTTCCATCCATTTGCCTGAAAATGTCAAGCTTTCCTTGTTTTTAATAGCTGTGTAGGCCCTAGACCCTCTCCTCAGATGTAGTCCATAGTCAGCATGGTCTCCTCGTGGGTCCCATAGTATGGGGAGTAAAGACTACCTCTGATATGAACTCTAGTGCTTACTAGTTGATCACTTCCTCCTAGTATGGCAGCCTTGCAAGGCCACAGAGGAAGAGGATGCAGGTGGTCCTAATAAGACTAGATAGGCGGGGGTAAGATGATAGTGGAGGAGGCCTTCCCCTTTCTGAGGACTAGGGGATGGGGGAAGAAAGATGAGAGAGGAAAGGTGAGGCTGAGAGGGGACAAGGAAAAGGGCTACAGTCAGGATGTAAAGTGAATAAATTTAAAAATTTTTTAATTAAATAAAGGAAAAAAGTAGAGCCTGCAGGCAAATGGCACAATCCACAGATCATTAGCAGAGATTGACAATCAATTACCACTCTGACTTCTGTGGCAGCATGAGAGATTTTTCCATTGTTGTGCTCATCAGAGATAACATTACCAACCTTCTCCCATGCTTCCTCTAATCTTGTACTAGTAGGAAAATAACTCAAAACTTAAATGTCTTTGCTTCAAATACACACCTTGAATGTATTCACCTAACATCATTATTGCATTGACAGACAGGGTCTCTCAGTACTAAGAGCTGGTAATTCCACTACTTCCTAGATATCCAAAGTAAAATTTCACCCTTACTTCTTATTTTAAAATAAACTATTTTCTAGTCTCTCTTCTAACTGCCGTCTTTGATGTTCTGCTATTTTCAAAGATAAAACTTTGATTTATTTATATGCACCGAGATCTCCTGGAATCAGTGATGCTCACATTCATTTTCTTATTCTAAATTTTTTTCTTCTCTCATATATCCCATTATAGCTCTATGAAACTCAAATTAATCTTAGTTTCTACCTTCCTTCTCCAATACTTGGGAGGTACATCAGTATAGATTTTGCTTAACTTGAGAAATAGCTGATAAAACATTAGCTATTTCTAAAGATTCCCTACATTGCCTGAGGATGTTTTAAGAGTTTTATTTTTAATTCTAGAACATTTAAGCATGGTTTTGTGTGCTGAAAAAAAAAAAACACCTTCTTCAGGTCTTCTAACTTAGCAAAGGTGAATTCATAAGATTATCTCTAGGCAACTTTGACTCTTAAATTCTTTTACTATATTAATGAACTAATGAGAAAGAAACATCACTTGAGGTGTTAAGCCTGTTCAATACAGTTCTTGAAAATCCATTATCTGTATGTGTAAGAAGTCCCACCTCACAGTTCTTTTAAGAAAATAAAATCAATTTAAAATTATGCTAGACAGGGCGGCATCAGTATGAATTAGTGGTGAGGAGAACAGAACAGTCACCTGTCCAAGTCAGGTGACCCTCTCTGCCTGAGAGGCTCTTACCATTTATAAAAGCTTTAAATGAGTAAATCTTCCTTCCTTAGTTAGAGTTTTCAGTTACTGCTTTGTAATTAAAAACAAGTTGTTGTCTAGGAATAATTTTATTGTCATGGGGGAAAAAGAGATCAAAATCCATGAGAAAATGGTATTAATTGAAAAGAAGTGTGTAGATGGTTTGGTATGGAGAAGACACAGTCTTTCTGTCTGCCCTGAATGGTTGTTTTCAGAGTGTTCATTTTACCTGTTCCAAACACTTTTCCTGCACATATTGGCCAATTATATAATTCATGTCAATTTGCTCCTGTCAATACATAATACCAACGTTGTTCTCACTTTCTTCTAAATCAAACAAAAACTGTGTCAATGAATGAAAGAGTGGATGTTACTTTAACTGGAATGCAATAAGTGCTCAATGAATGTTGTTATTCTACCTTAACACCAACTGTCATATGGTACGAGTTCAGACAGTTATTGCCCTCAGAATACAGATGAATGGCATCCAAGGGTCATGTGGTACCTTGTCCATGAAGCTGCAGATTGTGGTAAAACAACGACAGCCGTGTATTCACTCTGAAAAACCTGTCAGATACACCAATATGTAGACTGATTCAAAAGAAAATTTAAGTGTGTGTGTGTGTGTGTGTGTGTGTGTGTGTGTGTGTATCTTATTTCATATTAAATTTGTTAATGTCTCTTGGAGCACAAGATGCAATGCTTGACTTCTTTTTTCTGCAAATGAGAAATAACTCTATTAGCAAAATTCTTTCACATCTCTATACCCAGATATTAATTACACACTGTTCTCTTCAAATTAATTTCTAGCTTATGTTATTGAATGACCCACAAATAAAAATCCAATTAAAAATGCAATCACAAACAGAGTTAAATCATTGCTGGAGGAGTTCCTAGAAAATGCCCCCTAATAATCTTTGCTTATGTTAAGTCTCAACTCAGAGAAGCTTAAAATTTATTAATAACATGAAAATTAGGACAATTGTTGAAGTAATGTGAATCTGGAGCTATTGCTTCTGAATGCTTAAAAGAAGGATGCCTCAGTTTTGTTATTTATAGAGTTACATTTACCTAGAAACTAAAGATAGTGTTTACTCAGATGGAACCTTCTTCCCTGGGTCGTCTTCAGAAACCTATACTTCATGTCTATGTTCTTCTATTTGTGTTTTTGTGTCCGTATATTTGTCTATCTCTGTATGTATGTATCTGTGTGCCATGTTCCATGTGAAAAAATGTGACATGGGAGAATAAATTAAAGAACAATTCTTTGCCTCCAAGAACAACACAACTCTGAGTAAGCATATTATCTGCTAATCCCATCCGCTGTGACAGTTTATATTATGATTCCAGTGGATATGTTCTTGTAATTGGGGAATTTTCCTTTCAGGCAGATGGCAAAGAATATTTATTTGCATTCTCCTGTAATGTTAGGTATGATTCAAACCCTACTGTATTTATTACCTGCCAGTTGAGGCTGAATATTTCATGCTGTTTTAATATATTGATCTTTTCATAAATAACGCGCTTTCCGATCTCTTTTTATTATCTTTTCCTATTCCTTGATCACACATAAAATAAATGATTGGTCTATATTTACTAATAAACTATCAATCTGAAGCAGCCACCTTTTTTGTCAGCCTCTAAAAGACAGCAGTAGCATCTTCAAGTTGTTCTCAGCCGCCCTAATGATGTGACTCTAATACAGTCCCTCAAGCTGCAGTGACCCCACTAACCATAAAAGTATTCTCACTGTTACATCGTAACTGTAATTTTGCTACTGTTATGAATTGTGATGTAATTTTTTTTTTTGAGATACAGGTTTGCCAAAGGGGTCGATTGCCAAAATGGTTGAGAAGCACTACTTAGAAAGTTCAGAGTGGGAAATCCCAAATGGGAGAGAGCACAGGACTTACATCCTTCTTTGGCTGGGTTACCTCACCGATGATTCCATTTTCCAGTTCCATCAATTTACCTGCAAGCTGCATTATTCCGTTTTTTGCCTGCAGTTGAATAGTATTCCATGGTGTCTTATCGGCCAAATTTTAGCATCCATTTCTCTGCTGAAGGGTGTAAAAGTCATTTCCACTTCCTAGCTATTGTGAATAGGGTGACATGCGCATTGGGGTGGATGTCAAGTCCTTTGCTCATAGGCCAAGGAGTGGTATGTAGTGACAGTTTTTGAATTTTTGTGTCTTTAAATACCACAGAAATATTTTAAGAATATGTTCTTGTTTTAATCTCAGGTGTTAGGATATGGGATTGTTCACAGCAGCTGACTATAAGTTGCCTCCTGCTCTAGCAGAGCCATGGTTTGGCCAGCTGCAGATAATTTCTGTGATTGTGTGATGTTTGGAGTTCTGGGAACCTTTCAGTGGGTATATAAATGCTAGAACCCCAAGAGGTGGGGCTGAGGGTTGGTGGTCCTTCAGCAGGATTGGTTGCAGTTTGTTAGTAGTCATGCTCAAAGAAGAAAGAAATTAGGTGCAAGGATATCTCTCTCTCTCTCTCTCTCTCTCTCTCTCTCTCTCTCTCTCTCTCTTTCTCTCTCTACTCTATCATTCTTTCTCTCTTATCCATCGATAGGGGGATAAGTGTGGGAAAAAGAAGAACCCACAAAGTAGCAAAGGCAGTGGTCAGGATATGACGTATAGGGGATATATTTTCAACATTGTTGACTGGCCCCACAGTGATTCCCAGTGTATTTGCACCCGTTTTCATTACCAACAGTTTTCACTTACGAGAGTGCTCCTTGAACCACTTTTATTGAGTTGTGAAGATTGCACCATCCCTATATTCTGAATAAAGGTACATAATCATGGAAGATAAACTTCTTGGCTTGTACTTGTATTCTGTTTGCTGTATTTAATCAAAACATTTCACGTCTCTGTTCATTGGAGATACTGTTCTACATTCTGTTTGTTCCTTGTATCTTTACTGGATTTTGGTAATAGAGTAACAGTGGCTTCTTAGAAGGTGTTGGGAAGAACTCTTTTTTCATATTCTTGAGTAATTTAAGAAGGAGGAGTTGTAATATTTTCTTGAAAGTCTGGTAGAATTCTGCTCTGACTATATCTTGGCTGGGATTTTATTATTTAAGAGGCCTTTTTATTACTGCTATAGTCTCCTCCTTTGTTATGAGTCTGATCAAGTTGTTGTTCTTGTCTTGGTTTAACTTTGGTGGTTTAGAGGAATGTGGAAATTTATCAATTTCTTTAAATTTTTCCAATTTAATAGAATACAGGGTTTAAAGTATTGCCTTTTGTTTAGTTAGGCCAAGGATCTGTTGAACGTGTTTATTTCTTCAGAGAGCTGGGTTTTAAAGTCATTGATTTTTTTCTATTTTATTAATTTATGCTCGGATATTTTTCTTTTCTTTTACTTAATTTTATTATAATTTGTTCACATTGCATTCCTATTGTAATCCGCTTGCTCCTATCTTCCTGCTCCCACCCTCCCTCCCTCCCTACCTCTTCTATCCTATTCCCCTCCCCTAGACCTCAGGTGGAGTACTCCCTCCCCACCATCTAACCACAGCCCATCAAGTCTCATATGGATAACTTGTATCACTTTGCTCTGTGTCCGACAGGGCCTCTCCACCAAGGGGCAGTCATCAAATCTTGGGCACCAGAGTTCTTGCCAGAGGCAGTCCCTGCTCTCCACCCTGCTTCCTCACATGGAGAATGAGCTGTCCATCAGCTACATCTGAACGAGGGGTCTAGGTTCTCTGCTTCCAATGTCCTTGGTTGGTCCATCATCTTGTGCAGGCCCCCTCTGGGCTATCAGTCTTGATTTTTATTATTTCTTGCTATCTAGTGGGCTTGGGTTTGTTTCTAGTCTTATTTTTCCAGATTCTTGAGTTGCATATTTAAGTTGCATATTTGTGCTATTTCTTTCCTTTTCATATAGGTGCTTAGATCTATAAATTACTCTCATAGTAGAGCTTTTAATGTGTCCCAGATGCATTTGGTTCTCATTTTCATTAAGTTCCAAAATATTTTTAAAACACATTTCTTGATATCTTCTTTGGCAGAGCCATCATCCAATAATAAACTGCTTAATCTCCAAAAGTTATGCACTTCCTGGGTATTTATTTGCTGTTGATTTTAAGCATTGTTGCATAATTTACCATGTCTCTGTTCTGAATATAGTTTTCAAACACTGGATTGCCTCGCTTTATTTCCTTTTAATCCATGTTTGCTTTTTCATGGACATCTCTCAAAAGTGTTTATTCTATTTATGTTCATTCTCTTCAGTGAGGTGTTTATTTGTATCCTCTTTAAACTCCTTGAGTTATATGATAGAGTTTATAATATTCTTTTAAGGTCTATGTCCTGAGGTTCAACTATTCAACTCTATTGGAGAACATTTATGTAATTCTCATAGATTTTGGAGGAGAAATTCTCATTTGGACTTTCATATTGTTTGTGGTTTTGTGATAGGACCAGAGCATGTGAATTTATTGTTATTATTATTGGTGTCAATTGTGTGTCTGATGTGAAAACAAAAGGCTCAGTTGTAGACAGGTTATGTACTCTATCCCAAATATGGAAGGTGGAGATGGAGTGGGGTAATGGAATAAGTTCTGGCAAATAGAGAAGTACTCAATAATTGTTACTGTTCCTTTCTACAAAATACTCATGACAAATATTAGGTATCAAAGGTAGACTTTTATAATACAATTGCTTATGTGGCATATAAAGAAGATAAAATTATTTTATCTTTAAATAAAGTAAGACACAAAAAGAGGTTGTGGAAATAAGGTACTTCCACACATTTGAAAAAATCTCTATCAAAAGAAGTTATGATGATTAATCCCGATTTCAAATTGATACAATATAGAACTACCTACAAACAAGCCTCTCAGAAAGCTGGTGAGGGATTATCTAATGGGAATGCTTAATATGGGAAGAATAACACTTGTGAATGGCAGTGTAGAAGTCTTCAGTTGAACAAAAGAGGGAAAGGAATATGAGAACAGATTTCGTTGTTCACTGCTTCCTGGATACATACATTGTGACCATCTAGTGCTAGCCTCTTCCACTGTAACACTCCCACCATGATGGGCTATACCCCTGTGGGAAACAATGTAACCCATTGTTTGTTTGTTACATCAACAAGAATTGTAACTGAATCACTCATTATTTAAATATGAGAAAGAAAATGTAAAGTGAAGGGGAAGAAGAATAAGGAGGCGGAGGATTAGAATTAGGAGGAGGAGAAGGAGGAGGAGGAGGAGGAGGAGGAGGAGGAGGAGGAGGAGGAGGAGAAGAAGAAGAAGAAGAAGAAGAAGAAGAAGAAGAAGAAGAAGAAGAAGAAGAAGAAGAAGAAGGAAGAAGAAGTTGTTGAATAAAGAGAGAACTAATCTATACTTTAGTCACACTGAAAGGCATTCTTTGAAAGGCTGCACAACTCTGTGAGACAGGTTTTGTCTCTGAAGTCATAATTCTACTTCTAATTTTCTTCTAAGCTATTCCCAAGAAGAATTGAGTAAATCTTACAAAGAAGTATGATCTCTCCTCCTTCAAAAGACTTCAGGTTTAATTTGGATGCTAGTTTGACACTTTATATTCTGTGGCCAAAAGAAAGAATCCCCGGTTAGAAGTTGTACAGTGCCAGAATGTGTCATTCGGTGTAAGATGACTTGTCTGAGAAGTTACGGAACCCTCTAAACCTGGTGATTACTAAAATTTCCACTATTCAGCCTCCCAGGGGAACATTTCTCCTAAGAGATGAGTGTGCTCATCATTAAAAAGCTTGACGTTCCATGAGGAAAACAAAAAGCATTGTTTGATGCCTTATATTTCAATCTGATTTTGGAGCTGCTTGTGCCTATGATGATAAGGAGAAAGTCATGGGGTGTAAGCATATGGGCTTACTTACTGGGCCAAGATCACCTGTTTTGGCCTCTAGTAATGAAATCAGGCTTGCATTGGAGGGGTCACAGCAAGACTGAGGCTGTGATGATTTTATTTAGAGCAATCAGATTTTTATACTTTTATCAGAAACAGAATATAATGGTACTTGCCAGGATCAATACAGTTGTAGGTTCCAGAATACAATTAAGTGTGCAAGCCATACAAGGTACACAAGATTAATGTTTAAGACCAATTGTCCTGTCCAGTTTCCATGTTTCTTTGACTACTAAGGAAACATATAGGTAATCCCCCTCAGGAACAGTCATACGGGAGGGGGATAATGGGAAAAAGGGGGGGGGAGGGAAGAATGGGAGGATACAAGGGATGGGATAAACATTGAGATATAACAAGAATAAATTAATAAAAAAATTAAAAAAAAATAAAATCCATTTCTCTGTTGTTGCAAAAAAAAAAAAAAGAAAGAAAGAAAGAAACAAAAAGGGACCCAAATGCTTCATTGCCTGAGGGAATGCTTCAGACTCTCAGGAACTCAAAGGCACAGTGTGCCCCAGGAGCTATGGACTCTAATCTGTAACACCTAGGATGCATGCAAGGCAGTTAGACCAGGCCAACTCCATGGTTCCATGTTATGGGGTGTGTAAATTGAAATATGAACATGCCTCATTGAAACATTACAGGAAGTTAGAATGAACACCATACTTGATATCCTGATGACAGTGAATTGCACAAAGGCAAACTGGCTGTTTCCTTGCTGTAGTAGAACATAAATGCCATAACCAGTACAGTATCACATGGTGATGTTTAGTGGAACTCTATTCGCTAGCAGTAGTGACCTAGATGTGCTGACAAAAAATATAGCACCTGGAAATGTGAGAATTACACCAAAAGCTATGAAACCTTGTGCTAGGTGTAAGTCTAAAAATGCAAGAGAATCCAGGAAAATGAACAAGGATGCCTCAATACCTGTGATATCTGGAGAAACAGTAGTGCTAACAGTGCAAGGGGGAAGTGTAGCATCTATGGGTTGTTGGAAATCCTTTGGTTAATCCTAAATGTATTTGGTGGTAAATGAATCTGTGTTAGACTAAGAAATTAACCTTAGAAAAAAGAAGTCTAGCAAATTATGTCTTGTGCTCTCTGCGGTTGGTATTGATAGTAGATGTTCGGGGGTAAATGTGATAGGATGTATTATAAGTATGTATTAAATTATTAAAATTATGGTAAAATTTAAAAGATTAGATGGAGGGACAATACATAGGCATATAAAGCTGCTCCCAGAAGCCACAAAGTGTAAAAATTAAAACATAAATACCCAGGCCAAGGCTATAAATCTAAAGAGGTTAGGCAAGGCACTTCTGAGGCTTTCAAACTGTCATAGCTATTTGTCATGACTCTGAATTGCTCACCAAGTCTAGTGAGACACTGTTGCTAAGTGTTGGTCCTAAGGCGTTGGAATTCCGCTGGAAGTAGTATGGAAAAAGCCTTTCTCCTGCTGACTTGCTCTTAAGAGTACTCAGAGGTACTAGGCAAGCTTCTGAGGAAGAATTTGTATCAACGGTCTTGCTCAGTGGTAGGCCTTGTAAACCACATCCCTGACCATCCAGTAAATAAGTGCCCACTGGCACAATAATGGTAAGTCAGTAGTCAGAGACCCAGCTCTCTTTGATTGAATCTGAGGTCTTCTCCAAAAGATGAAGTCCATATCTGGTAATGTAAACAAGGTAAAAAAAAAATCCGTGGCTAAGGAGGGCATAGGTCTTTGTGAGGAAGATACTGGTGTTATTTTACTAGTGGACACGCTGTATCCATCAAATAGCTATCTAAATTATATTCATGGATCAGTGCTGTCATCAGCTTTGGTCAGGGATGCTCCTTTTTGCTTTGGGCAATAATAATTGCAGAAACTCATACCTGGTCAAATTGCTGAGAATAAGTGACTATTGGACTCTCATCCACGAATGGGACTTATATATTACCCCTTCAAGGCTCAGAGAATATTACAGAGAAGGTGATGGAGTGTATAACAACAGGAAAAAGTGGATTTGAAAAGAAAAGTGCCTTAAAATGTGAGCTAGTACTGTACTCTTGATCTTCTATGCAGTAATGATTGACAGCACAAGACTTGCTCAAGACTGAGCTTGTCAACGTCCTGTCTTGGCAGGGAGAGAGGGAACTGATGAGGCCTCATCGAGACCCATCAAGAACCTACAGGCAGACCATGGTAGCTGGGGAGGAATGGCTCATGAGGCCACACCCATTTTTGAAGAATAAGCAGCTAGTGCTGCAGGATATAAGAGAGATATTTTCTCCAGGGGTATGCATACTGGTAAGGAAGCCATGCCACTATAAATAATCATTACCAAGGACGTTGTAAGCAACTTCAAGGAAATTGTTGGGTCTGCAAAGTAAGCAAATAAATGTAGAAAAGTAATTTGGCAGAATGAGAAGGGCTGAGTAAGAACAGGAGGAGACTGGAGAACATAACAGCGGATGGATATGTCAAAAATATGTACATGTGTGAAATACCAAGAATAAAACTAAATATTTGTAAAAATTAGCACATGATATTAAAAATAAGTTAAAAATAAAATATCTCTCCTTTTATTTTTGATTCACCAGGAAAAAAAAATTGTGAAATTCTTTTGGCTAAAAATATAATTTTAAAGTAATTTGTAGATACTAGAACAATTAATATATTTTTTTTCTAAGTGCTGGAATATGTAAAAACATATGCATTCATTAGAAACATTAAAAAGAAAATTTAAACATCCCATAGTAAAGAATTCAGTACCGTTCTCCTGATTTTGAAGATAAGGAGTGAATGTGAAAAAGCTTCTAGACTGGGGCTTCTGATAGGAATATGGCTCTGTTAATACTTTTAGCCCATTTGAAACTTCTGCCATGCAGATCAGAAAATAAGTATGTTGTTTTAAGCCACAAATTTTATTAATTCATTGTAGTATCAATAGAAAATGTAGGATATGACTTTCTCACGTACTCTGGTGCCTCACATTTGACCATGTCCCCTGGAGGGTGAGACCTGGTGGCACTCAGAGGAAGGACAGCAGGTTGCCAAGAAGAGACTTGATACCCTATAAGCATATACAGGGGGAGGAAATCCCCCTCAGGAACAGTCATAGGGGAGGGGAATAAGGGCAAAGGGGGAGGGAGGGAAGAATGGGAGGACACAAGGGATGGGATAACCATTGAGATGTAACAAGAATAAATTAATAATAAAAAATTTAAAAAAAAAGAAAATGTATATCTGCGGCATTGTGGTTTCACCCTAATATTCTGAAAAATACATTTATTCTAAAGAGACAGGAGAGAAATGGACACTTTCTCTCACATTTCTGCATAGAGTTTGAAGTTGGATTTGACCAGGAATTATGTGATTCTATCTAAGAAAATATTTCTTGTTCATGATAACTTAGCTGAACAAAGATTTTATGTATTCACTGGGCAGGTGGGTTGACTATGAAGAAGAACTAAGAAACAAATTTGCTTTATAAATACTTAGAATCATTGTATGTCTATTTTAATATTAAATTAAGCCATTATTTTCTGTATAGTTATCTTTTAATTGCACCTTTTGGGATACCTCAGCAGGAGAGACATAATTATAAGGTGTAATATGAGCAATTTCATCTTCCTTTCTATTTATTCAGTGACTAAGAATGGTTGAAAATTGTGTTCTTATTTTACTGTTATGGTGTTCAGATAGTCTGATTTGAATAAGACTGCAGAAGGCTTTGTGAGCAATTACTTGTTCACACATTGAAACTGCAACCCTCATTAAAATGTAATCATCGAGTTCTTTTTTTATACTAGAATGAAAACACACAATGCACCTATTGTCAATTTACTTCATAAGGAAAAAAAGAGGTATCTATAGTAGAAAACCTTTATTCTGGAGACTGAATTTTCAGTGCCTGTAAATCTGTGGGTGTCAATGCCCTGAGTGCTACTCATGTCTATAAAAAATTTCAAGTTGACAAGACTGAGAATGACTCATACTTATTTTCAAGTAAAGAGACCTATTTGCCTGAATAGGCATATAAATTATTGGAAAAGAAAACTATGAGGGTTTTTTTTTCTGAGCGTTGTTGACAAAGGTAATGTATAATAAATGTGTTCATTTTATTTGCTGAAGTTAACCAATATAGCTCACTGCTTGCTAAATTCACATGAAACTCTAAATGATCCAGCAGAAATGTAACAGCATGAAGAAAGATGCCAAATGAAAGTTTACGTATTTCTGCAGCTCAGTTGTCAAAACAATAGATTTCATGCTTCTATCAGTTGCTCATAGTAGTGGACAACTTCATAAATATGGAACGAACTATTTTGTGAAATTTCATATTTTCAACTGTAGGTTTTGGTTTTAGTAAACATTAATGACTATGCCCATGGCCATGTGTGTACACAACATTTGTTTATATATTTGGACACATGTCTGCATAGCTACCACTCCACCACGAAACACAAACTCCACAATTATGGCTTTTTAAGACAAATGCATTGTAATCACTAAAATTCTATTGTTGGAGAGTAAGAATATCATACACTCATGTGTCCTTATTCTCTTAATGGAAACACAAGTCTCAACAATGCTTAGAAAGCAAATCATAGAGAAAGCTTGATATAACTCTACTAAAACTTAGGTTGTTTTTATGTGCAAACACCTGTTTTTGCTTATAGCAAGAGGTCATCTCTGTCATTTTACCAAATACATTTATTAAACTAGTGAGGTAGTAGTTTAGTGGCATAGAATCTGACTGTTAAGCATGAAGCCCTGGGTTTGATTGACAGCATGTGCACATTTTCTCCTTAATTATTATTAAACACACACGCACACAGAGAGAGCAGGGATGAACAAATATATAATATTTATGTATCATATAAAGAATGCATAAAGATTATATATTTAAGGTATTAGTAAGCCTGGTACAAAATCAAGTATGTAAGAACAACATGTATACAAAATGTGACGTGTGTGTGTGTGTGTGTGTGTGTGTGTGTGTGTACCTAGAGATAAATAACAAAATTTCTGCAAATTCAAATTTAGTGTGCTGACTTAACTGTTCAGTTTAAGTCATTGTATAGTGTCTTACCATATATCTAGGAAGGACTGACATTTTTTTCACATGTTTTTGGTTATATTCTCCAGTGAGTTAATTAGATTTTTAGAGTGTAGTGAGGCATTCTGCATTCATTACCTCAAGAAAAATGCATTTAAATCACAGTCTTAATAATAAGAAAAGGCAAATCTAGTAGGCCAATTATTGAGATCAGCATCTAGACAGTTCCTTCATATTCTATCTGCTCAAAAGTATTCTGGACCCTGGGGGTGCAACTTAGTGTTAAATACCAGTTTGGCATGTTGAATCTTTTGAGCCCTATATTTATACAGCTTCCTAGTAGTTGCTACCTTCCATGACATATTTATGTCAATGCTTTAAACTCTTCTGAAATAGAATATGTGCAAGTAAAGTCAGAGGGAATTCAGCAAAGGTTAAAGAGCAGGAATGCATACTTTAGTTCCCGTAGTTCCAAGATTCAATTCCATGACCCATCACAGTCGCATCTTTGATTCATATATACATTGTATTTCATTGCTATTAAACCTAAACTCTTATTTATCTGCTCATCCAGTCTTCACCAAAAGTCCAAGATGGGTGACTATAAATAAAGACAATATAGTCATATTGAATTGTCCCTGTTATCCAGTGTCTTTGCCTCTGACCCCTGCCATGCATGCTTTAGTGTGTGTGTGTGTGTGTGTGTGTGTGTACATGTGTGCATGCACGCACTTTCATTTGAGACAACTTTGTATAGGTAGACCTTACTGTCTTGAAACCTGTAATGTAGCCCATGCTACACTGCTAAAACTGACAAAGTGCCCACCTCAGCCTAGAGTCTTAGGACTATAGACATTCACCACCAAATCCAACGGACTGTTTAATTTTGAATATTTAATAGAAAATCTTCTGCTGTGCCTCAATATTTTTCCTCAAAATTTTATATTTTTAGTCCATTTTTTCTTTTCTCAGACTCTTCCCTCTTGGGTTTCCAAAAACCACTAATTATAATGAAATCAAGTATATTAATTAAGCAGAGGAGTCACATATGAAACCATGATCTGGCCATAGCGCACCCATGTAGGGAGAACTCTATCTTTGAGTGATCATATCCTATAAAATACAGACTGGAAGATAAACATTAACTCAAAAAATGGTTGATATGAGTTCCCTAGCTTCATTTACCTCTCATTTGTAGTAAATTCCTATTCATCTTCTATTGGTCACTAGACTATCTTAATTATTACTTCTTAACTCTAGAATCAAAAGCATTTTAATAATGAGCAGTACAAGGTCATGAGAATTGCTTTAACAAAACTCAAATAGACATGCAAAGAAAACAAATAGCAATGTGTTCGTGGTATTCTTTAAGAAATACACTATTCTTACTTAGGTGCAAGATAACGAAATAAGGAACTAACTAAACTCATTTCCAAGAGTCAAGTTCAAAAGCCAAAGAACAAAAGAACGATACACACAACATGCTCAACTCTTTTATTTGCTTTAGCTTATTTTCCACAAGATAGGTAATCTTGATACAAGAGCTGGACCTTGTTTCAATTCCTATACTGTTTCATGTGTTTTCTCCAACCGTACCACCTGGCAAGAAGCTTATAGAGTCTTTTCTATGATGCATGATTTGTCTAAGAAAATGAATTTGTCAGAAAGACAATTAAAGCCTGTTTTTTTTTTCTGGCAAATGAATGTAGACAATTATTTTTTTTCAACCATAATCTCCAACTAATCTAAAGTAGCCAACACATACCCCATGGGAGTGAGTGCCAATGGGACCTAAACAGTGAAAGAATACTCACTGAGGACTGCTAAACAGGATGCTTTGTGTAACAAGAGAAAAAGAATATGCTAAAACATTCTGATTTAGGTTAATTTAAGTTGTTCTCAGAAGGAGCAAGGGAAACAAGCGCCTGTCCAAATCCACAGCTGGATGCCATTTCTGTGGCCATAAACACAGCATGACAAATGTTCTACCTTCAAGAAAACATATTGTGCTGTGCTTTTCTCAGCAATAGAAATGAGCCTGCATGTTTGTATCCATACTCATCTGCAGCATTGTGTATCCACAAACAATACAACACTGAGTTTGATTGATGCTTTCATTAAAATGGTTTGGATTATCATTTTATATCCCCATTCTTACCTAGACAAATAATTGATTTCTTTTGATACAGAAAGAGCACAGAATATAGAACATAAATGATATAATTGTCCTTGCCCTACAATCATATTATACCCTAAATATGCTGGGTAGTCTGTGCAAGGACCTCCTATTTTAGCACACTGTAATCAGTGAAAAGACAGTAGGGAGGAGAGAGCAAAGCAAGCCTGGTAGAAACTAAGAGGACACTATAGAGACTGTTCCTCGCAAACACAGGAGCCCCATAGTTTTCACTGTGCCTGGGCTTACTGCCTAAAACACGGGCTCCTTCCTTCTTATTTCTAAGCTTTTGCATACACTCTCTTCCTCTACTAGTTATCTCTATTCATATAACCTAAATATATTCCTCTCCACACCCCCCTCTAGCCCTACACCATTAATCTCTGGAGCCTTATCATCACTTAGCTATATTGTTTTATCTTTTTTATTTACTATCCATCCATCCTAACTACCTGCTACTCCCACACACTGTAATACAGGCCTGAAGAGGACAGGAAGCTTGTTCATATCCCCCCTTGCTGTGTGATTATCTAAAATAAACCCTGGCCCATATTTAATAAATATAAAAATAAATTCTTCAACATTCCCTAACTCCTAATAACTATCCTTGTTTCCTTAGAGCATTTTCTAAACTATACAGTGGATTGCTCTTTTATGCAAAAAAAAAAAAAAATCCAAAGTAAGTCTACTATAACAATGTGACCACCATATCTGGTCAGAAGTCAAAGAAAGGAAAGAAAAAAAATCAACCGTACACACCAAGAGAACTATGAAAACCCATATAATGTAACTTGAATTGTTCCTACAATAAAGATACTTACTCATTTGTTGTTATTTAATTTGTGGTACTTTACATGTACCCACAGAGAATATGTAGGACTTACAGCCTCACATTCAGGTAAGAGGTCCAGATTGAAAATAGCATATTAAGCCATCAACCTTTTGATGAGATTTAAGTTGTACGTTTTATTTCAAATGAAGCAAATATAGGTAGAGAAAAGATCCTAAAACTAAAACTGGACTTTCCCAATAAATAGAGGTAGGTGATGACATGGAAGCAGCTGACACTGTGCTGAGCTTTCCAGTAGCTTATAAGAAAGGCAAGAGCGCGGTGCCAGGGAAGGAAGGAAGGCAGTGAATACTCAGGGTGGAGAATTCTAACTCAAATGCTGCTGACAAAGGCAGGAGCAAGGAACCACTGCACCGTGTGTTCAGTAAAGAAGGACACATCTGTATCGGTATGAGTTTAGGGGAAGCATTGTGGAAAAGAAACTGGACAACAGACAATTCTTTTGAGCAGTCTTTGTGTAAGGGGTAGAAGAGAATACGTGGTGGAGGAGGAAGGAGCAAATGTTGTAAGACAGGAAAGGAACACGGCCCCTTTCTACTGTAACCCAGTTCCCAAAGGCAACTGACAGAAAGGATTTGTTTCCTTTGGTTTTATGCAATTAGGATATTTATATGAAGGAAACCTCCATGTATTCACTTCAAATGCCACAAGTCATATTATTATTTCTTAGCAGGAAATCATATGAGTCTATGTATTGGATTCTGCAGGGAAATATTGGTTTTCTAGCATTTCAAAGAGAAAGGGACTTAACATTGATGAGAAAGCAATTTATTTGACCTGTTTTGTTTTATTAAAATAGAATGGAAGTGAACATATTGAGCTAGATTCCCCTAGAGCAGTAAGACTTTTCTGTTTGAGTTAATCTGCTTCAAAGCTACCATAGGACAGGAATAGATTTTTCTACAGCATGGATTCCAGATAGTGTCACATTTTGAAATACTGGCTGAAGTATCCAAATACCAAAGTTGATAGAACTTTTTTTTTAGTGCAGAAAAGTCCACACTCTTTTCCTACCTGTCTTCTAAGAACCCAGGGTATCTCTAATCATGTTTTAAAGCTTTGGGTGAGGAAAGGGCAGGTTCTGGGTATGGGTGGTAGCATTCTGCATGATATACATAACCCAGCCAACGCCCTCAGCTATCCTGATAGCTTTTCCCACTGGGCTCAGTTTCAACGTAGGCCATTCTTGGCCAAAACTAGATAGCTCAGATCTCAAGATTCACTGGCTCTTAAGAACAGGCCCCTTTTTGTAATCCACATGTCCCATAGGAGTGTTGTTATAGTGAAGACAGCTTCTTTGATGTTTGAAAATCTATTACCCTTCTTTGCCTGGTTATGGTCATTCCAATGAAACCTTCTCAGTATCCCCACCACCACCCAACTTCCTGTGCTTTCAGATAAGGTCATCTCATGGTCCCAGGAGAAAGCCATAAGAATAGAACAGTTCTTAATGAAATCAAACTTCCATTTTCCTTTGTAAGGTATACATATTGACTTTTGTACCTCTTACTTTCTTCCTCTTTTTCTTCTCTCATACCTGTTTCCCTAGGGAATTCTCTCAGATAAATTAAGCATTTGTCCAAGTTACATCAGATTTGCTACAAAGACACCCCACTCAAATTTGTTGTTAGAATTTAACCTAGATCAGAACTCAGGAATGGGATTAATAGCCTGAATTCTGCCACAACGTAATGTGTGCTCATGGGATAAGAACAGCCAGTGACAGTCAGAATAGCAAGGTTATCAGCACAGTGTAGCATCACAGTGACTAAGCCTGACACCTCCAATGGTCTGGAAGGAAAGGCAGATACAAGGGAAAGGTGGGAACTCATTGCACTGCATTCCCTTATTCTCAGACCAAATTACTCCTTGATTCCCAAACCACGTCACACCACTGAGTCCATAGATTTTACCATAGGACTTCTCAGACATCTGATTGAGAGAGATAACTATAGATGAAAGTTGATAAGTATCTGTATTAATTTATATTCTGCATAATGTTTGTATACATGTATTATATAAACATATTTGTGGCTTCTACTGGTCTGTTTCTCTGAACTCCAAAGTTCTTCTATAAAAGAATGTATACCGTATTTACATATATCAATTATTATTGTTTTGAATTGCTAAAATTCAGTCTAAACACAAAGAGAAATGTATCCGTAACAAAGGTTTTCCAGCAGGGGCTACTGTGGTGATTTACAACCATCAGGACCAATGTCATCAAGAAATCACATGAGACCCTCCCTTTTCTTCACCAAATTGTTGCCTCTCAGTTGTCAACTTTTTATTTATTTTTAAATTATTCACATTTTAATTTTTGATAGATGTCTATAGAAGCTCCTCATGTTAGACCTAGCTCACCTCCTTAATTTATTCCATAATAACAACAAAAAACCACCTTAATATCTATGTATTAAAAGATAAAAAGTGTTCTATACAATCTCCAAAAGAGTATTTATTTGTCTCAAATGAGTTGCTTTCCTAATTCAACATGACCAAAAGCAAAAGTGTTCACATGTGTTCCGTCAGAAACAAGGGCGAGTTATCTGGGAGAAGGCTCCCAGTCTGAGAAAATACCTCTATCCAGATTGCCTATGGGCAAATCTACTGGGAATTTTCTTGATTAGTGACTGATGTGGGTACGCCAGCCTACTTCAGTTGTCTGGTGTGGTGTGAGACATTGGCACCCGTGGGCAGACTGGGTAAGCAGGGTGAACAAGCCAGGAAGCAGCACTCCTCCATGCTCTCGCCTTCAGTTTCTACCTCCAGGTTTCTGATTCGAGTTCCTTCCTGACTTTCTTCAGTGACAGAGGAAAGGATTTTCCGATGAAATTAAACCCTTTTCTTCTCAAGCTGCTTTTGGTCATGATGTTTTTCACAGCAATAGAAACTCTAAGACAGCAAAGTTGGTAGAATGAGAACTTCCAACACTAGCTGGAGTTTGCATTGAGAGCAGTTCTCTCAGGCTGTTATGATATCTGGGCAAAATCAGGGTTTCATCAGCAGGAGTAGAGGAAGCAAGGAGTGGTTAAAAAGCGCCTGACTATATATTGTATGTGATACAAAAACAATGAAGATGTTTTAAATAAGGCCAGGGGTACTCTATCCAAGGGATACTTTAGTCTAATCTCTGAAATACAAATTACACATCCCTTTAACAAAGCACCCCAGCCATTATCTGCTATCATTCTTATGGTAAGATACAAAGATAGTCAACAGCTGGAAAATACTTCTGCTATCAGAGCAAAATGGAATTAAAGAAAAATGATGTCATCTTGTGACATCAACTTAACAGCAATGCCTGAGTCACAGTGGGAAGGCAAGAGAGAATACTTTTGAAAGGATTTCCATCAGAACAAGCAGCATTGACAGCTATAGAGGCTCATTGCAAATGTATAGCCCTGCCTTTGGGTAAACTATTGGCCCACACAGGATGAAGAACGTGTTTACAAACAGCTTTACAATGTCGGAATTTATAAGTTTATATCCAAAACAATAGACATGGAGGCTACTTAGAGATTTTTTAAAAAGTTATATACTTATATTTTGGGCATATCTTGCTTTATGTTACAAAGCAGGTATGTAAAAATAGCTTATACCAGCCAAGATGCATTTTACTTTGAGAAAAGGGCCACCTCCTAGAACAGAACAGATCAGTGAGAAAACCATTAAACTAAGAAAATACTAGTGAAGATAAATAAGCTTTCATATTTTATCATTTAAATAAATTTAGATTAATATGCTTTAAGTGCTTTATTTTAAAACATTTAAGCAGCATGAATATAACTAATCTATGTACTTATGTACACACACAGAGAGAGAGAGAGAGAGAAGAGAGAGATTTTGAAAAATATTTATTTACCTTTATTTTATGTACATTGATATTCTGCCTGCATGTATATATGCATGTCTGTGTGAGGGTTTCAGATCCCCTGGAACTGTAATTATAGGCAGTTGTAAGCTGCCATGTGGGTGCTGAGAATTGAATCCAGGTTCTTTGGAAGAACGGCCAGTGCTCTTAACCTCTGAGCCATCTCAAGAGCTCTTATCTCAAAGGGAATAAAAAAATTTGAGTACCAATAGGATGCCCTCCCCTCTGTCCCAGTTTCCTGGTAAGTGAAGGCTTTCGTGGGACATGCCCCTTGGGCTAGTATGCAGATATAAGTGAGTATATACCATTTGATTCTTTCTGCTTCTGGGTTAACTCACTCATTATGATCATTTCTAGCTCAATCCATTTATCCACAAATTTCGGGAATTCCTTGTTTTTAGTATCTGAGTAGTATTCCATAGTGTATATGTACCACAGTTTCTTTATCCACTCTTCTACTGAGGGACACTTAGGCTGTTTCCATGTTCTGGCTATTATGAATAAGGCTGCTATGAACATGGTTGAGCAAATTTTCTTGTTGTGTGCTGGAGCATCTTCTGGGTATATTCCAAGGAGTGGAATAGCTGGGTCTTGAGGAAGCCTTATTCCCAGTTGTCTGAGATAGCATCAGATAGATTTCCAAAGTGGCTGTACTAGTTTGCATTCCCACCAGCAATGAAGGAGTGTTCCTCTCTCCCCACATCCTCGCCAGCATGTGGTGTCGCTTGAGTTTTTGATCTTAGCCATTCTGATGGGTATAAGATGGAATCTCAGAGTTGTTTTGATTTGCATTTCCCTGATGACTAAGGAGGTTGAGCATTTCTTTAAGTGTTTCTCGGCCAATTGATACTCCTCTGTTGAGAATTCTCTGTTTAGTTCCAAGCCCCATTTCTCAATTGGGTTATTCGGTTTGGTGGAGTTTAATTTCTTGAGTTCTTTATATATTTTGGATATTAGACCTTTGTCAGATGTAGGGCTGGTGAAGATTTTTTCCCAGTCTGTAGGCTGTTGCTTTGTTCTCTTGACAGTGTCTCCTGCCTTACAGAAGCTTCTCAGCCTCATGAGGTCCCATTTATTAATGGTTGACATTAAGGCCTGGGCCGTTGGTGTTCAGGATCCAGAGGGTCCTAGAAATCTACAAGTAGAACAATATGATAGGCAGATTTGGGCCCAGGGGTCCCCCTCAAACTAAGGCACCAGCCAAGGACAATACAGGAGGTAAACTTTAAACCCCTTCCCAGATCTAGCCAATGGTCAGAATATTCTCCACAGTTGAGTGCAGAGTGTGATATGACTTTCTCACGTACTATGGTGACTCACATTTGACCATGTCCCCTGGAGGGGAAGACCTGGTGGCACTCAGAGGAAGGACAGCAGGTAGCCAAGAAGAGACTTGATACCCTATGAGAATATATAGGGGGAGGTAATCCCCCTCAGGAACAGTCATAGGGGAAGGGAATAATGGGAAAATGGGGGGGGGCGGAGGCATGGGAGGATACAAGGGATGGGATAAACATTGAGATGTAACAAGAATAAATTAATAAAAAAAGAAAAAAGAAAAAAAAAAGAAGCAAGCAGAGATGCTGCAAGCATCTCGGGTGATGAGCCCAGATTGCCAGCTACAGTTGGAGGCTGCACATACTGAACGTCAGCAGAAATTAGAAAGTAATAAAGGCTTGGAGGAAGCTAAGGAGCATGAAGAAACACATGTAGCACTCGATTCAGTGACGTTAGAAGCCTGAACTTTTTCTGTATGGTGTGTTTTATGCATTAAAATCTGTAGTTCACTCTATAAAAAAAAATTTTGAGTAATGAATTAGGTTAGCATTAGCTGAGGTGGTGAAAACAGCTTCATGAAGTATCTATAGCAACAAAACCATAAGTCTAGATACCTTTCAAGTACATTAGTAGAATCACTGGCAAGGAGAGATCAGCAAGATGGGGGAAGCTCTCCTACAGGCCTCAGATGTTCTCTGAGGCGTTTGGCGTTTGGGTTAGTGCAATCTGGTGGCTTGTTTACTTAGTAGACTCCTGAAGGTTTTTATCTATTAGTCCCATGATATTAGTTCGTCCACAGAGGTGAGCATGGAATGGGTCTTTAGGAGAGCAAAAGCTAGCCAAAAATAATATAATTTAGCCTCTGGGTCTGTCACATTACACCCTTCCAACATCACTGGCATTCCAATCAGCCAATCTGTCCTTGCAGACACACTCTTCAAAGGAATCCTTGTTGACGTCGATGATTACTTACCACATTTAACAATGCCAAAGCAATTTCATTTAAAAGTCATGTTTGATCTGAAATAGGACATAACCTCCATAGATGAAAAAGGTATTTGAAAATTCAGTTTTAAAATATGTAAGAACTCTCTCCAGTTCACCATATGAGAATGCATTTCCGTAGAATCAGTTATAAAAAGTGAATAGACTTATTTTCACTCTTCTTATGCATAAAGCATATGTTTCAAGTTGAATACCTAAGGACTTTTGTTCAAAATTTCAAGTCCATTTTCCTCCTATTTAAATGTTTCTAAGGTCTGGTTCACTGAACTTAGAAGAGAGTTCTCTGTAGTGTAAAGAACCTGATCCCTACAGATTGCAGCAGCCTCAAACCATCCTATGACATAAGGGGGGATGGTCTACTGTATTTTTTTTGTTGTTTGGTTTATTTTTACTGAAAATGAATTTTTCTCTCATGCAATATAGCCTGGCCACAGTTTTTTCACTGTCCACTCCTCCCAGTTCTCCTCTTCACCAGATCCAGTCCCCGTCCATCACCCTTCAGAAAAGAGCAGGCATTTAATAGACAACAACCAAACACAATAAAACAAGACAAAGAAAAAGCTCTCATATTGAGGCTGGGAAAAATAACACAAACAGAAGAAAAGAGTTCCAAAAGCAGGCAAGTGAGCCAGTCTTACAAGCACATCAAGTCAACCACCACAATATTCTTTTGTGTATAAGTTTATAATTGTTTTAATTGAAAGTTTTCAAGGTAAGCTTCTATATTGTGGACATCTTGGTTAAAAGATAATCATTATTTGAAAAAGAATTATACGAATAAATGCTTATTAAAACAGTAATTAAACTATGAATGCAACCACTAGGCTCCATGACAAAAACATACCATAAATGCTAGTGAAGTCATGAAACAAAATCAGAAGAAAACACGCATTCTAAAAGCTCTGTTCATTTAAGTTCTTTTGGATTTAGGAAATCATTTAGAGTAGGAGACTATACTCTGTCCTCTTTTACGTATTCTTATTTATAGACCCTGATTCAACAATAGCAAGAAAATAAATATTTACTCTAAAGTAATCAGACATTCATGGAATTTATAGGTTGATATCATCCCTTCAGTCTATTCTAAGGTCCTTATGTAAAAGGATGGACTCACAGAGAGTAAGGAAGAAAACTTGGACTTAAATATCTTGTTTCTGATTTAGCCCAGGGCTTTATTATTCCTAACATTTGGTGCAGTCTCACAAGTAATGGAAATTTGAGGTTGGAGAAATGGTTCAGTGGTTAAGACTGTGTACTGGTTTTGCAGGGAATCCAAGTTGTTTTTAGCACTTACATTGGATTGATCAAAACCTCCAGTAATGCCATCTTCTGTGGCTCTGATGACTCTGGCATCTGCAGGCACCTGTACTCATGTGTATATACCCAAATGCACACAGACACTCACATGCACACATACATGCACTAATAGAAATCTTAAGAAATGACTGATGGAGAGTGAGCTGTCTATTGGCTATATCTGACAGAGGGTCTAGATTCTCTGCATGCATTGTCCTTAGTTGGTGCATCAGTTTGTGCAGGCCCTCCTCAGTCCAAATCTGCAGGCCTTGATTGTCTCCCTGTGGGACTCTGGAATCCTCTGGGTCTTTCTATCACCCCATTCTTCTATAATATTCTCAGTGTTCAGCCCTGAATCTGGCTGCAGTTGTGTGGGGAGCTGGGACTGCCTCTGACATGAACTCTGGTTCTTGCAATTTGAGCACTTCCCCTTTGAGGGGAGGCCCTGCAGGTACACGGAAGAAGAGAATACAGATGAGACCTGATAGGCTGTGGACAGATCGTGGGGAAGGAGGGCCCTCCCTCTCTGTCAGAGGTCCAGGGGAGGGGAATAATGTGGGATAGGAAGGGAAGGTGGGAATGGGAACATACAAGTGAGTGGATAACAAGAGGGATGTAACGTGAATAAATTATTATAAATAAATGGAAAAAAAGAAATGACTGATTAACCCAAGTGTGACTGTAGTTCTATAAGAAATGATTCAATTTTCTTTGCATAATGAAGTAAGGTCTGAGTCAATAT